>NW_006798979.1:1351755-1385130 GCF_000442215.2 Lipotes vexillifer | reverse complement strand
AGGGAAAGAATAGTAGAAGAAATGAGAAAAGTCCTTCACGGCCTTGAAGGCTGTGCTAAGGCGTTTGTAGGCAGTTCTGTCCGGCCCGGAGCAGACACTAGATGCCGGTTCAGTCCTCTGTTGATTTCATATCCACGCCCCACCCCCTCCATTTGTAGTAAGTTTCTGAAAAGTGGCCTAACAAGATGTGAAGCTGACGGCCTTGGTTTCCAGGTTACAGATTCTGTAGAACAAAATCCTTCTGGAGAGCGTGACCATATAATATATCTTGCACACTACTACAGAGAGTGAGAGGGGTGCTGTTAATAATTATGCCAGGATGCTAGGGGTAACGGAGGACTTCTCCGGACAAATCCCAGTGAGTCCCACTCAGCATCTCTCTCAGACACTCTGGGATCCTCAAGTCTCTGACTAGGAACAGATGGGAATCATGTGTCACTCTGACCCTGCGTGGGGCTGCAAGGGTGAAGAGAGGGGGCTGAGGGTTTGGCTAAGAAGCCAAATGTTTTGGGTTTGCTAAAGTCTCAGCCACATTCTGCCTGGAGCATTTCCCTCTCACCGGCAGAGTTGTGTATTTTCAGGCAAAGTCGTTTCATATGGCTCTGGTGCCTTCCCACTCAGCTCATTCAGACCATCCTCGAACAAGCCTCTTGCTATCGAGTGAGCTCTCCCTGTGGAAGGCGCTTCTCTTTGAACTTGTAAGGCTGTTTATTTTTGGACTGGAAACTGGAAACCTAGAATTCCCCAGAGCCACAAGCTCAGCTCCTTCTTTGCAGTGATAACCTGTGGAACTTAGGGAATGATAGACTCTGGCAATGTCCCAGAGGGGAGAACCCGACAGGTCATTTCATCTGACTGGCTCATGTTACAGATGGGCTAACCCAGGTTCAAAGAGGAGGGAGGGATTTAGCGAAGATCACCCAGCATTTTCCTCCCTGTGCCTGGTATTCTGTGAGAAATGAAGCCATGCAATGCGAATAAAAATCCATTTTATTATGCGCGGCCTCAAGGCACTCATGATTCCAAGGTGTCCCAAGGCTGTGTGCAGACCCGCATCATTTCTCCACTGTCAAGTGCAGAGCCGAGTTAAAGAGCATTCGTTGTGGAAGCAGAGTGAGGGCAGGAAGAGTCGACTCTGGCTGTCCACAAAGCTGGAGGAGGTTCTGGTGGCCCCGGGGGATCAGCAGTGTAGCCCCTTGTGATGCCCTCTGTGAAGACACCCCATCCCCTCTGCACATGGTGTCCCCTCAGCTCCGTCCTCCTGGAAGCACGGTCATGGGTGGCTCTCCATTGCCGGGACCCTCTAAGGAAGGCCTCATGTCTACACCTGCTCTGGTAGGCACCATGGCATAGAGAAGGAGGTTGGGCTTTGGCTTCCACAGATTGGGTTTGAAATCCGGTTCTTTCACCTTGGGCAACTTACTTACCCTGCCTGAGACTTAATCCTTTCAATGTAAAAACCACCATAATTCCCTCCAGGTTAGCTGTGATTATTACATGGCATGATGTACTCAAAGAGTATGTGCTCTATGTGCCTAGCAAAATCCCCACCCTACTCCCACCCCCAGTTGAGAACTTTTGCTTTTATTACCTTGTCAGGGACATAACACGGTACCTGACATCATAATGTAGTGGGAAGAGTAGGGATTACAAGCCAGGCTGATATGAGCTTAAATCCAGCCTCTACTGTTACTACCATGTGGTTTTAGGCAAGACCCTTAATCAGATCTAGCTTTGTTTTCTCATCTGAAAAATGGGCATGATATTGGCGCTTCAAGCTCGTAGTCAGTCAAATGAGGTGATTTATGGGACTCTCTGGCCCAGAGAAGATGCTTGACATATGTTCATTCCTTTTGCTTCCCTCTCGGAAGTACTGATGGTGGGCAGTAGGGGGGTGGGTCACGGGGTATTGAATCTCTTGTGTCCCTATGGCGTTGCAAGGGGATGGACGCTTCAGAACGCCTGAATCTGAAGGGTGTTAAATTAGAACTAAAAGTCCGAAGTGTTTAGAATCTTAATTTTTTGTTCCAATTCCTGAAATATCACTTTCATTTGTTGAACACAGGCGTTATCTAGGTGCTGTTCACTTGCTGGAATGCATTTGGTAACTCTTTTTTTTTTCCTCCCTGTAGCCACACAAATAACTACTCTCCGTTGTGATTCTTTCACCCTTTAACAAATCACTGTCACATCAGAATTCAGTGTCATTCTCATAACAAGCCAGGTAATTAACACCTTGGTAGAATTTGGACAGCGAAAAGGCCCAGAGGGGAGAAGTGAGTTCCTCAAAGCTACACAGCAAGTCAGTGGCTTGCTTGGCCTAGAAGCAAGTCAGCTGGCTCTTGGGAAGTCCTCTTGCTCCTGGTGCCACAGGAATTGGTGGTGTCTGTGGTGGCATAGCCATGGGGGTGGTGTGACAAATCAGGCTTGGGGAGGGAGAGGCAAGGACAGGAGTGTATTAGTTTGCCAGGGCGGCTGTAACAAAGTACCACGAGACAGGTGGTTTAAACAGCAGAGATTTATTTTCCCATAGTTCTGGAGGCCAAGCTGTAGGGTTGGTAGAAACCCAAGGCCTCTCTTCTTGGCTCACAGATGGCCGTCTTCTCAGCGTGTCTGCATGTTACCGTCCCTCTGTACACGTCTGTGTCCTAATCTCCTCTTCTCATAAGGACACCAGTCGTATGTGGGATTAGGGCCCATGCTTGTGACCTCATTTTAACTTAGTTACCTTTTTTTTTTTTCTTTTTTAAATTACCTTTTTAAAAAGAGCCTGTCTCCAAACACAGTCACATTCTCAGGTACTGGTGGGTTAGCGCTTCCACATATGAATTTTGAGAGACGCAATTCAGCCCATCACAGGAAGGGAGAAGGGAGTCTGCTGGAGGAAACTCAAAAAGGAGACAGCCGAGGAGGGGAAATAGACTGGAGAGGTTTGGGACACAGGATGGCCTGAGGTGGAGGGTGGGAAAGCCCAGCGGAAGTGCTGCCATGTTTTCTTTTCTCTCACCCACCTCTCCCCTCCTCTCCAGCCCCTCCTCACTTGATTTCTCTCTCTCTCTCTCTCTCCCCGCGGTCGCCTGTCCCTGGCTCTCTCTTTCTGCTGCTTTGATTCTATCTCTCCAGAACTCTCTCTGTCCCTTCCTCTCCAAGAAAGCAGAAAGCCTGGGGGAGTAGTGTGGGACCCGAGGAGAACTTTTTGCACGTGATCATTTAGTAAGCTGGTCCGGGCTTTAACACAAAACCCACTGCAAATAAATGCTGTTCGATTAATAAACAGGGCTTCCCTTCTCCGCACAATTAGCAGAGAAGCTGGAGTCGCCACAAAAGGGGCCTGTCGGTGCCGCGTCTGCCTGATCCTCTCTGCCTGACTTTGGCTCTGGGGTCTCTCGCCCTAATGTCTCCTGATGGGGAGGCCATGACCACGCTGTCATTCCCGTCCTGCGGTGGGGCTGGCAAGTCATCTCGGGGCTGAAAGAAAGGAAGGATGGCTTCTGGCGGTATGTGCTGTCCTCAGCAACAGGCACCGTGGGGCTTTGGATGTCACTCGACACAGCTCCTTCTTGGAGAGACGGGGAGGCGGAGGCCCAGAGAGGAGGTGTGACTGGCTCAAGGTTGCACAGCTTAGCGGTGCAGAGCTGCATCCTGACAGCAGCCTATCCCCTTGCCAAGGCCCCGTGCAGCGCCCCGGGTCACTGTCCCTGCATAGCTCCACCCCGCTCCCCCTGACCCCTTCCTCTGCTTGTCCGTGGGCGTGGGTGTGGGCTGCCATGTTCTGCAATTAGCACCCAGGGTCTAGGGCCCAGAGCGCTGGGGTCAGACTCCCAGGAACATCCTGGGAAGGAAGTGAGCCTTGAAGGTCCTTCATTTCCTGGGACTTGGCGCCCTGAAGTCACTGCTTCTCAGAGGAGGAGAGAGGGGACCAGCAAGTGGGAACAGAGATGTCTTTGGGGGAAAAGGTTCAGGCTGGACCGGAAGAATGGATGATCCCAGACTTGGCGAGCGAGTTGCAGAGAGAGGCAGGAGACAGACTTGCAGGTGGGGAGGGCAACGAGCCTGTTTAGTCAGGGGCTGCCCTAACCAAGCACCACAAACGGGGGCCTTGAAACAACGGACATTGATTCCCTCACAGATCTGGAGGCCGGAAGTCCAAGATCAATTTGTCGGCAGGACTGTGATCTCCCTGAAGGCTCCAGGGGAGATTCTGCTCCCTTCCTTTCTCTTAAGTCCTGCTGTCACCAGCGATGCTTGGCTAGTAGACGCTCCACTCCGATCTCTGCCTCTGTCATCACGTGGCTGCCTTCCCTCTGTGCCTGTGTCTCCGTGTCTTCTCATGACAGCAGTCATACTGGATTTAGGGCTTGTGCTTCTCTAGTATGACCTCCTGTTAATTAATTAACTATTCCTATAAAGACCCTGTTTCCAAATAAGGTCACGTTCTGAGGTTCTGGGAAAGACTTGACTTCTGGGGGGACATAATTCAACCCAGCCCAGGGTCTCAGGGGAGCTAGGTGGCTCAGCCTCGCTCAGGCTTCCCAGGCCATAAGATGGAAGACGCAGCTAAAATTGATGGTAGGCTGACCTCAGAGTCTGGACTTCCCCTGGCAGCACGTGGACACCTATAGCTTCTGTCGGCCTCCAAAACAGACACAGACACTTCAGGAAAGGTTCTGGGGCTGCGGCATCTCCATGTAACTCTTTGTGAGAGGTCGGGGCTAGATGGGAGTCCCCTGTCTGCGATTTGCCTCTTGGAATACAGGGGATTAGAGCGCAATCTGTGCCTTGGCCTGGTTTGGTGCCAACCTGCGGGCTCAGGAGTGTCTCGGCGGGTCAGCTGAATGCACTCAGTGTATTCCTGACCAGGGTAAGACTCACAGCTCCCAGGGGTGGGAAGCCATACCCAAAAGAAAGACAGTTCTGGCCAAGGCTGTGTGCCGCCACACTTTGCTGAGAAGTCTGGGAAACTCACTGGTGTTGACAGAGAGAGTAGCATCTGGTAAATGTCAAGGAGGAGTCGACACGGTGAGCTCTGTGGCTCTGGGTGTGTCAGCGCCCCTCTCTGGCCTTCCTTGCCTGGGGTTCTGGACACAGCTTCTAAGGTTTCCGCTGATTCAGGTATTAAAATATTTAATCACTATAACTACCATTTTTTCTTGTGCAGCAAGAGTTTGTGTTCCTTTTACAAAGCCCCTCTGGACAGTTTATCTTACTTAATCTTCTCACCCTGGTGGGGTCAGTAAGTCAGGTGTCATATGCTCACATTTCACAGATAAAAGGCCTGAGGCTGAGTGACTGAGCAGGGCCCCAGCACTGAGCAGTCAAAGCATTTGAGATTCAATGTTTAGTGACTTAGCCCAGCATCCTAGGTCCCAAAATAGTTCCGTATTAGTGGACTCTTTCGACAGCTATGTGTTGAGTGCCTGTTATTAGCTAGGCCCTGCACTCAGCACAGGGGGCCATGCAAGTTAACAAACCGATAAAATCTCTGCTCTCTTGGGACTTCATTGAACAGGAGAAAAACAGCAATAAACAAACAGATGGCATGTCAGAGGGGGAAAATAAGGCAGGATGAGAAGGGTAGGGACCATCTCAAGCTAGAAGGGCACTGCAATATTGTGTGGAGCGTACACTTGGGGGGGGGGTCTCTCTCCTCAGGTGATATTGAAATAGAACCCTAAAAGGACGTGAGGATGCAAGCCATGTGACTGCAGGAGGAAAAAGCATCCCAGGTGATGAGGGCAGCAAGTACAAAGGCCCTGAGGTAGGAACAAACTCGATGTGTTCATGAAATACAGGGAGGCCAGTGGGCTCACATGTAGATTCTACATTTGAGACCTCCTAGGAGAACAAGGTGTACTTTTACTACCTTTTCCAAACACCGTATATTTTGGAAATATAAATGTATCAGCCATTGCTTTAAAACAGTTTAATCATAAGATGTTCATTGCCCTCTGGTCCTCTTTCACCTTGAGACTTGGCTGTGGTCCTTGAGCAGTTCTGAGTGAGGACAAAAGGAAGACCAAGCTGAAGGGGGATGAGGCCCCTGTAGTTGTGTCATGAACATGGAGTGAGTCATCGTATGTCTGGTGTCAGCAATCATCTGAGCAGCTCTCCAGGGGAGCTGACCATGGACCTTTGTGAGAGGTAAACAGATGGCAGCCTGGGCAGGATGAGTTAACATCCTTCTAGGCGGGGCTTGGAAGAGAGAATCCAGTCCCGGCCATGAGATCCATCCTGGTCCTAGCCCTGGATCTGTCCTGGTGCTTGCCTGGAATACTCCAGGCCTCCTTCCTCTTTTTGGAGTGGAATTCACTGCGCTCACAGAGTTTATTCAGTGCTATAGAGATGTGGGGTTGAGTAAGGAAATCTGAATGACATCAGTCAATTAGTGATGAACCAGTATTTCCCGAGCCCTTCCTAAATGTCAGGCCCTGAGTTTGGAATGCGGAGGGATACAGAGATTCATAAAACCTGGGTTCTTCTCTCTTGGGGCTTATAGACAACTGTGGGGAAAACATTTATGTCCAGGAAAGGTGAAGTGACATGCCAGAAAATGCACAAAGCAGTCTGAATTACCATCCCTCTGTCAGACGGGTGCTTCTCAGACCTGACCATACTAGGGAATCATCCAGGGAGCTTCTTAACGTGGCTGCACAGTGCACTCACCCCCAGAGATGGGGAAAGGGGGGAACTTCATGTGTCCTAACTCTTGGGGTGGGCAACGTGCAGTGGAGGGCTCTGGGCAACAGTTATTTGAGGGGATGATAGAATTTGTGGGTGAGACAGGGCCTAAGATATCAAGCCCAGTAGATAAGGGGGTGAGGCCCAGAGGGGATGTTTCCTGCCCAAGGTCACACTCAGAGTCCGTGTCAAAGTGGGACTAGGACCCAGGTCTTCTGTGAATCTTCTTCACGTTCACAACTGCCTCTTGGCTCTGATCAGCTCCTGGACATCGTGGCTCCGTGACCCCACGCTGAGCTGAGCATTTTTTTTTTTTTGGCGCTCTGGTCTGTGGCTGGAGGGTTCAAGGGCCTGCTGATTCTGTCCAGAGATGGACTGAGTCCTCGCTGTGCCACTACCTCTAGGGCAGGAAAGGGAGGTGGGGACCGGGTCAGAGACTGTAATCAGGGTATGGATTGGGGGCCAGTGACAGTCACAGCTGACACCACGGTGGTAGCTTTTATGAAAGTCAGGCCAGAGCAGACACGATGAAAGTTAATACGTTGATTGAAGTCTTGCCTTTGAGTATAAAAAGATGAACTAAACAAGCACAGGCTGAGGAAGGGGAAGGAGGGGGGAGAGCATGGGAAAAGGGGCCTGGAAGATTCTAGTTAATGCTAGGCTCAGTTTTATGGGCCAGCCATGTAGGAGGGCACTCAGTTGGCTAATGTGACCTCAGGCTGCATTACTAGAGATCCAGTGTCTAGAACAAAGGAGGTGATGATCTGACTGTACTTTGTGCTGATCTGTCTACACCTGAGCATTGCTTTCAGTTGTTTGGAGATATAGTGGACTAATTGGCAATTTTTGAGAAGACGAGGGCCAGGGGAGCAAAGGGACACGAAAACATTTCCTTTGGAGAACGTTTTTTTTTTTTTCCTTTGGAGAACTTTTGAAGGAAATGAGGGTCTCGGTCTTTTTTTTTTTTTTTTAATCCTCAGAGGGATCCTTTGTTTCATCCACTTTCTCCTTAAAAGGTAGAATTTCAACCTGTAAAAGTTATTTCTTCCAGTTCAGCCAGTGGCTTGGAACACTGCTTTGTCAGTTGCATGGTGTAAGTGGTCCCGGGGCAGGTCCGAGGGTTGTGGAGTCACCGGGACTGGATGAGATGGGTTCCAGGGCTCCACTAAGCAGGCTTTCCTAGGACCCTACTCCTATCAGAGATCAGGAAGGAAATGGATTGGATTTCTATGCACTTTTTCAAAGATCAGTTCTACTTCATTTACATGTCAAGGAAAATTTCTCAAGTATATGATAAAGTGTTTACCATTTTCCTATAGTTCTTCAAATGCCTGACATTCATCTTTTCTCCCTACCTTTAAAATTCCTTTCTTTTTCACATTACCTTTCTTAATTGCTTCTTATTGTAAAAAACAAAGACAAAAAACAAAGGTGGGTGGATCTGTTGTGCACATTAGCAGGTCCATACAGAAAAATGCACAGAGGTTTATATGCCATTTACAGTAACATCTCAGAGTACAGTCAAGAAGGAGAATCTGATATCAGCCTTACTCTGAAAGAAGCCTGTGTAGGATGAGATACCACTGAAGCTTAATCAGGATTTTCCCTCGCCAATTATCTAACAGTGGCAAATGTAAAAAATCTGCAGTTAAAATACATAGCAGTCACTCCATGTACTGCCCTCTCTGCACTCACCCAACTTCTGAATAACAGAGCTTTTTCAAATTTTATTCCCTTTTCGTTCAAATTTCATGGAAAAGCTAAAAAGTCATGTTTTAGCAATATATCCCCATAGAGCATTGCAATTTACCAAGATTTTAATGTATTTGGACAGAAATCTTACTCAAAGATTAGTGATGACTATTTTCCAGCAAATATTGAGTAAAAAATAACTCTAAACCCAATCTGAGGTGATAAACTTCCTTTTCTGGGGGGGACACAACTGCTGAGACAATTGTAGCAATTATCCAGGACAATAAAAGAAAGCCTATGACAGTCTGTCGTATTATGGTGAGTGTGCATCAAAGCTCATCATGGTTTTTTTTTTTTTTTTAAATCAATCTATTTATTTAGTTAGTTTTGGCTGCATTGGGTCTTTGTTGCTGCTACTCTTGCATTGGGCTACTCTTCGTTGCGGTGCGCAGGCTTCTCACTGCGGTGGCTTCTCTTGCTGCAGAGCACGGGCTCTAGGTGGCGGGCTTCGGTAGTTGTGGAGCAAGGGGTTAGCTGCTCAGTGCCATGTGGGATCTTCCCGGACCAGGGCCCAAACCCGTGTTCCCTGCGTTGGCAGGCGGATTCTTAACCACTGCGCCACCAGGGAAGTCCCTCATCATGGTTTTTGGTGAGATCTTCCCCATAATTAGTAGCTTGGCTTCCAACAAACATGTTCCAGTTGTCCCAGATCTCCTCTTTAGTGAGCTTCTCATCCTTGTTTTTGTCCGGCTCGTACACCAGGTGCCTGGCCTCAGCATGCGCGTGGTCATAACCTTGTGGGAGGATCCAGCAGCGATTCTCATCTCTGTCCAGCTTCCCGTCCTCGTTCAGATCTCAGAATTCATTAAACTGCTCCCGCTCTGACAGCACCCAGTCTGGCTCAGGGCCATTCTCCTCATGGGAAAACATATCAGCAATATACTCATCCTGATACACAAGGCCATCCCCATTCTTGTTGAGGTCCTCCAGAGTTTCCCGAACCACAATTTCCTTCATGTGCTCAAACTCCTCAGGGGGCAGAAAGGTGGTGAACTCCTCCCGGGTGGCTATCTGGTCACCATCGAGGTCCGCAGCCTTGAACCTTCTCTCATCACATGGCAGCATCTTTTTAAAGGTGTGATGATCTGAAGTCTCATGAAACTCTGTGGGACTACAGGTATCTTTCAAGGTGCAACGGAAGTTGTGTTTTGTACAGACTCAGGGGAGAGGGACCTTAGAGCTTGGTATGTGGATTACTGCCTCTTGCGGTTGTGATCTTCATATCCCTGGAAGCAGTCACGTGAAGCCTCTACCAGAGAAGGGATTGCTGTAAATAATAGTGATAACGACAGCTGACATTTGTCAGGTGTTACTATGTGCCATGTACATTGTACATTGATTAACTCATTTGATCTTACCAACAACCCTATCAGGTAAGTACTGTTATTACCCCCATTTTATAGATGGGAAGATTGAGGCACAGAGGGCCACTAAGTTGCTCAAGCTCACACAGGGCAGTGTGGGTCCAGAGATCCTCTAGCACATGAAGAGGGTTTGAGCAACAAGACCTCTAAGATTTTTCCCATCCCTGAGACTCTGAGGTTTTAGGGCGTTCTCTACTGGGACCATCCTCAAGTCATGTACTTCTTGTGGCTTTTTTTTTTTTTTTTGCGGTACGCGGGCCTCTCTCTGTTGTGGCCTCTCCCGTTGCTCCGGACGCGCAGCCTCAGAGGCCATGGCTCACGGGCCCAGCCGCTCCGCGGCATGTGGGATCCTCCCAGACCGGGGCACGAACCCACGTCCCCCGCATCGGCAGGTGGACTCTCAACCACTGCGCCACCAGGAAAGCCCCCTTCTTGTGGCTTTCAGGTCACCCTCCGCGTAAGGCCCAGGAGACAAGACACTGCTGACTCATTCATTCCCAGCGGCGCAGGCTGGGAACTGAGCCAGGCCACTTGGCCAGCCTGGTGGCAGGTGCCGGTGCCTGTGGTTTGGCGGCGGGTCAGCAGCCGGGATGTGGCCTCAGGGGCTGACCCGTGGGGAGGGCAGTGGGTCCACAGAACCCAGACTCTGGCACCCTTCAGAGAGGGGTTGATTCGGGGATAGGAAAGAAATATAATTCAGAATTCAACAAGATGGACGTGTGAAACTGAAAAGCCCTAAGTGGACTTTGCTCAGCGCCAGGGTCCAGCGTGGCTGATCCATGTGCACCTGGTAGACCCTCCCTGGGGGCTGAACTGGGGCTGCTGACAAGCCTCTCCAGCACTATTCATCCTTTGACATTGACCCAAGGCCTCCTCGGTAGCCAGGGAGGAACAGGGTACCCTGCTGGAGGAACCTCCCTGCCCAGGGCTCTTCAGAGGTGTTCTGGGTACCGGCACCCAGCAGACAGTGTAGGGGTGCCTGGTCCCACCCACTGCCCTGAGGGCTGAAGGGGTCAGTATCATGGCTCGTGGGTGCCCCCGGGGAGCTCCTCTTACATGCAATGGTATAAGGTTTTCTATAAATGGAGCTCATGGGTGGAATTAAAACTCTAGGAGGGCCTTCTCCTGATTCCCTAGGACCTCCTGCCCTGCATCTTCTAAGGGAGCGTTTTGTGCCTGAAAGTCCCTTCTCTTTTGTTTTTGGACACTTGGGTGACAGAGGAGTAGACAAAATCCTGGCACCAAAGAAAGCAGCTGGCCAAACCCTGGTATTCCTACTGATTAGGAAGGAATTCGGTTTGAGTTAGTGGTTCCCAAACTTGTCTGATGATAAAACCCACTCGATCAGAACCTTTCTGTGAAGAACCTGGCAAAACTACATTTAAAAATAAGAGTCCCTTCCCCAACTTTTATCATGGAGTGAGACCCTGAGGGAAAAAAGTTTGAGCTACAGACTCAATTCACAGCACCTTCATCTTGGACTTGAGAGAGCCTTAAGGAATCTGCACTAATGATCTGATAAAACTGAAATGTAAAGAACCCAGTGAATGCAAGAGAATGCTTTAAAAACCCTGAAGATTTTCCACCTTTAATTTTTAAAAGTTATTTATTATTTTACAAACACTTTAATAGAACTTACTGTGAGCCAGATACGATGCTTGACAAATATTTGCTCCTTTAATTTTCATAGAACCCAGAGGCCCGGTGGGGTTAAGTCGCTTGCCTAGGGTCGCACAGAAGTGATAGAGCCCAAGTTCAGACCCGGGCTGTCTGGCTCCTGAGTGTTTGCTGTAAACCACTAAGTTATATGTTTTTTGTTTGTGTGTTTTTTGTTTTGTGGTACACGGGCCTCTCACTGTTGTGGCCTCTCCGTTGCGGAGCACAGGCTCCAGACGCGCAGGCTCAGCAGCCATGGCTCACGGGCCCAGCCGCTCCGCGGCATGTGGGATCCTCCCGGACCGGGGCACGAACCCGTGTCCCCTGCATCGGCAGGTGGACTCTCAACCACTGCGCCACCAGGGAAGCCCTATATGTGTTTTTAAAACATCTCTTTTCGTTTGGCCACAGAGCAAACCCTCTCTTCCTAATCATTGTAAACGATAGAACAGCTTCGTCTGCGTGATTTCAAATATTATACTTGCCCCCTGCGGTCCAATTAGCAGGGCTATTTTTGTATGTGGAGCCCAATCCGACTTTCTCTTTGGATGGAAAACCATGCCTATGGTTATGGCAATCCAAAATGCTGTGTGGAAGCTTTAAAGTACAGATTTGAATCCCTTTGTTTTTCACCCCAAATGTTGAAACAAACCTAAGAGCTCTGCTGATTCCTGACAGTTTTGAGTCTTTCCGCGTTTCAAATATTTCACACCAGCTTGGGAGCAAACACATGATATTCTGCTTGTTTCTCTTGCATAGTTTATTTTTAAAAGCATGCATCTGGCTGCTTTTTCGTTCCCCAGAAGGAGGAGGGAAATTGCTCCGAGAAGGCGGGTGTTGGATGGAAACTTCTCCCCAAAGCAGAGGCAGATCCATCCGGATCTAGTTCCTTAGTGGGTGCTGTCCCTTGATTGGTCTTGTCCTTCAGCCTCAGGTTCAGAGCTTCCAAGCTCTTCCAAGAATCCTCTGACCTGCTGGGCTCCTTGCACGTGGACAGGAAGGAAGATATTGGTTACTTGTACGTGTCCACGTTTTCAGAGGAATAGTTTAGTTACCCTCTGATCGACCATGGTCAGGTCAAATAGAGGATGCCTTTCTGGCTGAGAGAGCCCGTTGTCACAGTGTCACAATCATTGCTGAGCATTTGCTACGTGTCAGACGGTGGGTAGCTATGCCATGAAGTAGACATTAAAATCCCCCATTTAAAAAAATTAGAAACTGAGGCCCAGAGGAGCTAAGTGTCCTCTATGCCCAAGGTCACGCAGCTCGTGAGAGCAGAGAGGGGACTGGAGCCTGGGTTTGACGCCAGCATCTCTGCTCACTGCACCAGCTCACGGAGCGAGGAGTCATTCTTATCCCTCGTTCCTAACACAGCACCGTGGGAGTCTCTGTAGGAGCAAATGGGCAGCAAATTCACATGACCAGGCAGCTGGAGACTATGTATAGTCTGAAAACTTGGGCCTTGATTATAGCTCTTGCTTCATGATTTTCTTGGAGGAGCCTGAGTCCCACCAAGAAGTGCAAGGTGTGAAATTCACATAGCCTTTTGGAATCACAAGTGCACTTTCACCAGTAGCCTTAATCAGGGAAGATCACGTTAACCAGTAGGTTTTACGGCTGCTGGTTATTTTCCGCAAGGAGCTGGAGTCAAAACTTGTGGGCAGCAGGAGGCAAAATAGCTCTGGCTTGAGATATGGTTCCATTCAGTGCCTTTTCTTCAAGTCCCAGCTCTGCCACCCATTATTGGTGTGACCTGCTTGCATGGGATTTGCCCATACTGAGCCTCAGTTTCTGCATCTGTAAATTGGGATCACAGCTTCGTCTGCACTGGGTGGTTTCAAGGACTAAATGACATGGCGTACAAAGCCCCTGGCAGTGGGAGGCATGTCTCCTCTGAGAGTCTCTGTGGCCCAGCCAGAGCACTCACCGCCCCCCTCACCCCCAGCCGCTGTCCCCTGTGGGCACTCTCTCCTCCCTGTCATCCCAAGGCCTCCTGCCTTCTGAGCTCTCCAGTCAGGTTCAAGTTCCTTAACTGTAAAATGGAGATAATAATACATAAACCAAGTGTCATCCTGCCCCTGGATCCTCAACAACTGCAGCCTGCTTGGTCCCTTTCCTTTAAGATTCAAGTAATGTTAGCTAGAGGCTTTTCATAGATGCCCAGACTGAGGAAGTCCCCCTCTATTTCTAGTTTGCCAGGAGTTTAAAAATCAATCAATGGGTGTTGACCTTTGTCAAATGATTTTTTTTCCATCAATTAATGGGATCATGTGGTGTTTCTTCTTTAGGATGTTAACATGGTGGATTACAATGGTTGATTTTTGAAAACCAAACCAGCCTTTCATTTCCAGAATAAATGCCTCTTGGTTGCTGTATATCCTTCTTTCTAAATATTGCTGGATTTTATTTGTAAATATTTTGTTGAGGACTTTTGCCTCGATGTTCATAAAGGCTATGGATCTCTAGTTTTCTTTTTTTAATACTTTCTTTATAGGGTTTTTATATCAGGATAATGCTGGCCTAATAAAGTGGTTGGGAAGTGTTTCCTCCTTTTTTCTTTTCTGACAGACACTGTGTAGAATGGATATTATTTCTTCTTCAATTGTCTGGTAGAATTCTACAGTGAAATTATCTAGCTTGGAGGGTTTTTTTGTAACTACAAACTAAATTCCTTTAGTTGTTATAGAACTATTCAGGTTATTTATTTCATAGTAGGTGAAATTCTTAGTTTTTGTTTTTTGAGGAACTGGTCCATTTTACCTAAGTTAGAGAATTTATGTGTGCAGAGCTGTTCATAGTATTCCTTTATTATCTTTTTAATGTTTGTGAGATCTCACAAACGTTAGTGGTAGCCCCTCTTTTATTCCTAGTTGTGCCTCTCTTTTTTTCCTGATTTTGATAATTTCTCTATTTCCTTTATCAGTCTTTGTAGAGGTTTATGAGTATTGTTGATCTTTTCAAAGATCCAGATTGGTTTAACTGACTTTCTTAATTGCTTCCTGTTTTAATTCAATTGATTTCTGTTCTTATCTTTATTATATTCTTTCTTCAGCTTCCTTTGGGTTTCTTTTTCTCTTCTTCTTTTATTTCCTAAGGTGAGGTTTTTAGATCAGTGATTTAAAATTTTTCTTCTTTTTTTTTTTAATTTATAAACATTTAATGCTATAAGTTTTCCTCTAAGCACTGCTTTAGCTGCATGGTACAAATTTTGATATGTTGTATTTTAATTTATGCTCAATTAAAAATATTTTCTAATCCCCCTTGATATTTCCTCATTGACCATGGGTTATTTAGAAGTATATTGTTTAATTTCCAAGAGATTGGAGGTTTTCCTGTTATCTTTCTGTTGTTGATTTCTAGTTTATTTCCATTATGACCAGAGAACATACCTTATACGAGTTCAGTTCTCTTAAATTTGTTAAGGTTCTTTTTTAATGGCCTAGGGTATGGTGGCTGTTCCATGTGTACTTGAAAGGAGTGTGTATTCTGTTGTTGGGTGAAGTGCTAAATGTTATTTAGATCCACTTGGCTGATGGTCTTGTTCAGTTCTTCAATATCTTTACTGATTTTCTGTCTACCAGTTCTATCTATTAATACTGAGAGAGGAGTTTTGAAGTCTCCTAGTGTAATTTTGCATTCTGTCCAGGTTTTATAGCTGCATTCATTGAGAGTAAATGTGCTTACTCCACATTTTTCAGAACTAAAGCCCATTTGCCTCTTTACCTAAATCATGTTTGTGCCACTGCTGATTGACTCGGGAGAGACACATCCTAGCAATGAAATATCCGACTCTCTTCACATTTTCAGTGCCTAATCCTAAGACAGGGTTTGAGAAGAACCAGTTGGGGGAGAGTGGGGGACTCAGGCTTCGTCTAGAAAGGGGGTTCGTCCCACACCTAGGAAGGGTCTAGGTGTTCTCTGAAGAGCCCCTGCTATCTCCTTGTCTTCCCACAGCAGGGTTCAGGGATCTGGAGAAGCATTCCAGAGGAGGGGACACCTGACTAAGCTTCCAGGCTATTTCAGGGTCATAAAGGTGAAAAAGATAGGAGGGACGGTAGAGGGAGCCATCTCTGCAAAGGCCTAGAGCCCGGAGAACACAGGGTGAGCCTGGACACATTGTCACCTCTTCTGGCCACTCTGCTGCTTACTTCTTGGACCTCCGGTTACAAGCACAGGAATCTTGCCTCTGCAGGCTGCAAAGCACTCTCCCTAAGGTCATCTCACTGTGACCGAGTGGTGCCTTATTCCTTCCCTTAAGGATGAGAACACTGAGGCTTTGTGGATGGACTCATCCATGCCACCCTACAGAGACGTCACAGAACTGTTTTAGAACTCAGGTCTCCTCACTCCTGTCTAGCCCCTTTTTTTTTTTTTTTTTTCCCCAGGGTGGGGACATGGATTTTTTTCCCCCAGCTTTAATGAGGGATAATTGACAAATATAGTTGTATATATTTCAATAGTACACTGTGACGATTTAATATACATATAGATTGTGAAATGATTACCATGATCAAGGATCAAGATAACTAACACATACATCACCTCATATAGTTAACTCCTTTTTCTTGGTGGCAAGAACACTTAAGAGATACTCTCAGCAAATTTCAAGGATGCAATAGCATATTATCAACTATAGTCACCATGCTGTACATTAGATCTTCAAAGCTTATTCATCTTATACATTTGACCTATATCTCTTCATTTCCCCCAACCCCCAGAAACCACCATTCAACATTCTGTTTCTATGAAATCAGCTTTTTTTTTTTTGTAAGATTCCACATATAAGTGATATTATTCCTTTATCCACTCATCTGCTGATGGACACTTAGGCTGTTTTCATATCTTGGCTATTGTGAATAATACACAATGAACACAGGAGTGCAGGTATCTCTGCAAGATCCTGATTTGGTTTCCTTCTGGTATATTCCCAGAAGCAAGATTGCTGAATCATATCATAAGATAACTCTATTTTTAATTTTGGGGGGGATCCTGTTTTCCATAACGTCCTGTCCAATCCTATTTTCTCAGAAAGTTCCTAGCTGTGAGGCCTCCCAGATCACCTGGGAGATTCTCAAGCTTTTCTATTTTCCTGTTTCCAAACCATTTCCATGTGCAACCACTGCCTGCAGGTGCCCATCCCTGGAGGGGGCATATCAGCGTTTCCAGGGGTTGACTGAGTGGCCTTGAACTTCACAGTCTGAACAAGCACCCCTGACCCTGATAGGCAGTTCTCTCCCTGTGCCTAGAGAAGAACCTCTGATTCTGTTCAAAACCTTTCATTTTACAGATAGTGAAACAAGGCCGAGAGAGGGGAAGAGACCAGCTGGGGGATTAGAACTAAGACCCAAGCTGGGGATTTGGGATGTGGATTTGTGACTCTTTAATAAGAAATCGATCATGGTTAACAGTTATCAGTCAAGCATTTCCGCGATCCTGTGACACTCTGTTAGTCCCTTTATGTGGATGAACTCCAGCATTCTTCACAACACCCTCGGAGGCAGATATCATTACTATTGAGCTCATTTCACAGATGAGCAAACCGAGGCACGGAGAGGTTTGATAACTTGATGAAGCTCATGCACCTAGTGCATGGGGAAGCCAGGGAGCCAACCCAGGCCCTACAAGCTCCAGGCCTTTGCGCCCAGACACGCCCACCTCTTCTGCTTCTCTACCTGTCCCCCTGTTTCTCAGCATCAGAATCCCTCTGCCACCAAACGAACGGCCTTTATTTCCCTTTTAGGGGCACCCGATCAACTGCTGGGGCTCCTCAGCGTTAGTGATATTCACAAGGAGTGTCCAGTGCCTGCACACAGCAAGTCCTTAGGGGCCAAGCCTCTGCCCGAGTGTCCTGCCCTCACCGAGGAGGGCCCCTGCCTGGGCCTGGCCTCCCGTCCTGCGGACCTGGCCTCCTTCCAAAGCCCACATCCTCTCAAGGTCTCGAGAGCAGGAGCCCTTCCTAGCTCAGTCAGGACCCGGCTGAGGGGTGGCCTGGGGCAGGAGTGACAATGCATCTAAAATTACCCCAGCTGAAAGCTGTGTGCTCCACCCTTCCTGCATCCCTCCCCGAGACTGGACCAGCTGAGAGAGAGCCCTCTGTGGATTGGGTAATTTGTGTTGAAAGTTGTGCTCCCAGCCTCTGGGCCCCTCTGGGCTGCAGTGCTGGGAGGGGTCCCTGGAAACCCAGCTTGTGTGAAGCAGGCTTGCCATGGGGACCCGTGCTCTGCCCCGGTGTCTTCTTTTGAGCTGTGGAGGGTTCTCTGGGCCTCTGTGTTCCCTCTCCTTGGATCGCACTTGCCTGGTAATTCCTACTTAGCCCCACAGGTGTTCTCCTAGATGCCTCTTCTTCCAGGAAGCCTTCCTTGCATACCTCCCTCCTGCATCCATCTGGGTTGCATGCCTTTTCCCATCTTACCCCTCACAGAACTTTTCAGCATTGGCCTGTTCATGAGTCTGTCTCTCCAAGTAAAGGGCCAGGTTCACTGTAGTATTCCAAATCCCCAGCACAACGCCCAAACCATAAGAAATGCTTAATAATAGGGAACTTCGTCCAATATCCTGTGATAAACCATAATGGAAAAGAATATAAAAAAATATAGGTATATGTGTAACTAAATCACTTTACTGTACAGCAGAAATTAACACAGCATTGTAAATCAACTATACTTCGATAAAAAAATAAATAAAATTCAGAATGTAAAACTGGAAAAAAGAGAGATGCTTAATAGTGTTTGTTGAATTCGCTTATTAAAACAAAGATGTCAAGGGTAAAGGCTGAATAGTTAGTTTTCTTCACGCTGTAGCTTTTGGATATCCATAGACATAAGAAAGGAAACATTCCAATGTTCAGGTATTAAAGGAAGAAACATGCCTTGTATAACCTATTGTTTTAGGAGTTGCAAACCCTCAGTTGTTTCTGCTGGTGTCATTAAATGTCTTTCTGAGTGGGATACTTGGGATGAGACTTTAGAATGTCCTTGTTGGCAGGACTCTGAGAGGTCTTTATCCCTATTTTACAAAGAAGGAAGTGGAGACTCAGAGAGGTTCAGTAACTCGCTAGGGTTGCACAGCCAGGAAATGGCATTTGGGGGTTGTCTCATTATTCATAAGGCGTGTGTGTCTCTTACCTTCATGGGCTTTCGTGCAGCATGGGAGACACAGAGGTACTGAGACCATGACACATCGCTGGGAAGAGTACAGTGACAGAGGGAAGGGGAAAATTGCAGGGGGAGCCGGCGGGAAGAGGGAAGCGCCTGCCTGGGAGTGTGCCGATTGGACCAGGGTGGGAAGCAATGGGAAAAGCGCGTGCAAGGCAAGGAGGCTGGAAGTGCAGGGCTCTTGGGGGACTGTGATGATCTCCCCCTCTCACGGGCAGCTGTTGAAATGAGGCGGACGCTTGGGAAGAGTCAATGTTGCTTTTGCCTGTCCCTAAAGTGAGGTCATGTCTGGCCACTGAACTGTCAGCTTTACCAATCTAACCTGTTCTCCCCGACAACAGTAAACCGGTCAAATCCGTTTCCCCTCTTCACCATCAAATAAGCCGAATTTTCTGACGTCAGGATTTCTGGAGGTAGAAAGGCTTCGCCAAGACCTGGAGAAGAGCCCTCCGGTTGGGTCTTTGGGCAAAAGTCCTGCTCGGCCACTCTCCGTCCCCTCCAGGCAGTGTCTGTCCTTCCATCCATCCACGCATCCATCCATCCATCCATCCATCCGTCTGTCTGCCCGTCTGTCCGTCCGTCCCTCCATCCGTCTGTCCATCCGTCTGTCTGTCAGTCCCGGCCAAATTGGCAGGTCGGGGCAGGAGCCCTCCATGGCCCGCTGCAAGCTCTTTCTCTGAGATGAGTGATGAATGCGCTTGGGGATTAGCCGACTCTTCCTGGCCCTGGTGGTGCCAGGAGTGAGCACATTCCTGAAAGGCCAGAGCTGATGGATGCCTTGCGGGGAGGGGGAGGCTTTAGGGAGAGGAGAGGCTAGAGTTTGGGAGGGGATTCCTGACATTCCCAGGGACTGGGGGCGGGGTGGGGGGGATATGCTGATGGGGGACCTCAACACACAAGAGGATGGGAGGAACCCCCTGAGTGACCAGGTAAGACGGGGGGGGGGGGGGGGGGGGGGCAGAAGTGCCTGGAGCCGTGACGGACAGACAGCTGAGAGAACAGGCCCAGACCAGGTGCGGGGTGGGGGGCCTTGATCCACACGTCCGGCCCTCCCCACCCTCAGTGCCCTGGAATGTTATCTTTCCTCTAATCACCTGCAGGCCAGGGAAGAATGAGGGGGGTGGCACTCGTGTGAGAGAGTGGCTTTTTCTGGGTGGGGGGAGGGAGGGAGAGGGCAAGGAGGATGGTGGCCTAACGGGGTGGAAAGAAGATACCAGAGCTTCCTGAATCCCACCTACTTGCATCATAGAGGGCCTGAGTGGGGAAGGAAGTGGAACCTACAGAGCTTCCCATGAAGGACCCTAGGGTAACACCTCTTCCACCCTTTATGTGGTGACTGAGGCATCTTAGGGCCCAGGAAACATACCAGAACTCTTGATGTCTTTGGTTTCATAATCAGATACCTCTTGCCCTGGGCCTCAGTTTCCCCAGTTCTAGGAGTGAAGACGTTTAATTCCGTGGTCTCTGAAGACCATCCTGGTTCTGATGTCCTTGGACCTCTGAGAGCGCTCACCACAGACCGCTCACGGGTGGTGGCTGGTGAACAGGCAAAGAGGGGAGAGACGTGTCAGGCATCTCACTCTTTTTTTTTTTTTTTCTTTTTTGTTTTTGTGGTACGTGGGCCTGTCACTGTTGTGGCCTCTCCTGTTGCAGAGCACAGGCTCAGCGGCCATGGCTCACGGGCCCAGCCGCTCCGCGGTACGTGGGATCTTCCCGGACCAGGGCACAAACCCGTGTCCCCTGCTTCGGCAGGCGGACTCTCAACCACTGCACCACCAGGGAAGCCCCCCAGGCATCTCACTCTTATACTCCAGTGAGGCCCCTGGACAGTACTGGAGGCAGGGAGTCCATGAAATCCGCTTCTTTGGAACCTGAGTTCCTGAGGCTGCCTGGCAGAGGCAGAGCGTCAAGCCCAGATGCTGCCAGGGCCCACCCTCGTGCCTGTGGCTGACTCGCTCCAAGCCTCGCTTCCTAACTTAGAAATCAGGGTGATGGCGGTGACCTCTCGTGGTTAGGGCAAGGCTGGAGCAGGTTTTCCTGATGCTCCCCTTTCTGGCCGCCCGTTGGCCGCCCACTCTGGCTCTCATCTCTAGAGTGTTCTGCAGACCAGGTGGCCACGGGTCTCAGAGTTCCCTGGTTTCTTTTGCGGTTTTTCTTCTCCACAAGGTGCTTCGTTCACTATCTAAACATAATGTCCTTTTCATGTCTTTTAATACTTCTCACTAAACAAAAATCTTGCTGATTAGAGGAGGAAAGGACGTGGAAGATTGGGGACGTGGTGCCTTTCACCTTCCCTCAGCGGAGCCCCCCCCCCCCCCGTGACCAGCACTGGGCCAGGGTGTCTGCCAAGGGGTACACACAGGCACACCTTGTTTTACTGCACTTCTCTTTACAGAGCTTCGTGGATATTATGTTTATTACAACTTGAAGGTTTGTGGCAACCCTACGTGGAGCAAGTCTATTGGGGCCATTTTTCCAACAGCATTTGCTCACTTTGCGTCTCTGTGTCACATTTTGGCAGTTCTTGCAATACTTAAACTTTTTCATTAATACTGTATTTGTTATGTGATCTGTGATCAGTGATCTTTGATGTGACTATTTCAAAAAGATTAAAATCTGTTGAAGGTTCAGATATGGTTAACATTTTTTAGCAATAAAGCATTTCAAAATTAATGTATGCACAATTTTTTTAGACCTAATGCTATTGCACTTAACAGACTACAGTATAAACACAACTTTTATATGCACTGGGAAACCAGAAAACTCGTGTGACTCACTTGATTGCCATATTGGCTTTATTGTGGTGGTCTGGACCTGGACTCCCAGAATCTCCAAGGTATGTCTGTATTTCTTCCCATTTTATAAATGAAGAAACTGAGGCTGAGGGATCTCAAGGTCACACAATTAGTATGAGGTAGAACTGGGGTTGATTCATAAGTAGCTGAGTGAAACTTTGTGATAGTTTCATCTTTTACAGCAGAGGAGCCCTCTGAACCACACTGCAAATCTCATAGTAGACGTATGACGAACAAGAACTGTTCTCTTGTGGTTACACAATGATTTACTTAAAGACAAGCGACCTGAACACATAAGTTGCTTTTCAAATCTTTATACTCTAAATAACACTGCCACGGTCATTCCCATACATCCATTCACAATATGTACCAAATGCTACTGCGCGCTTGACACTGCGTTGGCTTCGTGATGCGTTCGTGTCAGTCACTGAGGGACTGGTCCCCCTCTCCGTCTTGCGTCCTCCTGCACCGTGCCTGCCGTGGCTCCTTGAACACGTAGCTGTTCTGAAAGTATCCATTACACGCCAGAGACATCACAGAGCCCGGGAGAGGCTGGCTCTATTTTTCTTCAACCTGGAAGCTAAAGACTGTATCTCTTGTGGGAAGCCACCTTTGAATACTAGCTGGAAAAAAACTGATGGCGCAGTGCCTTATCAGAGCTTCCTGAAACCCTTCAAAGGAGCACAATGTTGGGTGGACGGTACTATATCCATTACCTCATCTCCTTTGCTGTCCTCCTTTTTCTGGTCACATCAAACAAAAACAAAACCTTGGCCAACACTATCCATAGGGGCTGTTCTATATTAAGATGAGCAATTGTGAGGAAATCTAAAATTAGCCCAGCATTAATCAGCTCCTGTCCACAACACTGATGACTCAGTTTTCAATTGCACAAGTCCTGAATTCCAATGGTGCTCTCAGGGGCAGCACTCAGTGACATGGACGAAGCGCAATGCTGGGACATCGTGTGGCCATGGGCACTGGTAGGAAGAGCACTGGATTTTAGAGTCAGGTAGCCTGGGTTGGGATCCTGGCTCTGACCCCCACTAGCTTCAAGTCCAAGGGCACACAAGGGTGGAAGAGGTTTTCTTAACCTCTTTGAGCCTCAGTTTCCCCATATGAAAAGAGGTGATGAAAGCACCTGTTTCATAGGGTGGCTACAACAATTCAATAAGATCACGTATGTAAAAGTGGACCTAGCATAATTCCTGATGCAATGTTTCCTCCCTGCAAGGCTGTGGTTGCCTACGCAACTCACGGTAGCAGCCTGCACAGCCCTGGAGAGGACCATCTCCCCTTGGGTATCTGAATTCCGCTTCCTCTTGTACACATCCAGGACCAGCCCAACACGCTAGTCATCCCCATTGCTACCTAGCCAGCGTGGGAATTGGCACTGGATAAAATTCGATCAGCACTCTTCTCATCTGGGGGTCAGATACAGGAGCCTCTCAACTCCAGAGCATGGCCATTACCCTGGAAGCAAGCAGGAAATGCACCTGGGTAACAAGGAAAGTAACTTCTGCAAAGGGCCACTTTTGTCCACAAAAGAGCAAAGAGAGCCACCCTTGGGCTTTCTTGGCAGAGTTTGGTGGCATAGAATTCTGCGTGGAGTGAAAATTATTGACTTAATCATGCTGAATCATGTCTGCTTTCTTCTGGAAAATCTAATTTCTCCCCCTTGTTAGTGGGAATAATGTTTCAGAAGCAACTTAGGACACACTGAGAGACGGAACAGAGAAGTAATGGCCATGGGGAGCGGTTCTGGGAAAGAAAATGGAATTAGTCGCTGGAGACAGGTTGGTGCCAGTGAGTGCAGGGACACCCAGCCCTCAGCCTGGTGTTTTCAGAGGACATCAGTGAATCAAAGTCTGTTTGAAGTCACTGATGTTGTATGTGTTATGGGGTCCAAATTCATACTGCTCTCTGCACAACAGGCCAATAAATTGAGAGACGGAAACCAGCAGAGAAGAGAGTGGACTATTGTCCCAAGAAGCATCTTACCCGGGTTAGAATTCAGCCTTCTTTTATACTAAAAGGGGAGGGAGTATGGCTGGTTTTTGCAAATTTCTTGGTGCAGGAATCCTTTGTTCTTGCAGCTGTCCCCAGAGGTCTGGTCACAATGTTCCTATAAACCTTCAACAAGACAATTGTTGTTTTCTGTTCTGCAACTTTTTATCTCTATTTGAATGGAAAAGTGTTATACCTTTAAAGGCCAGAGGCTTGAGAATGGGCTATAGGCAACATTCTTTTACAAAGGTGCAGAGTCAGCATGACTAAGCACAGGCAACAGAGCACAGAGGTTACAGCTAAAGGACTAGATCCAATATGGAGTCAGGTTTGTTCTTCTCTGTTACACATGTACTTTGTTAAACAAGTCAGGAATGCTTATAATCCATTTATACTCCCAACACAAGTGGCTAAAAATATAAAAGCTTATCACTTCAAATGGAAAATGTCAGTAACCTGGAATATTGGCTTTTATGGAACAGTTTACTCACCTCACTCACAGAGGGCAGGCAGCGGCTGCAGGGAAGGTTTTCTCTTGGCTTCCAAAAGGAGTAATAGCATGTATGGGGGCAGGGGTACAGGGGGAAATCTCTGTACTTTCCACCCAGTTTTGCTCCGAACCTAACACTGCTCTGAAAACTAATGTCTATAGAGGGAAAAAAAAAAAAAAAAAAAGAGAGAGAGAGATGAGATTGGCACAGTTTAGTTTTTAATGTTCCTGTTTCTAGCATTGAACAAATGAATACATATCACTTTTGACTTCTGATGGGTGCAGAATGTACCTCTCTCTAAACCTCCATTTCCTTATCTGTAAAATGGGGACAAAACCATCATGTATCTCCCAGGGCTGCAGTGAGGATTAGACCGGATATGGTTATGAGGCCCTGGGCACAGTGCCCAGTTCCGTGGAGATACCAGTAGCACTACCGTCTTTGGATTTGAAGGAAGAAATCAATTTCATGTAACTGTGACTGCTTTTTGACAGCACTGAGGAATGACAGCTTGACTGAGGCCAGAAATAAAGGGCATTCTGAGTCCTCAAGTCTCCGCTCTCAGGAGGAGTTGACTGTGTCTTGTCATGGATCCCATCCGTGATGGAGGTCCCTTTTCTATCCCTTCCCCACCAAGCGGCCTTCCATTCCTTGCCTCCGGAAGCAGTGTGAGCATCTGAGAGCTGGGAGGGAGAGGAGGAACTGTCCCCTGAGCCCACGAGTCTTTAAGCTGAGCAGAAACTGCTGGGCCCCTCAGACAAGCCTGTAACACGCAGTGACATTTTGAGGTATTGGGCTGTGGCCCCTCTTGAGCGTCTGCACACACATCACGAGACGGCTTCCACCCCCATTCAAGCAACAGGACGCCTGTGAGCTTCAGAGGGCAGGGCTTATGTATCCTTCCTTTGCATCCCTAGAAGGTGGGCATGAGGCGTGTGGAAGGACTCGAGGACAAGGAATCAGGTAGACCTGGCTTCTTGGAGCCTCAGTTTTCTGATGGGAAAAGTTGAGTTGATAGTCCCTGATAGGCTTTCAGTGTTGTTGAGAGCCTCAAACAGGGTGCTTAGTCTGCAAACACCTTGGGAACTGCCAGCTGCAGAGGTTGAGTCTGAGGAGGAGAAAGGCCATCCTGGACGCTGAGTGTCTCACCATCATAAGGTGTCCCCATCTCTTTCTCTTTCCTCTTACTTGGGTGTGGAGCTTTCGGTCACTGCTCAAGTCCGTATGTTCCATCCTCAAGTCCCATCTGGGTCAGCCTGCCCAGATTGCCACCATGGAGGCCATGCTGGCAGAAGACCCACCTCCTCCTTTTTCTTTCATGCTAAGAGCCTGCCACCAGGAGAGGGGACGTGCCGTGCACTGGGTCACATGGCCTGGGAGTAGGGGTGGGGTGAGGTGGGCTTGACCCCGGATCTCTGGGCTCCCAGACCTGCCTCCACCACTCCAAGCTGGCACTCACAGACTGATGGTTTTCCATCCCTCCATCACTCAACGCCTGTGAGCACATCAACTGAAACATTTTATCTCCTGATACGCAGTGGAGGGAGTGTCTACAGGACACCTTCCAAAAATAATATTTTTGCTCTCTGGCAGCAAAATACACAGAATTCGTTCTTGTCATTTTTGAATCTCTGGCAACAACTCAACGCATTCTTATTTAGAACAATGTAACAATCTGACTTCTGTTTTGGCCTCTAAGTTCTTTTGTCCCTTCCAACAAAGTGTGAAATATGCACTTCCCGGAGTGGGAGGACAGCTCCTGACAATGTAAAACAATAACAAACTGAACCAGAGGCAGGGGTGGGCACTGGAACCAGTGATCCCAGCCGTTTTGAAATCCTCTGTCTGGGTTACCAGGAAGACCAAAAATAAGTAGCTGGCAACAGCTGCCTTGTTACAATGGGTTGGCAACATTTTCTGGTTCTGGTTTGCAGTCAAGGATGGTGTGATATCAAAGGTTGTCCCTAACAGACCCCCATATACCTCAGTCCCCCGATTTGTTATTCACTTTGCACAAGGTGACCCCCTCTGCCTGAACACCTACTACCCCATCTGAATCTCAGAGTCCCTTAGGTATTAGCTCCTCTGGAGACTTCCCTTAACTCATCCATCTGGTCAGTAAATGTTTGCTGAAATCTACAGCGTGCCAGCATGGTGATAATCATGACTCAGAAACAGGTTAATACTCCCTCCTTTGTGCTAGGTCTATTTATGTTTCTTCATTTTAGGTATGAGGTAACTGAGGTCTAGAGAGGGGTGGTGACTTAAGCCAAAGTGATGTTACAAGTGACCTGAGAACACAGAGGCTCTAAGAGGCTCTACTGCTGCTCAAGTTGCCATAGATGCCCTGGGTTGCACATGGGGGCAGCTGGTAAGCCCCTCATCTCTGCACAGTGGCAGGGGAGCCCCAAAGGCCTCAAGAGCAGGAAGACATGGTGGGTGGCTGTGCCTTACGCCACGCCAGGGTGTCGGGGTGCACCCTAGATGGGGCAAGAGGAGGTAGGCAGGGGGCTGGAGAAGTGAGGGGTGACTCCAGCAAGAGGTGGTGGAGATCAGGGTGGAGGCACCCCACAGGGAAGGGGCATGGACTCTCTTCTATGAGGGAGGCATGTGGGGCTCCTGGTGGGGGAAGCTGGGCAAGGTGCCTGAGGTCACCGGGCCGGGACAGACCGGGGAGAGGGAGGGGGAGTGTTGACCACGTGAACCTGCAGGCTCCGAGCTGCCTCTTTCCCCATGGCAGGACCTCCAAGCACCTGACGCCCATGTGAGGTGACATGCTCTTCTGGGAATGGCCAAGTTGCCTGCACAGTGACACGCAAGCCTCCTTCCCCACGCCTCCTTCCTCTGCACCCCTCGATGCTTTCTCTGTACCCGCTGCCTTCCCCTGCTCCAACTCTTATGATGAATTCAACTCAGTATTAACCAGAGCTGCTATTTCTTGAAGGCGTTACTTGGTGCCAGGCACTTCAGGAGGTACTTTGGCTAAATTAGATCAAACTTGCAACATCCTGGGCAGGTAGTTATTATTTCTCCCCATTTTGCTGATGAGAAGGCTGAAAGTCAAAGAGGTGAAGTGACTTGGCCAAGATCATTCAGCTGTGTCCGGGATACACACGCGGAGGTTACTTCCTGTCTCCACAGAGATCGGTATGAGCCTCAGAGCTAGAGTAGAAGGCAGGGAACCCAGACTTGGCCCCCCTGGGGTTGAACCCCTCTTGCCCCCACAGCCCAGGGACCTCGCTTCACCTTTCTGGGGCTCCATTTACTTATTTGCAAAATAAAGACACCAGTAATATGCATTTCATAAAGTTACTTGGAAAATCAAATGAAATGATAAACATAAAATGATAAACAGAATTGATAGTAATTAAAGCAACTCCCGAGACGTTGGACTTCATTTTTATGATCCGGTAACAATATGATTGTTCATATAAGGAGAATATTGGTGCATTATTTATGAAAATCATTGAGGTTGAGTATGTTCTATCTTTACTGATGGCTCAGCACTTTGAGTTTTTCCTTCTCTGTGAAGATTTCCCTCCAAGCTTTTGTGGAAAGAACTTTAATTCTAGTTCTAATCGTGGGAGCTCAGTTTGCCCATCTGGAAACTAGGGATAATCAATCTACGGAGGTAATCCATGTGAAAGTATTTTGAAAGCTGCCAAGGGCTATAGAGAAGGGAGTATTTATTAATCTAGATTATTAGGCATCAAATTTAAGAATGAAGCCAGAACATCGTGAAGACATCGCTTGAGTTTCATTGCTTGCCAAAGCCACTTCTAGGGCCATATTGCCGCCGAGGGCTCAACATCTATTCCTTTTTCAAATTTCCTCCTTACTCTCAGCACTCACCTCTGCCTGGTTAGTGATTTTTTAGTCATGGACGGAGAGTAATTTCTCCATGGGGTGGCCTCCTCGCCCTGCTGCAGCCTCAGCTAGTGTCTGAGGTGGAACGTTCATTCCAAACTTCGTCCAGCTCTACTTTGAATACAGGTCCAGAATCTGGCCACTTGTCACTTCTTCCAGTGCTACCCTGAGCCTAAGCTCTCATCAGCTCTTCCTCTGGAAGAGACTGCAGACTTCCTAACTCCTTTCCCCAGTCTGTTTTCCACACGACAGCCAGAGTGGTACTATAGACCAAACTCATTTCCCTAAAGAAGGTCTACAAATGGCCAGAAACACATGAAAAGATGCTCACCATCATTAATTATAAGGGAATTGCAAATCAAGACAATAAAATATACTTCATACCCACTAGGATGATTACAATTTTTTTAAAAAGGAAAAGAGCAAGTATTATTGAGTATGTGCAGGAATTGGGATCCTAGTATGTTGTTGATGGGAACGTAAAATGGTGCGACAACCGTGAGAGACATTTTGGAAATTCTGCAGAAAGGTAAACACAGAATTACCATATAACCTGGCAATGTCACTCCTAGGTATATACCCCAAAGAACTGAAAATAGGCATTCAAGTACTTGTACATGAATGTTAATAGCAGCACTAATCACAATATTTTAAAGGTGGGAACAACATAAATGTCCATCAATGGATGAATTGCATAAACAAAATGTGGTGTATACACACGATGGAGCATTATTCAGTCATGAAAAGGGATGAGGTACACTACATGCTACAACTCGGATGAATCGCCAGAATGTTATGCTTAGTGAAAGAAGCCAGACACAAAAGGCCGCATATTGGGCTTCCCTGGTGGCGCAGTTGTTAAGAATCCACTGCCAGTGTAGGGGACACGGGTTCGAGCCCTATTCCGGGAAGATCCCACATGCCGCGGAGCAACTAAGCCCGTGCACCACAGCTACTGAGCCTGCGCTCTAGAGCCCGCGAGCCACAACTACTGAGCCCACGTACCGCAACTATTGAAGGCCGTGCGCCTAGAGCCCGTGCTCTGCAACGAGAGAAGCCACCGCAATGAGAAGCCCGCGCGCCACAACGAAGAGTAGCCCCCGCTCACCGCAACTAGAGAAAGCCCGTGCGCAGCAACGAAGACCCAACGCAGCCAAAAATAAATAAATAAATAAATATGTTAAAAAAGGCTGCATGTTTAATGCTTCCATTTATATGAGCTATCCAGAACAGATTAAAATCCATAAAAGCAGATTGGTAATTGGCAAGGGCTGATGGGGGTGTGGGGAAACGGGGAATAACTGTTTAATGGGTATTTTCTCCAGAGAATTTAAAAACAACAATAAAAGCACTAAAAGTCAGCCTGCTTTTTCTTATCACTGTTCCTGGCGATTCTAAACAACATCAGTGATAAAATACTCCTTTTCCAAGATGTCTTTTGTGGGTCCAAGCTCTAAACAATAGCTAGGGCTACTCTGTGTGTGTCTATATTATATAAATACATATTATATTAAAATTATATAAATATATATACTATATAGGTAAATTATCAATACACACACACACACATACACCCACACATATATATATATAACTTTTTAATCACTTACCCTTAGTAAACATTGCATTCTTTGTAGAAGTTAATTTTGGGAATGTTCATGTAAAACTGGCTCCCTTGACATTTAGGGACCAAGCTGAGGTGATGGTTTGGAGAGTAAGTTTGTAATGCTTTAGAGTCCTTGGAATTTACTTTGGTACCGATCATGTCCTCAACCCCCAAGGTACTACTCATCACTGACTTTATATAATAGATTTGAAATAATGTCAGCATAGGGGTTATAAAGACAAAGAAACAGAATCTGAGTTCTTCATTCTGTCCGTCATGTGATCACTTGGAACTTTTATCTGTGTTTAATATTCAGAACAATGAAAATGTGTGAACCGTGAGGTGTACTATTTTTGTCCAGCAAATGCAAACTTTAGTTTGTACGTAAAATACTTTACTGAATTTGGGCTTCCCTGGTGGTGCAGTTGTTAAGAATCCACTGCCAATGCAGGGGACACAGGTTCGAGCCCTGTTCCGGGAAGATCCCACATGCCGCGGAACAACTAAGCCCGTGCACCACAGCTACTGAGCCTGCGCTCTAGAGCCCGCGAGCCACATTTACTGAGCCCACGTACCACAACTATTGAAGGCCGTGCGCCTAGAGCCCGTACTCTGCAATGAGAGAAGCCACCGCAATGAGAAGCCCGTGCACCGCAACGAAGAGTAGCCCCTGCTCACCACAACTAGAGAAAGCCCACGCACAGCAATGAAGACCCAACGCAGCCAAAAATAAATTTATAAAAAAAAAAAACTTTACTGAATTTGTATAGTATCTTTAAAAGTGAAATGCATTTTTCTTTTGTAATTGTTAATTGCTTGTTTTAAAACTAAAGAAATGATCAAGAAAACGATTCTAACTGAAAATAATTTGGTTGCATAGAGGGGGGGGCGGTTTAGAAAATGATAAACTCTGGATGTCAAACACACTAGACAAGCCACTGGGCAAAAGAATCTTTTTCAAATGCAAGTCTGATATTGCAGCCCCCAAACCTTCAGGCTCAAGCCCCAAAGCCTTGACGGGGGGATGAATTGGGAGATTGGGATTGACATATATACACTAACATGAATAGATAACTAATGAGAACCTGCTGTATAGCACAGGGAACTCTACTCAGTGCTCTGTGGTGACCTAAATGGGATAGAAATCCCAAAAAGAGGGGGTATATGTCTACATACGGCTGATTCACTTCGCTGTGCAGTAGAAACTGCCACTTCGTTGTAAAGCAACTATACTCCAATTAAAAAGAAGAAAAGAAAGCAAGCCTCAAGGCCTCAGCCCACGTGTCCCTGCCCGAATGCTCCTCCCCCAGGGGCATGGGCCATTTCCAGGGTGGAAGTGAGTTGATGACTGGGTCCTGCTGGTGGGCTGGCAACGTGCAGGGGACGGGGTGGGGGCTCCTTCAGCTGCGAGGCCTTGGACGGCAGGCTCCTCAAGACCCTATGCCTGCCTTAGGCAAGGCCCTGACCCTGTGGAGGCCTCGGTTTCCTCTCCTGCACCATGAGGGCTCATGCTGGACGCTGTCCAAGGACCCTGCCATGCCCCATGACTCAGCCTCTTCCCAGGCCTGCTGTCAGCCTAGGCTGGTGGAGTTCACTTTCTGGAGAGGAAGGGAAAAAATGTGAATTGTTTGTGATTCGAGAGAAAGTTAAAGCAATCACTGCTTTGTGAAAGTGTCTTTGTCAACTTCCGCAGCCTGTTCCCTGCTTTGGCACCAAAATAGACCCCTAATTATCTATAGGCAGCAATTGTTTCCTGCCCACTAAAAATGCTTTTTCTTTTTTCCTTTAGGTTGTAATATCCCTGTAATATCCCCCAAACAATTAGCAAACTGAGCTCCCTTGGCCTGTGGGGCATATTAAGAGAGGCCATATTTACAAGAGAGGGTTCAGTTAGGTGCAAGGGGAAGCACTTGGGGCTGGAGTCAGAACTGCCCTCAGATGCTGGCTTTGGGCAAGTCCCTTCCCAGGCTGAGATTTTCTCATCTTTCAAATGGAGATTCTGATCCGTCCTCTCTTTTTTACAGGATGCTCTGAGCTGTACTGTTCCGAACTGGCAGGACTGACTATTTTGACCCACTTGGTGCCAAGCCCCGGGCTGGAGGTTGGGGATTTGGAGATGGATGGGAGAGAGCCCCTGGATTCAGGGGCATGGACTTCTTCCTGCTGGGCTCTTCCAGGAGAGCTCAGGTGGGGAGCTCACAGCAGGTGGAGAAGCAAGATTTGGGGAGGGCTTGGATAGGACCTGGGTAAACAAAAAGGAGGGAGGAAGTGGTCCGTGGATAGATGGAAACAAAGCATTGATCTACTGAGCAGAGGTTGGGCTAGAGAGGAAGCCAGAAGTAGGAGACAGGGTTGGGAAGGTATGTGTAGTGAAATTTGCCCCGGTGGTGAAGTGGAGGAATTGCCAATTGCTTCAGCAAAGGAAAGAGGCAGGGAATTAGTGAAGGATATTGCAGCCTTTGAAGCCATGATCCATGCTTGAAATCCTCATCATAGAAAAAGAATTCTTCCTTTGACCTGTTCATGTCAGGGGTTGCCACATACATGACCTCGTTTACTTTTCCAAGTAATACAGTGTGTAGGTATTATAATTTGCATTTTACCAAGGAGGAAATGAAGGCTCCAAGATGAAAGATTAGCCCAAAGTCACACAGGTGGTCAGAGTCAAGACCAAGACCGAAACTCAAGACTTTAGACAGTTTGGGAAATGGTCCATCAGGTGGCATCTTTATCAACCAGAGTTCTTAACTGCCAGCAACTGAAATGAATCCCTGAACAGAAAGGGTTTCAGTAAAAGGGTGGTCCGGTGGTTGAGACTCCACACTGCCAACGTAGGGGGCACGAGTTCGATCCCTGGCTGGGGAGCTGGGATCCCGCATGCTGCATGGCGTGGCCAATAAATAGATAGATAGATAGATAAATAAAACAGTGACTGTGTAAATCAATCATACTTCAAAAATAATAATAATAACAAATTAAATAAATAACTAAATAAAAGGGTGGTTCAGAGAGTCCAGGAGGGCTGGAGACCCAGGCCTGGGGTGGAACTGGATGTGAGGACATGACTGCCTTTGTCGCGAGTGCTAGATGCTGATGTGCCCAGCCTTGGACCCTGGACCTTGGTCATGGCCACAGCTGCCAGCCAAGTGGCCACTGCTACCCAGAAGCCTCATCTGCTGCAGGTACTGCTCCTTCTGCTCCCCTGACTACGACAGAAGAGAGTCCCCACATCCTGCATGACCAGGCCTGAATCACGTCTAGGCAGCAGAGATCGATGGTGAAGGCCAGGACAGGAGGCCCTGCTCTAGACTGGCAACGTCAGGACTGGCCATTTTCAGCTTGCACCATGGGGACGGGCCTTGCCTCCCACCAAGACTCACGGGTGGCTAATATACAGAGAAGGGGTTCAGATTTCTTTTGGCCAAAGAGAATGACAAATGTCCACTCAGCTTCATTCCTGAGCTCATAGTGTATGTGAGTTTGAGCAGGGGTAGTGGGAGGGTGGCAGAGTCCCAAAGACGAAGAAGAAAGCACTGTGGTGTGGGAAGGCCCAGCTTGGGGGCCAGGGCCTGAGTTCGAAACCCAGATCACCCCCCCACCGGACCCTCAAACACCTCACAAGGTGGACAGGACAGGGCTTCTCAGATGAAGAAATGGAGGCCCCGAGAGTGGGAGGGACGTGCCCAAGGTTATGGAGGTCATGACTGCAAGCTGGTCTCTTGGACCCAGGAATTTGGATTCTAACCCAAACCTCTTTTGAGGACATGGAGACCAGGGCCCTGCAGGAAACAGGGCTTTTCTCAGAACCAGCTCTGCCTGTTTGACACTTGATCTGGGCTGGGGAGGTGGGGTGCTGGAATGAGCGGTCAGATCAGATCAGAGATGGAGGGCGGGTACGCATTCTGTGCATTTATTGTGTCTGAACTGAATCCGCTTCTTGTCTGTGCCTCTTGAGCGGGATGCTGTGTGGGAGTGCAGTGCGGGGCCGGCAGGACTCAGGAATGC
>NW_006798979.1:1344958-1351721 GCF_000442215.2 Lipotes vexillifer | reverse complement strand
GGAATGCCCGGATATTTGAGCCAGGCGGGCAGAGGATGGCTCCTTGTGCGTCGGCCGGTCCCGCGGGGACCCTGGAGTGCATTTCTCCGAGGCCACAGCTGGTGGCTTCTTTGGCACTGTGGGCCTCAGCTGACTCTGGGTTCAAACCACAAAGTCTCTGCCCCAGAGCATAAGGGAAGGCCCCAGGCTGAGCCTGATTGGTAGCCTGGGCTGTGGTCAGTTTACCAAGGAGGCTGAAAGCAGCAGAATATCTGGGTCCTGGACCCTGGGCCCTGGGAACAAAAGCGTCCTGTAAAGGGGTGGCCCGCCCACGTTTTACCTTGTCTGCTTACCTGCCTGAGCCATAAAGAAACTCCCGTGGTGACTTTGGCCTGTGAGCTTGGACAGACTTCTGGTCCTGGGGGAGGAGCCCTGAATTTGGAGTCACATGACCCCAAGACCAGTCCCAGATCTGCTGCAGCATCAGCACACAGCTGCGACAAGTCACTTACTTGCACTGAGCCTCAATTTTCTCTCCTCTCCTAAGGGCTAATCGTATTGTGAGGAATGATGGAGCTTGTAGCTGCGAACGGCAGACAGGACATTATAGGTCCCCAATGACTGTCTGTGGACGGAGTGGATGATGGAGTGAATTCATCTGGAGCTGCCCCAGGAAGGGGTGTGGGGGGTAGGACAGAGAAGAGGATGGGATCAGAGGCACCGCATTGCGGGTTTATGAGAGACCTTAAGTATCTTGTCCAACTGCATCATTTTACAGGTGGAAAAACTGAGGTCTGGAGACAGGGAGCGACTGTCCTGAGGTCACATGACGACTAAGTCCCATATCTAGTCTCTTCTTAATCTCGCTGTGTCCATTCCAGCTTGCCTCCTTCAAACACACAGCGGAGGCCCTGCTGGTCAATGAATTACACAGGCTTTCGAATCATCGGACTCGGGCTTTCAAATCATCAGACTTGGGCTTTCGAATCATCAGACTTGGGTTATAATCCCCGGCTGGGGGCTTTGTCAAGGCCAGCTAGCTTTGTGAGCCTCAGTTTCTCTTATCTGCAAAATGGAGATAATAATGCCAACCTCTGTGATGATTAAATGCCCGGCTCACTGTAGACATCGAAAGGAACGTGAGGACGAAAGCCCCAGATGTGGCTGCCCAGATAACGTCAGGCCCCACATGTCCTTTGTTGGATGCCATCGTCCCTGGGGGCTTGCAGGGCAGAGTCCCTCAGAGGGCACAGAGGAGGGGGAAGTGGCAGGCTCTCCTCTCCAGGATGACAAAGTCAGACTCAGCACAGCGACGGGGGGTAGGGACAAGCCAGCTGGTGTGACCTCGGGCAGGGGGTGCCCTTCTCTGGCCTCGGCACTCTCACCCATAAAATGAGGGCCGCTGCTTAGGTGATTTTAAAAGCTCTTCTTATATCTGATGTTCAAACATTCTCTAAATGTATTAATTTCAAAACTCCTGGCAGTATTTCCAGGAGCTACATTTTCTACCAGGTCAGTTTTGAAATGATAAGCAGGCAGCTCATGTGTCTCCCTGCCCATACAGGCAGTTCTAGGGAGGTGGGGGCGGTGACACATTTTCTGCACTGTGCGCATGTCAGTTTTCCAACGTCTCGTGCTGTCCAATAGCAGCATCCGTTACCCCTCGTAGGCCCCTCACTCACAAAGGTCTGCTGTGCCAGGGCGCCTGGGGCTGCAGCCTGGGCCCCTGGATGGGACCCTCTCCTCCCACCAAGAATGTGGCCACACCTGTAAGACAATTAACCAAATAGCTTCAGCGAAAACCCCACTGCTTTACATCTGAAACATGCTAACAATTGAGAAGAAAACAAAAATCGGTGGCAGTGTTTCTGACATGGATCATCTGAATAACTGCTTCAGATATTCATTTAGCACGTTCACAAGGAACCTCACTAAAGTGAACTTTCCCCAAAACAAGATACACGGTTTCTAAAATTTCTCTTCCAGACCCAGGAAGGTGAATCTTGGTCAGCGGCTTCTTTGAAAATTAGAATGTAGGGTAAAGAACGTGTTCTTTGGGTTCAGGAAAGCCTGGGCTGTAGCTCTGTCATGTATTGGTACGTTCCTTTAAGCAGATCATGTCACTTCCCTGTCCTTCCCGGGGACACATCAGTGGATGCATATCCAGAAGTGAGCTCTGCCCTCAGGTGGTCCAGAGGCCAAGTAAGGCTGAGTGGAGCCCCTCTCTCGCCTTGCTGCTCTCTCTTACACCCTGGCATCTAAAATCATGACCCGAACTTTCTCAGGAGCCTCTCCATTTGCCTAGAATGTTCTTATACCCTTGGCAGCCTAGCAAACTGTTTCTCATTCTCTGAGACCTTCAAGTGTTTTTCTCTCTCTCCGTGAAGCCTTCCCTGACCCCAACCTACCTACACAGCCAGTCTGAGCTAATCAGTCCTTTATTCCCATCTTCTGTGTTCTCACAGGGCTGGGGACGAGGTAGGTCTTCAACTTATACATGATGGAGTGAGGGAATAAACTGTAAGGTCCTTTTGCAGATGTATGTACACCTGAGTATATGTGAAGAGGTGAGGCTTCCCTTAATGAATCTCTTGGTGCTCATAGCAGTGTCTGGCGTGTGAAATGTATTCGAGGGATATCTGTTGAAACAATAAATGAAACAGTAAATGAATGAGTGAAATGGAGTCTTCATAATTAGGTCAGAGGCAATGGAAAGTATCTCATTCTTTCATTCAACATTTACTGTGTACACAGGATGTCAAGGAAAAAGAGCAGACATGGTTCTTGCCGTTATGGAATTTACATCCAAGGGGAAAGGGGGTCATTACACAAGAAACTGCAATAAAATTGATAAGGGTAGAATGATGTAGGGGTAGATTGCAAGGGAAACCAATCTAGTCTAAGGGTCTGGGAAGTCCTCCTGAAATAAGTGGCTCTTAAGCTAAGTACTTAAGTATGAGAAGAAACTAACTGGATGGAGTGGTAGAGAGATTTCAGTAACAGACATCCTTCGTAAATGCAAAGACCCAGAGGAGGGTGGAGGGCAGACGATAGTGGAAGTTGAGGTTGATGAGGTGAGTGAAGGACACGTTGTCGTAAAGGACCCGAGAAGCCATATTAAGGAGTCTGGGCTTTGTCAAGGGTAATGGGAAGCCACCCAAGGATTTTAAGGCTATGAGTGACGGGTTTTTAAAACTTAATCTAGCTACAGAGTGGGAAATGAATCGGAAGCAAGCAAGAGTGAGGGAAAAGCAGTCCAATAGAACTGTATGCTTTAGGGGAGTGAGATGCTAAGGACAAAGATGACATGTGGAGTGAAAAGTGTGCATGGTTAAAGTGATCACTGACATTCCCATTTATCACCAAATACGCAGAATTTACTATCACACTGATCCTTGATTCCAGAAGCTCACAGTGTGACAGGGGAAGACCTCATTCACACAAACAGTAAAGGACATTACAGAGCTTTCCCCTGGGCTAGGAGGAGTCTCAGTAACTCTAAGGGAAAAGGATGAAGAGAGAAACCGTGAGCTGAGATCTCCTGGGAAGTCATCGTGTCAGAGGGGAGGGCTGCCCAGAGCACTGACAGTGACATGCAGGATATGAGTAGAAGGAGGGAGAGGTTCTCAGGTAGAGGCTGCAATGAGAACAGCACGCAGTACAGATCAAAAGAAGACTTACCTTGAAGGAATTACTGAAAGCTAAATGGTTGGAAATATCAGAAGGTGCTATTTTCATTAAACTTGACCTCTCACCTTCAAAAAATTGTTTTTATCTTCAAGGTTTGTCTAGAGACATTTGCTTGCGATAGGGTGGACTGTGTTGTTTGGGGCGGGAAAGCATTTGGCATCTTATCAGTGTGAACTAGACTGACGGGGTTAGCATGGGTCGGGCGGGGTATTTGTTCTCAGCGAGGAGCTGGATTGGGTTGTTCGGGGGTGCTAATTGGAATATGATGAGATTTGTTGTGAGATGGAAATATTGAGCTGGCACGGGTTAAATTTAATTGAGTCGTGTTTATTGTCACGGATTTCTTTAGTTATTCTAGGCTTAGAGCAGATCATTTGGCTGGCCTGAATAGAATTCCAAGTGGCTGACTTGGAGCCAGTTGGAATACACTGGATTACATTAGGTCAGCACTGGTTGGCTAAGGCTGGTCCTTTGAGACATTTCTCAAACTTCCTGAGAGTGTGCGGCGAATCCAGTTTGGGGATATGTTTGCAGGGTGAGAGGAGAAGGGAAGTGCCCCTGGCGCATCGCATTAGCGCCGCCGACACCCCCTGGGCAGTCTGGTGTATGCGGTTGCGTAAAGGGGCATTGCCAGGGCGGGACCTGGGTCCCCTGTCCCACCCACACCGTCCTCTTGCCAAGACTGCGCCTCCCCCCCCACATCCTAGGCAATGCCCGTTTGGGCCCATGTTGCTCCCCGTCTGAGTTCCATTTCTTTCTCTGGGCCTCTATCCCCCCATCTATGAAATAAAGAGATTGAAATTCCTCACGGTTCACAGAGCACACCCCTGCTTTATTCCGTGGGATACTCGCTCCACCCACGGGAAGTCAATGCTGTCGTACTGATGGGGGAGACTGAGGCTTGGAGGATGAGGGCTCTCCAAGGTCACACGGCCGGGGGCGGGGGGCACCTGCCAGTCGCAGAGCTCTTCAGATAGGCCTCCTCACTGAACCCCGCAGAGCCTCGTTGGGGCTTGGCGCTGGGGGCTGGGCAGGGGTTCCGACTTGCCCATGAACGTATGTGGTGATGTCTGCCCACGGAGTGGCTTAGTTTGTTCTCCTGTGACCTTCGTGTTGACATGACCCAAAGGCCCTGTAATGGAGCAGTCCTGGGTTCCACAGAGAGGCGTGGGAGTAGGAGAGGGCTGTGGTCCCTAACAGAGGGGAGGAGGAAAGGAAGGTAGCGAGCCAGCTGGCCTTTCTGATCTGAAACCCCAGGTAGAAGAGGCACAAATCAGTCCCGATCAGTGGAGCCTTCCTGGCCTCTGTGCCTCGGCTGGACCGTGTGATGGGGAAACGCCTGGAATGACAGTCAGGAGACCTTGATGTGAGTCCTGCTTCGTGTCCTGTTGGATGAGTCTTTCCAGCTCTCAAATCCTCGGCTCCCACCTCCGTAAAATGGAGGCGCTTGTGTCTCCATCAGGACTCCTGTTGGAGCTCAGAACCCGGCGCACAGTAGGCGCTCTGTGCGTTATCACTTCTCCCGTCTGCCCGTGAGTCCCAACGCGGAGCCACTTAGCCTGAGCAAAATCGGTATCTACCGTCCGTTCCCAGGTGACCTCCTGTAACCCCTTCCACCCCGGGCAGGTCGACTGACCTGTGACCCTGAGGTGTTGACAGAATCTCTGACCTCTGGGAAGGAGCTGGTCACTTTACTGAGTTTGTGCAAATAGATAAAGAACAAAGTGGCCCATAAATCAGGGCAACAGGAAAAACAAATAATTCTCTCCCCTCTGGGAAAGGAGCAGCAGGGATGTGGCAGATGGGGTGAGGGGAAAGCGGTCCAGGCAAGTTCCCTCAGGGTTTCCCCTGATGCAGGGGACCCTGTTGCCCACCTGGCCATGGGGGGAGGGCCAGCCTTGGGAAGAGGAAGGTGTGAGTGGGGCAGGGGATCCAGGTCCTGTCCTGGCAGTGCCCCTTTATGCAGCCACATACACTAGACCTCCAGGTCTCCTCTAGGAGTCTGGCCGCTGCCAGAAGCCTGGCCTGGGGGTTGGGGAGAGAATGTCTCTTTTCTTTACAGGAATTACCGGTTGTCCAGTGTCACCGGAGGAAAGAACAAGCCAGGAATGGGCCTCACAAGGCCTCAATTAAAATGTGAACCAACCACTGACTGTGTGATGATAGACCAACCTGTCGCGGCCCTGAGTCTCGGTTTCCCCACCTGTAAAATGAGAGGTTCATCCCCGCCCTGCCTGCCTCACCAGCGTGTGACGGAGGGACAGGAGACAACACATGTGTAGGGACGAGGGAGCCGTGCAGTGTCCTGCGGGCCTGCCACCTGCTTCAAAGCCTGGCTTACGGCCGGGAGAGTGTGGGCAAGTGATTGAACCCCTCCCACCTCGGTTTGCTTTTCTGGAAAACAAGGATGGTGACAGTTCTGCCTCCTGGGGTTATTCTGACACACTGTCTAAGACACCACGTGTTATACTAGGTGTTTGCTAAAAAAAATTTCTCCCCATCTCATCAAGATCACACCTTCCTTTCTGGACCCTGATACATTTCAAGGTGGCTCGAGGGCGTTTACGGAAAGGTAAGGACTGGAAGAGGAAAAGCCCGCACGCCGTGTACTGCCCTGGCCAGGCCCCTGCCCGCTGCACTCAATCTGCTCCATCCACACCCACTCAAGGCTCTGCACTTCCTGTTCCTAAGGTGACCAGCACCCCGATGTCCCCAGGACTGAGGGGTTCCCTGGGACGTGGGACTTCCAGTACAACCTCTGCTCCTCTGAGCAGAGAAGGCCCTGCCCAAGGAGCCCACGTGGCCCCTTCCGCTCTCTGCTCAGGCCTCTTCCACCACCAGATGTCAATTACACCCCCCTCTCACCTTGCTGTCTTTTCTCCAAAGCTCTTCTCACCATCTGGAATATTGTATATGCGCTTGTTTATTTATTTGTCTCACTCCCCTCTCGAATGTAATTTCTGTGTGAGCTGGGAATTTGATTTTGTTTTAATTTTAGAGAATATGTCCTTTAATTCTCTAAATAACCCCAACGGCAGGTACTGGTCACCGTCCATGTTTTACAGAAAAGGAAACGAGTTTGGGGGGGGGGGGG
>NW_006798979.1:1344160-1344842 GCF_000442215.2 Lipotes vexillifer | reverse complement strand
GGGGGGGTTGAGGTATTCTCCCCTTCTCCCCCCCCTGCCATGAGCCAGCATCTGAGCCGGGGGACACCATTCTATTTCAGTTTTTTGTTTTTGTGTTTTGGTTTTGTTTCTTTTGTTTTTGCTGCTGTGTCCCCTGGAGCTTAGAATAGAACTCAGCAGGTAGTAGGTACTTGATAACATTTTTATTGAAGGAACAAATGAATGAATGAATCTGTGGCTCTTGGATCTATATAAAAGCAGAGAAAAGGCCAAAAGGGTTGCTTTTTAAAATGAGGATTAAAAATAAAAGTTTATGGCTGTCCCGCGTTGACTAATGAGGTGCGGGCGCTCTCGCACAAAGCAGGAAGCGGGGTTGGATGCTCAGAGTGGAAAAGGAGAGACAGGGAAAGTACAGTAAGACTTCAAAGCACCAACAGCTTCTCTTGGGCTGTGTCTAAGCATGTGAGGCCCAGAAGTGAGGCAATTAATCAGGTAAGGCCAGCCCCCTTCCACCCAATGGCCTCAATTATCAGGCTATTTGAAAACTACCCGTTTTATGGGTAATGAGTGTTAATAGGCTATTGTCCGGAAACAGTCTCTCCTTGGGTTTGCTCTTTGGCATTCAAGAGGCCCCAGGCATCAAGAAAGGTTCCCTGTTTGAAACTCACTCTCTGCATCTTTAACAGGAGGACAAGACTGCCTA
>NW_006798979.1:1339940-1344150 GCF_000442215.2 Lipotes vexillifer | reverse complement strand
GCAGGATGCTGTCAAAATTAAAGAGTGGGCAGAGCACCTGGTCCAGGGCCTGGAACCCTGGCTGCGAAGCAAACATTCTTTTCACTTTGGTCATCACCTTCATGTCTCTCCCGACCAGTCTAAAGCCTGACCCTCTGACTACCTGCCCTCCAGGTCCACCTCATCTCTCTAGTTCTGCAAACTCCTCGGAGTGCAACCAGAGAACTGTGAGAAGAGCAATTGCTTTCCATCCTTCCTGAATCTCCCCCCAGAACAGAGCTTGCCCTCCTGGGGAAAAATTACTGAGCCAGGAAAAAAAAAAAAAAAGGGAGAGAGAGAGATTGCAAAGGAGAGGGAACTCCCATCTCTTGAGCCACTGGCTATTGTATCCCAACTATTGTGCTGGGCCCTTTCAAAGCACTTTCTCATTTAATCCTCACAGCAAGCCTGCCAGGGTAGGGTACCATTATGATCCCATTTTGCAGATAGGGAGACTGAGGCTCAGAGGTTTCAATAGCTTGTCTAAAGTTAGACGGCCAGGAAGTGATGAAGGTGGAACTCAAACTCAGGGCCTATGGAGTCATCAACTCCAGGGCTCTTTGGATTACATAAGTATTGAACCAAGAAAACAAGGGTTGGAAAAGTCTTATGAGATCTTGGAATCCAACCCCTTATTTTATAGGTAGTCGAAGGCCACCGGAGAGTGGAAAAGGCGGTGCTAGCATAACAGGAACGGTGATGATACTATTGTAATAGTGACAGCCAGCCCGGAGCACGCGTCTGCTGGGTGTGGCTGAGACTGCAGACCTGGGGCCCACTGTGAACCCCCATTCCTGGCCCCACTCCCTCTGCCGTTTCTGCCCCCTCCTGAGGTTCCAGCCTCGCTTACAGCGGCTGCCACATCATCCCCCAAGCCCTGTGGCTGCAGCCGCGAAGGTGGGTGGCCCAGGCTCCTGCTGTAGCCGGCTCTGCACGAGCACCTACCCTCCGCGCCACCTTCCACTGGCTGAGCCAATAACTGTGGGTTTCTGGTCTTTCCTGAACTGGATGAAGGTGCCAAAGGAGGGTCTTGGTGTTTCTGTCTCTGTGAACTAAGCACCCGGCACAGGGCGTCTCCCAGACCTCATGTGTTAGTGGCGAGGAATGAACGAGTAAAGAGGACGTGGCCGCACAGCTCTTTTCCTAGGTGTGTGCTCCCCCCAGCCAGACCCTATCTTCCTGAGGGGCACGCGTCCTGCCCAGCTCCATCCTCCCTATGCGTCTGCACGGGGTAGGAGTGGGGGACAGAGTCATCTTGGAGAGGGGAGTGGGGAGGTTGCGGGGAGGGATATTCTGACCTTCTCGGGCTGCTTCACCTCCTGCTGAGAAGCCCTGCCTTCCTGGGAAGACGAGGTGCACTCCTGTGTGTCACCCTGGGCAGCAGTGCTCTCAACACCCCCGAGCCGGGGAAGGGTGCAAGTTTCCAAGTGGCGAGAGAAACTGGGAGGGGCCGATATGTCCCTTGAGGGACAAATGCCACCACCGCACAGGACGAGCGGGACCTGGAGCCCGTCTTCAGCTCAACCCTGGTCCAGCTCTCCCTGCCCCCAGCCCCAGTGCAGGGGGACGCCCGTCCCAAGTGCAGGACTACCGTGTAAAGAGGGAGGGCCGCTGAGGGGAACCAGGGTGGCGATGGGGGCTGATGTCAAAATGAGTTGAAAAAAATTTTTTTAAGACACTCTATTCTTTATTTCTCCGGAAAACACTAAACGATAATAAAGCAACTCAATAATCAATGAAAATTCAAGAGCATGATACTGGTATCATTCTAAATAGCACAACTGGAAACACTCTATCAACTCTACTAGGTGTGGTCAATGTTCAAGTGAGCGGATATTAGCACTGTCACGTGGGACAGTCCACAAGTCAATCAGCGAACACGGAGCATCTACTATACACTCAGGTCTGTCTCAGATCTGTGCAAACGTCTCTGAGCCTCAGTTTCCTCCTCTGTGAAATGGGGATAACAATGCCCCGCTTACCTCGGGCCTTTCTCCGGGAGAGACGGCAGGGGCCAGAGAGAGAGCTGACTCAGGGTGCCCACAGCGGGGACCCAGCTAATGTCTGCTTCTTCCTCCTTCCCTTCCCTGCTTCATAGGGATGACAGCTTATGGAAGTAAGGACACAAAAGAGAACATACACGTATGATTCCATTTACATGAAGTTTTGAGACAGGCCAAGCTAACCTACAGCGATAGAGATCAGAACAGAGGTTGCCCCTCGGAGGGGGAGGGATTGGCTGGGAGGGGCTTTGCAGGCTGATGAAAACGTTCTTTATCTTCACAGGGGTGGTGGTTCCACAGGGAGACCTTTTTCAAACTGTAAAAACTATACACTGAAAATCTATACATTTTATAGCCTGCAAATTATACTTCCGTAAAAACATATGATGCGTAATTCATGATAGCTGAAAAGGCAAAGCAATCCAAATGTCCATCAGTGGGTGAGTGGATAAATAAAATGTGTCATATCTACACAATGAAATGTTATCTGATATTAAAAATGAAGGTCTGATACATGCTACAGGATCATGCTACCACATGGATGAAACCTGGAAATATTTGCTAAGTGAAAGAAGCTAGTCCAAAGTCACATGCTGTATGATTCCGTTTATGTGAAATGTCCAGAAAAGGCAAATCCACGGAGACAGAAAATAGGTTAGTGGCTGCCTAGGGCTGGGAGAACTGGCACTGCTAAAAGAAGTGGGATTTCTTTTTCTGGGGGATGAAAGTGTACTAAAATTTTTTGTGATGGATGCACAGCTCTGTAAATACACTAACAAACACTGAATTGTACATTTTAAATGGGAGAAATGTATGTGAATTATATCTCAATAGAGCTGCTTAAAAGTTATACCAATATTTAAAAAAACAGTCAAAATATCACTCCTCGATAATTTATCTTTTAATTTTTTCTAATAAAATTAAAAATAATAACTTAAATTTGACAGACCCTTATAATTTACCTGGCATTTTGTGCTTATCTCATGGAATGCTCCCAAATTAACCAGTGAAGAGAGAAATCAGCGCTATATTAGTGGATATGCATGGGCTGTGGCCCAGATTGGAGCTGGGTTCAAATCCAGTACTGCTATGTGCTAGCAGTGTGGTATTGAACAAATCATTGCAATCCCTGAACTTCATTTTTCTCATCTGTATAAATGGTGGTGATAACACCTACCACGAAGAGGTGGTGGTTGAGAGCACTGGGGATAATGCACATGTTTAGTTAGCACTCAACAAAAAGTCTTATTCTTTTCTCCATTTTATACATGAAGACGCAAAGTCAGGCAAAGCTGGTCAGGTAAGGTGCCTAGACCAGAACTCAGGCTACTGGACATGGGTCCTCTTGTCCTATGTCCATCCACACTTGGTCACTTACCGAATGGTCTGGGTTCCAGCCACAGCGACCAAGGTAGTTGTTGGCACAAACAGAAACTCAACAAATGCTTGCTCGAATGTAATACAGCACAAGAGAGGAGATTGAAAATCAGAGGAGTTAAATACAGCCCCTTGGAAAACACCTAATTTCTAGTTCAATGTCTGTGATGTCAATGTGTTGCAACCCCAGAATCTCAGTCCTCATCGACACTGGCCTGTAACTGAAGATAAACACGCTATCATGCTGTCTGCTGGACAAGTCATGGAGGTGGAGGGTCCTACATAAGACACTGTAGAATGGCCTTTGCCTTGCTACCAGCAAAAAAAAAAAAAAAAAAAAGAGGAATGATCAAATGTCAAGTAGTGGCAAAGAAAGGCTACTCGTTTACCAGATTATGTGCATATTTGCTGTGTGGATATATAAGAGCAGGAGGTCAGTGTAGCCACCAGTTCTATTCAGGCAGTGACACATGTTTGATAGTAGCCAGAGAGCTGTGCTCTAGGTATGCAGTTTAATCCTTGCAGATGCACAGCCAAAAATTCTAGTAAGTGAAAGCATGGTATGGGCCCAAGAAGGTGGGGACCACTGGCTCATCCATTGACTGTATGACTGAAGGGCTTGGAGGGATCGAAACTTTTTCCCAAAAGAAACAAGTGCAAATATTTCATCCACATACAATTTCCCCTTGAGTCTTTGAACACGAAATCCATGCAGCTTCAGAGGGAGCATGTCAACATTCCCTTTCTGGGTGTTGACAATGCAGATAATGTCATTTCATCATACATCTCATTCTTTTGACCTCCTGAGGCCC
>NW_006798979.1:1331583-1339847 GCF_000442215.2 Lipotes vexillifer | reverse complement strand
CTGCTGAACAGCTGGTGGGGCCTACGTGCCCATGGCAGCCCACAGTGTCACCTAACCCTATTGGCCAATTATTTAATCTTCTGACCTGAGTAAACAATCCGGGAAAGGGGTAGCCCAATCCCCTTCGGTCAATCTCCAGCTACAGAGCTTATGGTGAGTTACGTTGGGGAGGGCAGGGTGGCAGAGGAAAGCTGTGCGTTTGCTTTCTGAAACCTGTTGCTCCACCAGCACTTTGTTTTTTTGGTGCTAAAATATACATAACATAAAATTTATCATTTTAACTATTTTCAAGTGCACAATGCAGTGGCGTTAAGTATATTCCCATTGATGTGCAACTGTCACCACCATCCATCTCCAGAGCTTTTTCCTCACTCTAAATGGGAACTCTATACCTATTAAACAAAAACTCCCCTTTTTCAGCTCCTAGAAATGTCTATTCTACTTTCTGCCTCTACGAATTTCCCTATTTTTAGGTACCTCATATAAGGAGAATCATATAATATTTGTCCTTTTCTGTTTGGCTTAATGAACACTTAGCGTAATGTCTGCAAGTTTTATCCATGTTGTAGTACATGTCCTTTCCAAGGCTGAGTAATATTCCATTGTAGGTATAGACCGCATTTTATTCATTACCAGCACATTTTTACCATCTACTATCTGGTTCTATTCTAGGCACTTTGGTGTATGGGTGAGGAGACTAATGAGGTTAACAGCATTTAGACATTCTTAATATAATTATGCTTAATATATGCTTATAATTAATATAATGTATGCTACTAAAAGATGGTGGTGATGGGGTTAACAGAGGGAGACATTTCTGAGGACTGGCCTAATCAGAGATTTGGGAAGTGACCTGAAATATACAGTTTCCTGTGTGCCTATTGATTCTCCCTTGTAAATTGTTCTTTTTTATATTTGTGTACTTGAGCAGGCTGAGAGAAGGGTGAGTTAGCTGCGATGTGTCAATTTTCCTTTTATTTCTAAGCAGTTTCCTTATCGGTTTCCCTATTTTGTACCCTGCTGTTGATGCCTCAACTTCATTATCAGCTTTCTTATTATCATTTGCTATTTTAAAAACATTTTTCTCGCTATATGGTCAAGTGTCTTTGGGGATGATGCAAAATAGAAAAAATATACCTTGTCTGTTATCAATCTGTCAACTTGATTTCCTTTTATTTGAAGTTATTGATAAATTTCACCCAACCCTTCCTCCCCCCATCCTGCCCTCTGTCATCTCTCCTCTCTGCAGCCTCTTCTCCTGTCTGCTTGGTTCCTCTGGAGCCGTTGGCACCGCATCATCTGTCTGTGCCCTTTTCCCTCTGGTCAGCAAAGTGACCAAGTAGAGCATGGCCTGAACTCTCCAGGTTTTTCTTATTCTTTTGCTGCTTATTATTCTTTAGATTTGGTGCTATTTTGGATGTCTTGGATTAGTAGAGACAAACTCTGATCAGTGAGGGTTTCTGATATTTACTGATATTATGATAGTTTATTAATTTCGATTTATAATAAAAAAAAAAATCTTTCAAAAAGTGAGCATAATGACTTCCCTGGTGGCGCAACGGTTGAGAATCCACCTGCCAATGCAAGGGACACGGGTTCGAGCCCTGGTCCAGGAGGATGCCGCGGGGCAACTAAGTCCATGCGCCACAACTACTGAGCCTGTGCCCTAGAGCCCGCAAGCCACAACTACTGAAGCCCGCGTGCCACAACTGCTGAAGCTCATGAGCCTAGAGCCCGTGCTCCACAAGAGGAGAAGCCACCGCAGTGAGAAGCCTGCGCACCGCAACGAAGAGTAGCCCCCGCTCGCCGCAACTAGAGAAAAGCCCACATGCAGCAACGAAGACCCAACACAGCCAAAAGTAAATAATGAATAAATAAATTAAAAAAAAAAAGAGTGAGCGTAACATACAAGGCTGGTCCTCTCCCCCAAGAACATTCCAGCAGTACTCAACTAACTGCTGTGGTCCCTTGTATATACCAGGCATTACCCCTCTCTTTGCCTTTGCCCAACGGCTCCCATGAACTAGACGTTTAAACAAATATGCCATGCGTCTTTCTGCTGTGGCACCTCTAAAGCTTTGCTGCACGCGTTTGTTTAAATGTCTGCCTTTTCCTCTTGATCTGAGCTCTTCCAGAGCAGTGACGGAGGCACAAAAGTCACAATCCTTTTGCTCGAGCAGCTAACAACAACATGGGAAGCCAAACATATAAAAGCCAACTACAAAACAAAGGTGTGAGGAATATGCTTTGGAGGAAGAAATAATCAAGTGTATAGAGGGGGGTTAAGTGCCGGGGGAGTTTTTAGTTAGAAACTGAAAAATGGGAAAGATTTACAAATGAAGAAATACCGGGGTGGATTGGGGCCATTTCAGCCAGTGGGAACAGCATAAGTGGAAAGTGCATTCAGAAAATGTCACATTGGCTGGTGAGGTAAGAGAAGTGACCTAGGAATTGAGGAAGGCCATGGATCGCCAGCCTAGCCGTCAGCGCTTGTTCTGGGCCCATGTGGAGCCACTGAGGGCTGTGGAGACGGGTGGCTGTAGTCCCAGTGTGCCTTAGGAAGATTAATCATTGTGGTGAGGGCAGCGAGAGCCAGGCAGAGGCTCTTGCAACAGAACTGAAGAGAGATGGTGAGAGTGGGTGGAGGCCAGGAGCCGAATGGAACTATGGGTGCTTCCCTGGGTAGGAGTTTCCCGTGGATGTGTCAGTGGGCTGAAGAAAGTGGACGGAGAAGCATTTCTCCACCAACGGGGCAGTTACGGGGCAGCTGCCAGAAAGAAAGTTGCTCTCCCAGGCCCAGTGTTTATTGTTGTCTGTCACAGTCTATTTTCTGTTACATAATGCATCAGGCTGACCCCTACCCCACAGACTCTGCCCCAGAGGCCTTTCTTGGCCTCAGCCCTTGGGCCTGTGATTGGGCCGCTGGGCTGACAGGTCCCCCGGCCAGCCCCTCTTCTGTCCCCCGGGGTGGGAGGGCTCAGCAAAGCTGCTAAGCCCCTGCGGGGGCTTCCACCCCTGGTAGGGGCAGAAAAGGCGCAACCGTAGGCGAATCAAGGCAGATCAAAATGTGATAGAAACACAATTCCCCACCTGATCATTTGCCTTGGAACAATCATTTACCCAGTTTCCTGATCTTCCCTGCAAGAGAACAAGATTCTGGCAAAATAAAAAGTGCTAGAAAGAGATGGCTCAACACTGAAGAAAATAAAACCGAAATGGGCCATCACCTCCGGTACTGATGTTGTCATGGCCCCTATTATCGCTTTGGTCTTTAAGGGCTGGAGAAAGATGTTGAAGAAAAGGGGCTGCCCCCCCACCGCGAGTTCTGGACAACTCATAGTGAGAAGAGGCCTGAGTGGTACCCGGAGCTACTCAAGTCCAGCCTGGAGACTGGGCAGGTCCAAGGAATCAGGCCCTGGTCCCCAGATCAGCCACAGTAGAACGCTCAGGAGCACAGCGTGTGTGCGTGTGTGTGTGTGCGTGTGCATGTGCGTGTGTGTGTAAGTGGGGAGGTGGAGTGTTTCTTGAGCTGGTGCACGTTTGGGCCCTCCTGATGGGGCCTGGTCTGCCCGGGAGGTGGAGGCTGAGAGTGGGCACAGCGCCCGGTGGCTGGAGGGGGCAGCTCCCCTGACCCCCAGTGGGAACAGGGCCCAGGGAGGAGCTGCCAGAGTAGGCCTTCTGTCCACAGCCAGAGATGCCCCCGAGGGGAGGCTGTGGAGGGCAGAGCGCTCCAGCTCAAGACAAGAGCCTGCTTCTGTACATGGAAACATAGGTTCCACTAGGACCGCTCTGGCAGAGCCCCGGGAGCCCTCAAAGCCGTCCACCAGTTGTGTATGCAGTTAACAAAAATGCGGTATGTACCTACTGCGCTCCGTGGGGTTTTCAGGTGCTGGGATGAAGTGAACATCTCTCCCTCCAGAGCTCCCATCCCACAGTGAAATGAATGACAGCTCGCGTGGAAGGTAGCAGTTTACAAGTTCTCCCAATATGCTAACTAACGGTGGTCCCACCACAGCCAGGCTACGATCTCCATCTTTGGGAAGGTAAGTGATTTCGCCCAAGTTCAAAGAGCTAATAAGTAACAAAGCAGATAACGTCATCCAGGGGCCCCCTCCACAACCTGACTCTCAAGGAGTTGTGATGAGCAAGTAGAATGAAGTCAAAGCACTTTGTAAACCAAGATGCACTGAACGAGACGTGGCTGTCATCATGAATATGAAGGAAAGCGGAGGGGAGCCAGTCTGGACGGGAGCAGAAGGTGGAAACAGTCCCTCCTTGGTGTGCTTGGGCTTTGGCTCGGGGGTGAGGGGGAAATGTCCTTTGCTCGCCCCGCAAATGCCTGTGCCCCACTGTCTTCCTCTAATCTTTTGGCATGAGTCAGAAATGTTTGTTTTGGAAGCTGAAGGGCCAAGCTTGTACCAGTTAAGACGAGTCCACCGCTGGACAAAAGGCAGTGCACTCAGACCCCTCTGCATGCAGGAATTCATCCTGTCACCTCTGTGTACCATCCATAACCCTAAAAGACGGTCCTGTCATCTTATCTGGCAAGTGGGGTTTTAGCAGTCCCTTCATTAAGCCCGGAGAACAAAGGCGGCTGGATGAGGGTCCCGGAACGTCCAAACACGCTGTCACCCGGAGTGTGAGGCTGAGGCTGCCTGGGGAGGGCCGGGCGCTGTTTACAGATGGGAGAGATAACCGCAGAGGAAGGTCGTCCCGGCTTCTTTTCCATCCCCCCTACCCTGCCCCCCTGGGGGGTGCGTCCCTGACCACCCTGATGCTCCAGCTGGCCTGGGGGGCTTTCTGAGCTCCTGATGGAGAAATGCAGACAGCCCAGGACCCCTACCTTCACGGCTTGTGAGAGAGGAGGGGGTGAGAAGTGGGGGCAGGGAGTCTGCAGGAACCAAGGATCGGATTTGACAATAGCACTGCCATCGCTGCTAAGGGCAGAGCCGGTGGAAAATAGGAACTGAAGCAATGGGTAACAGTTGGAGTCACCCCCTCTGAGCCAGAGTGTTCTGAGAAATCTCTGCTTCATACTCCACCCAGCTAACCTCCTCCGCCTGGAACAGCAGTCCTCTCTCTGTCATCAGAGACAAGGGGCTCCTCAGAGGTAGCTTGGATGCTGTCAGTGATGGGGAGCTCCCTCCTCCGGGGGGGGGGGTGTCTGTTCCTTTGGAGGGCAGATGCCTGAAAAACCTCCCCAGGGCTGAGCTATACCTCCTATCGCCTGTGTCGGCAGGTTGAATGTTTACCTTGGCTTTGTGCTCTAAGACACTCCCAGGAGAGAAACTTTCTAGTGGATGAATTATTATTATTCTCACTACCACCAAAACTCATGATAATCATCATCATTATTAATGATAACACCTTGCACTGAAAGAGTACTTCTTACTTTTCAAAGTACTTTCACACCCAAGAGTTTATTTGCTTATCCTAACAGCCCTGGGAAAGGGGCATGAATTAACCTTATTTTTTCAGATAAGCAAAGTAAGGCTTGGAGAGATAAAGTCACAGGTACAGGCCAGTAAGAAAAAAGGTGGGACCAGACTCCACGTTTCCTCACTCTTAGTTTGTGATGCTTGACTCGAAAGTAGCTCTCACCATCTCTAGACGTTCTTTGAGGGTTAACTTTGTGTTTAGTGGCATTTCAAAGAATCACCTCTGCCCTGAAGGTTATGGCGGTCCTATCCCCACTCCAGAATGAATAGGTGTTGTTACAAGATTTTAATCAATATTAGAAATACACTTGAATTAAAAATAAAATTTTTTTATTGGAGTACAGTTGATTTACAATGCTGTGTTAGTTTCTGCTGTACAGCAAAGTGAGTCAGCTATAAATACACGTATCTCCACTCTTTTTCAGATTCTATTTCCATACAGGTCATTACAGAGTATTGAATAGAGTTCCCTATGCTATTCAGTAGGTCTTCTTAGTTATCTATTCTCTGTATAGGAGTGCATATATGTACTTAAACACTGGAAAAGTTTGTTTTGAGAGCTAGTGAGGTCCCCGTGCCTGGAGCTGGGAGCACGTGAGCGGATTAAGTATAGATATGATAAAGGACATTTGAGGACCAGGTCAGTGGTTGGAGTATAAGATATCCAGGTACGTTTAAGTGTAGTGGCAGGAAAACTTCTTTTCTTCCCAGGCCCCGCTGTTAGCAGATTTGAGGACTAACATAGGAGGGCCCATTGGGGACATGGTGCTGTGTGTCAGAGCAAGACGGTACTGCTGCTTCCAGCACAGGGCTGCCGGCCTCCTGGACACATCGTGGCTTGTTCACAGCCTCCTTGCAATCAGGGAGCCTCCGCACAGACCCACAGGGCTGCCCTTGACCCTAGGACAGAGCTTTTGCGCTTCAGATCTTGCTTCCATGAGTTAAGTCCCCTTGTCTCCCCTCGTGACCAGCAGAGCTTTTCGTCCTGATGAGCAGACCTACTCCAAGGTCAGCCCCTAAGACACCTCCTCCAGGAAGCTCTTCCTGGATTCCACAGCCTGACGAGCCCCCGGTCTTCTGAGAGTCCTGGAGCCTGCCAGTCAGGACCTCCCATTTGGCTTTCAGTGTGGAAACCTAGGGGTGTCAGAGATGCCCCTTTTCCAGCATGTGCTGTGTCCCCGTCACGATGCTCCCATTCAGTTCAGCCTCCGCTCTGGCCCCCTCTGTGCACGAGTCTCCTCTCATCGCTCCCCTATGAAATGCCTCCGACGGTTCCCGAGCCCCAGCAGGATCAGTCACCCTCTCCCCCCTGCATGCATGGGCCTTTGGGTGTGTTCTGTTGCTCCCTCCAGCCTCGTTCTGCATCTGCTTCCTGCGTGCGGGTCCTCACTCACACTGGCTTGAACAAGGCACATTCTCCCGCCGCCCTCTCAGTGTAGAGCAGCCATCATTCCCCAGGTTCAATTGCCCGGAAATCTCCCTTTCATCCTTGTGTTGGTTAATTTTATGTGTCAGCTTGACTAGGCTAAGGGATGCCCAGAGAGCTGGTAGAACATTGTTTCTGGGTGTGTCTGTGAGGAAGTTTCTGGAAGAGATGAGCATTTGAATCAACGGACGGAGTAAAGCAGATCATCTTCACCAATGTGGGTGGGCGTCACCCAATTTGTTGAGGGCCTGAATAGAACGAAAAGGCGGAAGATGGGTGATGTGCCGTCTGGGACACCCATCTTTTCCTGCCCTCGGACATTTAGACCCGGACCTCCTGCTTCCAGTTACTGGGTTTTTGGGGGGTTTTTAGATTGAATTACCCTACCAACTTTCTTCATTCTCCAGCTTGCAGATGGCAGACTGTGGGACTTTGGGGCCTTCATAGTTGCATGAACTAATTCTTATAATAAATGTAACAAATGTAAATGTAAATTTGGATTTATATGTAAAACTTCTATCTGGTCTGTTTCTCTGAGAACCCTGATATAACCCTTCCAGACTCAGCTCAAACGCCATGTTCTCTCGGAACACTGACTACCAACCTCCTCCAGCCCTGCCAGGCTGGGAACCGTCTTCCCTTCTGTGTGTAACCACTGACTGTGTGCGCCATGCCTTGGTTTGTTCTGATCACACAGAAGGGTGCTCATTTGTCTGTGAATATTCTTCCTAGATGGGGTTCTGGTGTCCCTGCTGGGAAAGCATGTTCTCATGTTCAGAAAAATTCATTGACAAACACTTGTCTGCGTGTCCCAAGACCTTTGTTGATCTGAATGGAATCCCCTCCCCCAACACACTCTTAACTTCCTCAGTAACAAGTGTGAATGCACACGCGCACACACGCACAGAGCACACACACGCAACGTACGACACATGCACACAACGCACCTGATACACCACACAGAGACACAATGCACGCAACACATATGACGCACAACACACGCTCGTAACACACGAGACACAACAAACATACGCTGTTCAGAACCACTTCCCACGTCCAATTCCAACATGTCTGCAGCTTTTTTTTGCCCGACAGGTAACGGGCTGAGTAGACAGAGAATAGCCCTCAGTCAAGTTCTCTGGGGTCTAAGGACCGGGACTGATTCACTGTGTGGTGATGGGCGGGTCCCCTGAGTTTTCTGGGCTTTTTCTGCAAAATGAAGGGATGGTTCTGTGATCCAGAAGGTTCCTATTTGGTCTATACTCTAAGATTCTAAGGCAAAGTGAAGAAAGCAGCAGTCTCTGAGTCCTGTCCCTCAAGGAACCTGGGAAGTGCTTCCCGGCTTTGTAGGAAGACGGACTGGTGAAGTCTGCATGCACGCCAGAGCAGGAACGCAGGCC
>NW_006798979.1:1331015-1331537 GCF_000442215.2 Lipotes vexillifer | reverse complement strand
GTGAAGTCTGGATGCACGGCCGAGCAGGAATGCAGGCCATCAGGAACAGAGGCTGCGGAGGCACAGAGGAACCTCCTGAGGAAGGAAGCGTTTGAGAGGGAGACCTCAGATAGCACAGCGTGAGTTGGGAAGTGTCGGGGGAAAAGTCCCCCCGCTTTCTCTGTCACTACGAGTTGTCAAGGTGACGTTTGCTTCGTCTGCACTTTCCTACAGTCACTGCCCTGTGATCAGCAAAGCGCCCACAGCTCAGACAAGCACTCGCTGCATGGGGGTGGGGGAGCAGAGGCCTCACCCCCTGACAGCTGGCAGCCTAAGCGGGGCCTCCCTCCTGGGCTGGTGTGCTGAACCTGCTTTCTGGCATCAAGCAGTAGCTTCCCTCATCAATCTCTGTCTGGTGCCATGACACTTTTCATTTGGGGTTCCAGATATAGTATCTCTATGTCAATAGAGGGAGAAGGAACCCTAACTGGCTAAGAGGATGCACAGAAGGGAGGATGGCCTCTCAGAGACCTTAGGGGAAGA
>NW_006798979.1:1323595-1331005 GCF_000442215.2 Lipotes vexillifer | reverse complement strand
GTGAGGGGAAGGGCGGGAATGTTCCTGGCGGGGAAGCCAGCAGGGCATTCTGAGCAGAAAAAGCTTGAGCAGAGCAGAGGCACGAGGGAGCCTCAGTCCCTGAGGATGCCCAGCAGAGAGGGGTTGGCTTGCCCCAGCCTGGGTCCCTTCAAACAGTGAGGGGGCGGGGGTTGGGGGGACTGCCAGCCAGTCCTTGTCTCACCTGGACGTTTGGGGACTTGGGTTGGAATTTCCATCACCTCAGGAAGTAAGCCCCTTCTTGGGAGAGGTCGCGGGAGCTGGTGGGAAACGGATTTGGGGACGTTAGGCTTGATATCACTTCTTCCGATAGAAAGGCGTTGGCTTAACCTTTCTGTCTTCTGCTTAATCACTTTCAGAGGTTCATGAGACTTTGAGGAAGGAAACTTTCAAACTCAAACCACATGCTGGCCACAAAGAACAGAAGCCCCCGACCCACCACCGGCACAGTGAAAGGCACACGGGCTCCAAGCTGGGCACCATTCCCGTGGAGGGGACTCCCGCTGAGGGGCCGCCGTGCTCCGAGGTCCCAGAGCATCGTGGTCAGACCCAGAAGGAGGTACCACCATTGTCCGCCTGGCACAAACCACGGCCCAGAAATGTTTGGGAACCTCTTTTAGGTCACATGTGGCAAAATGGCAAAGCCGAAGGCCAGACTGCCTGGGTTGGCAGCCCGGCTCTGCCATTGACCTGCTGTGTGACTTTGGGCAAGTTACTTAGCCTTGCTGAATGGGTTTCCTTCTGTGTGAAGGGAGCATAGGGATCACGTCTGCCTAATGGGGGACGAATGACCCCTGGGTTTACCATGGACCTAACACAGGGCCTAGAACATAGCAAGTGGCCGCAAATTTAAGGAATGGCTGAGTAAGTAAGGTCCAACTGGGATGCCACCACCTTCACAGGGCTTTGTCCCTGAAGCTGCTTGACATCAACCTGCTCAGGACAGGCAGCACCAGGAGCTCTCCTCTGCTGTTTTACCTAACCCTTAAATAGAACTTCCTATGTGCAGATACTGTTCTAAGTGCTTTCTAATCTACTATCACCCCCATTTTACAGATGATGAAAGAGAGGCACAGAGAGGTCAAGTGACTTTCCCAAGGTTACACAGCTAGGCAGTGGTGAAGCCAGGATTTGAATCCGGACAGTCTAACTTCAAAGCTCCATCCTTTACTACTGCACAGTGTTGCCACCATCCTACTGTGGGTTTATTTGCTTCCTCCAGTGAGCCCCTGTGGGGCAGGACTTCGATGATTTATGCAGATTCCCCAGCTCTTCACATAAAGCCTGGCCCAGAGTAAGCAAGGGCTTGGAGAATATATTTGTTCAACTAATGGGTCAATGAGCATCATCGGTGGAGACTTTGACACAAGCTAGGTTTGAAAGTCCACAGGCAGACAGCAACATCAAACAATATTTTTCATGTAACTCTTTTTGGAAAAAGTCCTGCTGCCTGTTCTGTTTTTCCCAAATGCAGTGGTCTGGCTCAAGGGACCAGAATTTATTTACCTTCTTTTTCAGACTGTGTCTATCATTTCCTTTCTACCAGGGGGTGGGGTGAGTGCAGAGAAGGTCAGTTATGGAAGGCGCCACAGCAGAAGTGGCATTTGTGCTGGGCCTTAAAGAATGAGCAGGGGCGATTTAGGCATAAGGAAGCTCAGTTAGATTGCTTTTCATGTGGAGAAAATGCTGTCTTGAAGGCAGGGTCTATGCCTTAGGTATCTTTTTATCTTCTCCTTTTTATTCTCTGTGTCTTTCACAGACTATTCATTCACTGTAACTTCTGACATCCATCCATCCGTCCACCTTTCATCCCTTCATCCATCCATCCAACCATCCATCCATCCACCCAGCCATCCATCCATCCACCCATCCACAGAATACTTACTGAGCACTTACATCACTCTGTGGTGCCTTGGAGGCACACTGAGGCCACTGAATGGAGGACCCAGAGACAAAATATTATCTTATGATCAACAAGCAAAGCATGTCAAGGTGCTCTATAGCCCAGTTTGGAGGGCAGTGAATTCCCAGCCCCTGTAATACATAAGCCAAGATGGTCCAGATGTGATCATAAAAGGGGGTCTGATTGTCAATAGGGAATTGGATAAGGTTCTTCCAAGTGCAGAGAGCTGACCTGCTGACTTGAGTGTTGGAAAATCCTCAATATCCAATATCCTGATATCTTGTGTCCTTAGTCACTCAAGACCCTGAAAAACAACTCCCTCTTTGACTGAGACTGGCTCGGCCCAGAAATGGCCCTTCCTTCTGTTCAGGCCTCACATCCCCCATGGCTGCTCCTTCCTGGCCAGAGGCTGTGGCCCCCGTGTCTCGGCGGCATGGAGAGTATGCGCTGGCTCACCACACACACAGCCCCCTTGTTCCAGGAATGCAGGCGGCTGCTTGGAGCCACTGCTGGAAATGGCCTCCCAACAGATGTGCCTTTAATTTGTTTCCGGGTCAGTGGCCCCCATGCCCCGAGGAGGCCGCCTCCCAGGCAGGAGGCCCTAAAATTGCCCTGTGTGTGCGTCCCTGGTTGAGGTTATCCATCACTGCCCGGCCTCTGCCCCCGGATGCCTCACTCTGGTGGCTGGCTCGAATCGGACCGCTTGATGTGGAGAAGGGGGGTAGCCGGCTCTGTCCCCTCGGGTGACGGCCCCTCAAAGGGCCAATTGTAACCACATGGAAGGGAGGCCTTCTGCCCTGGGCCCAGGGTCAGCCAAAGATCTCTTCCGGAACAGAGACTTATAGGAGGGAAGCGTGAGAGGTTTGCAAAGTTCTTAGAGTAGAACCCGTGATCGAGGTTGCTGTGCATTTCTCTATCCAGTGTCCATTTACTGAACACCTACTACACGCTGGGCACTGTACCAGGCCCTTCCCATGCACCAACTCTGATTCTCTAATTCTCAAGGAAATTCTGCCGGGCAGGTACAATATTCCCATTTGACAAAGGTGGAAACACAGCCTCAGAGAGCTGAGGTTTTCTCCAACCCAGATAGTAAATGGGGAGCCGAGATAAGAACCTAGGTCCGTGTGGCTGAAAGACAGGGGCTTTCCCCAGGACCACACTGCCTCCCTGTCTAGGACAGAGAAGCTTGCATACAGTAGGTGCTTACTAAATCAGCATGTTTCCTCTATCAGTCTCTTTGTCCATAAAATGTGGATAATAACCAACTGGGTTGTTTTAAGGTTTAAATGAGATCATGTGTATTCAGAGCCTAGTGTAGTGTTTGGTGCTCAATAAAAAAATAAAGGGGAAATGTTCAACATGCATGGATAGTAAGAGTGTGTATGGTTTGTAGGGCCCACTGCACGCTCCCTCACCCCCTGCAATTCTCAGGCCAGTGCACAGGTGGGGACATTGCATCACAGAGGCCCAGACAGGGCAGAGACTTGCTCCACCAAACTGGAAGGTGGGAGGACTCAGCCCCCGCCACCCGCCCCCCCCAACCCCGCCAAGGCTTTGTCCCTCCACCACACTGTGTGCAGAAAAGGAATTGTTGGGTGAATGTGTCACCAGCTACGTTCAGGCGCTCAAAACCGTAGCTTCGATCAGGAAATCAACACCTCTCCACAGACAACTTCCTGCGAATCCACGGCAGCTCCCTGTTCCCTGGCAAATAAACTCCAATCTCTGATCCTGGCCTCCAAGGTCTTCATAGTCTGAGGTGGCTGAGCTGCCAGCCTCGCTTTGCACTTCTCTCCTGCCACACCGCAGCCCCACGCTAACTAGATTATTCCAGGAGCTCGGAACACACCTGTGAGTTCACAGTGACGGTCTTTTTCTAAAGCTATTTTCTGGGCCTGGAGTTCCTTCCTCTCTCTTTATTCTCCCAGTTTCTGTCTATGGAACATCCTGCTGTTCCTGCCCCAGAGGTTTTCCAGCACCTCCTTACCACCCCAGTGGTAATTAATCCCCCTCCATTTTATTCCTGTATCACATATTAGATAACCTACATCCTAGATCAGGGTCAGCAAACTATTGCGCGAGGGCCAAATCTGGCCCACCACCTGTTTTTGTAAATAAAGTTTCGTTGGGACACAGCCACTCATTTGTTTACCTGTTACCTATGGCTGTTTCCACCCTACAGTGGCAAAGCTGAGGACCTCCTTCAGAGGCTGCATCGGTAAAGCTAAAATATTTACTGTCTGTTCCGTTACGGAAAAAGTTTGCTGACCCCTCTCCCCGTGGGAGCAAATGATCTGTTTCTGTTTCCTTCGTACCTGTCCAGGTGGGAACAAGGTGAGGTCAGGAACACAGGATACTTTCCTCTCTACCCTGGGTGCCCAGTACCCGGGCCTGGCATAGACAACGTTCAGTGAAGGGTTACACAACCTATGGCGAAGATGTGCACGCACATCTGGCCCGTGGCCCAGTGCCTCGTCATGATGTGGCGTGGACACAGCTCCCCCAGGGGTTCTGGCGGCGTGTGGTCCAGGGCCAACTGGAATCTTGGTTCTGTCCTGGGCATCGTCAGAAGCACCAGAGAGGAGCAGCAGGGATCCTGGGAAGTCAGGGCCGAGTAGTGATTGATTGACTGAGAGCCCAGGTCAGAGCTGAGGAAGCCCATACCCGCCGGCGAGGCCGGGGCTTTCCCACATCAGTGGGATTAAGCAGAACATTCCGGGTTTAGGAGTGAGGACTCCTGGATTCTGTTTCTAGATCCCATCTCTGGTTGCCCTGCCTGTGATGAGTGAGGCTTTCCCTTAGAGCAGAAGCACTGAGGTGGGGAGGTGGTACATCCTGCTGATGGGATCCAGGCTGCTGCAGCCAGCAGGGACCAGCTGGGTGAGACCAGCAGCCCCGGGGTCCTGGCCACTGCTGGGCTGAGAGCAGACCTTGGGTCTCAGTGGGAGAGTGGCCCGGTGGGAGTTAACAGAAATAACCAGTGACAAATAGAAAAAGGCCTGGGAGCACAGTCTGATGTGGGCTTCAGGCCAGGAGCGAGTATGGGAACACATTTGATGCTGCCCCAGGTGGGACAGTGTTTCCTCAGGGGGCAGCCACCAGGACGTCCCAGTGGGATCCCAAGCCCCCCTCTGTGGCGTTCTTGCCAAGGGACCGTCCAGTTTCTGCTTGCACACCTCTGGGAGCAGAGAGCTCACTTCCTCCTGAGGAGGCTGATCTTGTATCCATGTCCCCAAGCCCTGCCAAGCCTCCTTCGTGACAAGCTGGAACCTCCTTTTCTGCGCCTCCCGGACTTCTGCCTTAGAGACACAGAACAAACGCCTAAACCACAGACGGCCCTTTGGTTCTGAGGGCTGGGGGACCAGAGTGTGAGACCACCTGCCCTTTGGGTGGTCCTTGTGGAGGGTCCCGGGGCTCAGTGGGGGGAAGCAGCTTGCCATCCAAGACCACCTGAGAGGAGCAAATCCAGGTGGGTGAGTTAGAACCACGTCTTTTGTGGGGAGTTTGGTCCGGAGCATCCCTCTTTGTGGCGCCAAGCACGCTGCCACCTGCACAGAGCCCTGCAGAGCCGGGGGACCAGGAATGCATGTCTCCATCACGCCAACCCGGAAAAAGGACTCTGAGTTGAGTATGAAGGGGGCTGGCAGGACTTACCGAGGCTCTACCACACCTCAGAACCCTGCCCTTGCGCCGATCACACAGCTTTTCTGATTTGGCTTTCCCATCTATAAAATGGGAGCACTAATAACCACTTCCTACTTTCTGTTGTGAGTATTAAATGCTCAAATGCGTGGAGTGTGGTTCGCTCAGAAGAGGTTGCAGCCTTGAAAAATATTTTCTGATGGGCAGGAAAGTGAAGAAAAACTAGCTGTTGTTTCTAAGGCACCTGTGAAGCCGGCCCTTACTCCTCAAGGAGAATGTGTGTCTTGCTTGAGTCCCTATTTTTAACCAAATGCCATTTCCCTCAACTGCTGGGATGCCAACTTAGGTTCCACCAGGATGATCTGAGGGCTTCCACAGGCACCATCTCATTTAACTGAATCCTCGCTGCAACTCTTGGGTATAATTTCCATTCCTTTTATGCAGATGAGGGAACTGAGGTGCAGAGAGGTTCAGAGAGGCTGAGTGACTTGTCTGAGGTCACACAACTCTTGGGTGAGGGGACCAGAGGCACTTTTTCCTGAGACTCCTCTGTCATCTACCCTTCAGGACAGGCTGGGAAACTTTCTGAGGAGGTGAGTTTGAGCTGGGTGATTTCTCACTGCCTGACTCCACCTAGGCTGTCTTCTGGGTGAGGGGCCCTGTGGAGACCTCCTTACCCCAGAGGGCAGACGTCACCCCAGCTCTCCCAGGCAGGCTCTCCCTCCGGAAAGTGCAATCAATGCAGCAAATCTAACCCAAAGGGGCTCCAGCAGCTGAGTGTTCTGGCAGAAATGTCCCCCCCCACCCCGCCCCCTCCCACCCCCAGGCCCCTTTTTTGAGATCTGTGATCTTCCTGCTTGAAATCACCTTTAATTTCCCTCAGGAATGAACAAGCATTTAGAGGTTAGGTTTCAATTACACCTGGAAAAAAAGTTTGACACAAATTTCAAGCCAAATAAATTAGGAAACCACAGAGCTGGAAACACAAAGCCTGGGATGGGGAGAGGCTGACCCTTGGTCCCTGGGCAAACAGACCCCTTACTGGTCCTCAAGACTGCCCTTCCCAGGCCCGTGGCTCACCCACCCCTTGGAAGGTTTGGGCCCTCTCCCTGCTACTCTCCAGTGCCTAGGCTGTCTTTTCTCTTCTGCCTGGCCTTTCTTCTTCCAGGAAGCCTTCCTTGACTGCTCCAGCCATGGGATCTCTTGGCCTCTGAGCTCCTGTAGACCCAATTTTGCTGGTGACTCCCTTAGAACCGAAACTGACTCTGCTGTAACAGCCTCTTGCTGCCTAGTTTTCTCAGTATCCCTCACTGAAAACTCAGGAGTAGAAAAAGCAGCAAAGTTCTCTCCAGTTTCCATACAATGAAACTGATTTCCTTTACCTAAGCCTCCTTTGTTTCTCCTTCCTTCCCTGCTGAGAAGTCTCACCCACGCCCTGGGTCTCAGCTTCAATAGCACCTCCTGCGCGAAGTCTTCCTTGATTGCCGTAGGCCAGGCTGAGGAAGAGCGCCCCAGCCTCTGTGACTCCAAAATCACTGGGCAGCCCTCTGCCTCTCATTGCCAGGATCTGGCTGGAGAAGCAGGACGTGTGACCCTGATGGCCAAAAGCAGCCTGGCGCGTGGAGGGGTGCGATCGCCAGCTGTCTAGGAAAGCGCAGCCATCTGGGATACGCAGCCCCTGAGGGCCAAGGGGTCCCAAGCAAATCTGACCAAATGGTCCAATATCCAGGTCCCCAAAGATGAGGCAGGGTCATAGATGTGGCCTTGCTGGAACGCCCAGGTCATTCTGGCCCCGAAAGACTGTGAAATGGGGCTGGAGTGGGGTCAAGGGGAAGGGTCCATTC
>NW_006798979.1:1311153-1323420 GCF_000442215.2 Lipotes vexillifer | reverse complement strand
ATTCCTGCTCCTAGGCCGGCCCCAGGGTCTGGCTCTGCCATTCCCCCGTCATCTAAGGCAGAAACCCGGCGCGTGCCAGGGCTCCTCTCTCCCTGCCTCCTTTCCTCCATGCTCCCACAGACTCCCCTTCTATCTTAAATATGGCACACTATATTACTTGTTTTTACGTCATTTTCTGCATTAGATCGCGAGCTTCTTGAGGATAAGGTTTTCATCTGGTTAATCTGCAAACTGATAGTCCTTACCTAGCAACTTCAATAAATATTGGTGGAAGGAAGTGAGGAAGAAATGGAGGAAGGATGGGAGGAAGTGGTGGAAGAAAGCCCTGAGACACTGGAGCCAGTAACCTGGGTCTTGGCGGGGCAGTCGGAGGAGGCATGGCAGATGGGTATTTATAAAGGAAGCTAAGTTGATTCAGATGCTTCTGGGAGAAAAGCCCCACCTCCCGAGCTTGAATTGCAAGGCCACCACAGTCTGGCCCTAAAACACTTCCTGCCACGCCTCCCACTACGAATGAACTCCTGACATACATACAACCACGCTTCATACTGTCCACCATGACCTGGCCCCATCACCTAATAACCCGCCTCACGTTCCCCTCTCTGAGCCTTTTGGCCCCCATCTCCCGCCTGGGTGGGGTCCTCACCAGGCTTTGAGGTCTGTCCCTGGCATCTAGCATGAAGAACACTCGTCTGTGGGAAGGCAGAGGAGACCAGAGCAATGCAGCGTGGTGAGCGTTACGGTGGAGGGGCTTCTGGGGTAAACCAGCACCTCCAAGGCTGCCTGGGATGGGGGTCAGAGGGTGCTCTGCCTGGACTGAGCCTTGGAGGATGAGGGAGCATCCTGCAACATTCCAGACAGAGATGGAGCATGAGCCTGGGCAGAGAGGCACAAAGGACAGGCGCTTTGCTGCATCCGCAGTCCTTCCACTACCTCCATCTGGAGAATTCCCTTCCATCCTAGAGGCCCCGAGGGTCCCTCCTCCGCGAAATCCTCTCTCTGACAGGTGTGAGCTACTTGTCTCCTTCCCACCCAGCACCCAGCACCACCCTCTCTCAGTCTGAGGTTCTGGCTCCGAGTCTGCTTTGTTGCACAGTCAGAGGTGTCAGCACTGGGTACCTTCTTCCTCCCTATTGGTCTGAAGCTTCCTGAAGAACAGGCAGCTTCTCCACCAGGTGGTCCCTGGCAGAGCCTAGAACTGGCGCTCAGAAGAGACTTGACGAATCTCGGCGCAAGTGCAGCTGTACCAGGCATTGCTCCGGGCACCGTGAGTGTAGAGATAAATGCGCATCAGTAAATGCACGCAACCATGTCACGCCGCGGGACACCCGCTCTGCTCTAAGCGCTTGGCGTTAATCCTGCAGCAACCGGTTTCCAGATCGGGACGCTGGGAAGGAGAGGAGAAATCAGCGCCCACGCTCACGTATCCCAGCGGGGCAAAGCCAGGTCTCGAGTCCAGGTTGCTTTGCCTCCTTACCCGGCATCCTCCCTCCCTGCTCCCAGGGTTGTCGCTGGACTGGCAGGGGGATCGTGCGAGGCAGCACCCAGGGGTCTTGGACGGGTTCTGTAGGCAGGCAGGTGCTCAGACCCCAGCCATCAAGTCCTGGCTGCTTCCTGGTTAATCAGCAAGGGCAGGTGAAGGGCTAGGTGCGTGTGTGACGGGGACCACAGCCTTGGGCCAGCTCAGAAGGGTCCCAGGAGGATTTGGAAGCTGGAGAGCAAAGTCAGACTGTCCAACATTATCCAATTTTTCTGGCACCAAAATTCCTGCGCTCCCAGCCTGGTGGTCGTGAGACTAACCCCGGGCATACCGTTTCAGTGATGTCAGTGCGTGTAATCAGAATAAGAAACACATGCATGAAAGGGCCTGCCTGGGTTCAATGAACACGGGAAATTACACGTTGAGGGGAAGACCCACCGGATGGGACCACTAGAACGCCAGAAGTCTCCACTGTATGTGCTTGGTATCAGGAACAGCCCTGTGTCCACACCCCTACACCTGTCCATGTATAGTGGATGCCAAGGGCTTTGAAATCATTTCAGTAACTGCTTGGTATCCTAGAGGATATGACACAAAGCCAGGATAGGACTTTTAGCACATAAAGCATTTGCCTATCTGGCCCTCCAGTTGTATCTACGTCATCCCTGTGTAGTGGGCGGGCAGGGACGGTCACCCCCTTCCCAGGCACAGAGCAGCCCTAGAGAAAAAATGCCCAAAGTCACACCATCAATTCCATTCCATGTTCATTTATTGGCACTGACTTGGCACTGGCATGGTGACACACTTCATATGGTTTAATTTTCACAGCCATCTTGAGAGACAAAACTTAACATCCTCAATTTACAAATGGGGAAACTGAGTCCCAGAGAGGCAAGGCAATTTGGCCAAAGTCACACAGTGGATCAGAGGCAGATCTGGACTCACAGCCCCTGTCATCTCTACATAAGTTGTCTTGGGAGAGAGTGGAACCTGGCAGAAAGGATACTGCTGTCCCTGAGTTGCCCCTCATCCCCCGAGAGGCGACAGGCCAGCCTTGGGCGGTGCAAGCAGAAGCCAGAGTCAGGAAGTGACGCCGCCCCCAGAGCAGACCCAGAGAGCAGGAAGCGATGCCTCCAGGGTGCCCCAGGCGGGCCTGGCCAGGGGCACCCGCTGGCACCCTTCCATGCCTTCCGCAAGAATGTGAGCAATGTTCTATGGCACGTGGCACAGGCCTTCTGCCGCCCCCATGGGGAGTTTGGGTCCTGAACCTTCCCAAGCCCGGGGTGGGCTCCCGTGGCTGAGGGCTGCGTATCCTTTAGGATGAATGGAGCTCACAGTGAGAGGCAGGCCCTGGGCGGGAACCCAGGGGGCAGCAGCCTGAGCATAACCGCCTCCTTGTGTGGTATCATCATGGGAAGGCATGGGGCCACGGGCAAATGAGTCGCTTGGGGGGTCAGCCCTCACCTCTTGGGGCTGCTACGAACCAAGACCCAGGGGAAGGTTGCCCAGACCTGCCCCTCCATGGAGACAAGTCTGCAATGTTATAAGGAACACAAGATTTGTACCTTCAAACACTTGCTGGCCCCAACTCCCTCCAGAACCCAACAGAATCCCTCCTGTGTGTGCACACGTGTGCTCATGAGCGCGCATCAAGGCAAGAGTACACTTGATTCAGGCCTCAGTGCGTCCCCGGATGCAATCAGCTCCCCAAACCTTTACGGTGACAAACTCATAATAACAAAATGACTGTAGAGTTTGAATAGACGTACCAGCCACATAGCCATTTCTCTTCTGTTATCTTATCTGATTCTCACAGCCACCTTTTGAGGTAAAGGAAGTGGAAAACCTCTTCCCTGAAAACATCTTTTCCAGATGAAGAGCCTTAGCTTTGCCCAGTGCAGGTGAATTAGACCCAGGAAAGCTGCCAGTTGGTGGCAAAGCTGGCACTTGAAACAAGCTTTTGTGGCTTTTAGTCAAAAGTCCTTTTCCTCTCGCCCCACTGCCCTCCCTCTGCTGGGTGTCCCCAGAGCCTGCCCGGTGGCCTTGGGCCTGGACTCTCCTTTCTCTGGGCTCCCACCGGATGCCATCACTCTCATGCTGTTCTCGAAGCTCACGGTAACCTGTGCTCTGTCCCCTCCAAGCCAATCCCAGGCAGGTCTCCTTCCTGTCCGGGAAGAGTGAACAGAAGATTGTAATGGATAAGTCACTTGGACCAGGAGAGAACATTTCAACTTGGTTATACAAGGCGGCGGGGCGGGGGGAGGTGGGGGACGGTCTACCCAGACATCTAGGAAAACATTAATCTGCTGTGTTAAGTGGCTTGGTAGAGGCGAGGATGGGGGTTGGGAGACACGATCCTGGCTTAAGACAAAGTTCCCTTGAGGAGTTGCTTTGCCTAGTGTCCCCTGCTGGGGACAGGAATCTTTGCTATGAAAGATCTGCATAGCGTATTTGGCCTAGATATCTGTTTAAAACTTCTCCATTGAGGTTTTTGTTTTTTGTTTTTATTTCAGAACTCAAGAAAACCCCCCAAAACAAAGCAAAACAAAAAACATGACAAAAGCCATTAAGAAAGGCTTAGTCCGTGCTGCAAAGGAGAGCTGTACAGAGTGGGGTCGTGTAGTCGTTTACCATCTCACCAGAAACTCCTGAGACATCTCAACCCATTGGGGCAGACGGAGGGGTCTGGGACGACGGTCCGCGGCTGGTTGGCTCAGGGGGGGTTCTCAGCATCTCACCCAGAGCCGGGCACATCATGTGTGTGTCGTATGTGATTTGAATGGGGATCTTTATTCTTCATTTTCTCTTATTTGGGTTGGACATCGACTTTCTCCTCTGAATTCCTTCTGTCCTCATCTGAAAACGGGACACATGTGTACGGCCTTGCAAGTGTCTGTGATCTGGGTGAAAACATCTGCTTCCAGCACAAACTAAACACACCAACAGGAGCTGAGAACCTTCCCCTGCGCTCGCTACCGTTTGACTTCTTTTATTAATAACTTGGGAGGATTTCAGGCAAGGACTTCTGGCAGGAATGAAAGGAAATGATCCAGGGGAAAAAAAAAAAAAATCAAACCCATAAATAAGTTAAAGTTACCGGCGGAGGGCGTTTGATCTTTTCTTTTTCTTTTTTTTTTTTTTTTTAAGTGAAATATGGGCACTTCCCTTCCGAGCCCTGCAGGTGGAGGGGCAGCCTAGGGCGCCACGTTCTCAGGGGTTAATGGGGGTTGGGGGAGCAGACATTTCCCTCTAAAACCACGGCCTCTTCTCATGGGTCTTTTGGGAGCTGGGAAGTCAAGCTCGGCTGTGAGGAAGGCCACAGGCTGGAGTAGAAGAAAGAGCAGGAACTTTGGAACTGGGCAAAGCTGGGTTTTAAACTCGTTGTGTGATCTTGGGCAAGTTCATTGCCCAAACCTTATGTTATTTTTGTGTCAACTGGGAGCAATAATGCCTACCTCACAGAATATTTGTGGAAAGGAAATCTGGTGATGCGAATAAATTAATCAGGGTAAGCGTTCCCTAATGGCCATGAAAGTTGAATGGCACAGCCTAACACAAACTGCCGGCTGCAAGTCCCGTGCAGGTCACCCAGGCTCCCCTCTAGCCCGTGAGTCCGGTAGGAGGACCAAGTGCACATTGGCAACTGCCTGGGGCCATGCTGGTTTACACTGCCTGTCCCAGCCTGATGACCAGTAGCCCCTCTCTCTCACTCTCAGAAATGTCCCAGTTTGGATAATAAATTGTACGGTCACTCCAGACTCAGGAAGCCAGACTCTCTCTATCCCCTGATGCCACCATCTCTACAGGCAGCATCCGAGGACATCCTAGCACAACGACCCTTAAATGCCTCAGCCAGAAGGGACTTATGCCATCTGCCCCCGTTTCATTGGCTACATTGGTCTCACGGCCTCATCTACCAGCCTGGAGTTTTCCCACGTGCCCGGAAAGGAGAGGTGCGCCAGATACGGGCATGCTGGCCTGAAATGAGGTCCTCAAGAAATGTTTTGCCCCTGCCCCGTTCCTCCCTACCTTTCTTCAGGAGGCTCCAGGAACATGAGGAGAAAAATGTTGTCACGTCAGACCACAAAACAACAAATGTTCTAGGAAATACACATTTTCTTTTCTTTTTCTTTTTGCGGTACACGGGCCTATCACTGCTATGGCCTCTCCCTGCTGTGGCCTCTCCCGTTGCGGAGCACAGGCTCCGGACGCGCAGGCTCAGCGGCCACGGCTCACGGGCCCACTCGCTCTGCAGCATGTGGGATCTTCCCGTACCGGGGCACGAACCCGTGTCCCCTGCATTGGCAGGCGGACTCTCAACCACTGCACCACCAGGGAAGCCCCGAAATACACATTTTTAAGGTTAAATGAAATATAGCCCTTTACTGTTTCCAAAAGGCTTTCACCTTTGTGATCTCTCTTGATCTTCCCTATTGGATGATTGCACCGTGGGGCAGATATTGGGATTTTCATTTATAAGAGAGAAGACAGATTCAGAGAGATACACACCCATTGCATGAGGCTGCAGAAGGATGCAGCCAAGACTTAAACTCAGCTCTCCCCGCTTTTCTCCCTATGGGTGCAGAGGTGATGATCTTGGGCACCCTTCTCAGTGAGCCCATGGTTGAGTTTCCTGCAGGACTGAGAGGGGGCGGTGAGGCCAGGGCTGAGGGCTGAGGGCTGCTCATCTAGGATCACAGAATAATAGAGGTGGAAGCGATCTTGAAAGACACTTTGTGCACCCTCTTCATTAATGTACTTGGGGAAACTGAGACCCAGAGATGGACAGTGACTTGCCTAAGATCACACAGCTAGTTAGCTGACTCTCCTGGTTCCTACTGCAGTGTTCTTTCTGCTGCTCTCTTACAAAGTCACAGAGGAGAAGACAAAGAGATGAACTCTTTCCTTGGTGATTCTGAAGAGGAGGGAAGCTGGCACAGGCACAGGGAACAAGAAGGTATATGATCTCAGCCATGTTAGTAGGAGGCACAAGGATTCTCAGATGCTGGACAGCAGAAAATCCCTACAGGCTCACGGAGCTGGGAAGTCTTTGGGTTGGTGACACTTGGGCCAGGTTCTGTGGTGAAGACTGCCAGCTCTCCGCCATGATCTACTCTTCCATGTAGCTGGCAACGTGGCTGTCCAGATACTCCACGTCTTCCAGACTTCCTTGAGGTTCGCTTGGCCCCATGCCAAAGTTTGTGTCGGCAGGATGGGAATAAAAAGGATGTGTCATACTTCTAAACTTAACTGATAAAATCTTCTGCATATATGCTTCCATGCATTTCCCTCCTTCTCATGGAGAGCTCACATCTTGCAGGTCAAGTGTCGAAGATGGCAGGGTGCAGTCAGACTGGATTCCTGACTACGGGACCGGGCAGAGCCACTGCCCACCTGAACGCCCCGCCCATCCTCCATGGCTGTATGAATGAACCTCTTGTTCTTAGAGCTACAACATTCTTGAGAGCTATTTAATGTAGCGGCTTAGACGGTCCTAATAACATAGTCCTGAAGATCAGATAAACCTTCAGAGGAAGAGGTGGAAATAAGCCATTCTCGTTGGAAGGAACTGGCTACATAAACATGGAGATATTCATCCGTCTATTCATTCTTTCAGCAAATATTTACTGAGCATGTGTGGGTTCTCAGGCGCCAAGCTGGGTACTAGGCACATCAAGCTGAGTGATTCAGTTCCTGTCCTCAGGAAGCTCCCAATCTAGGTAGGCAGATCGCCAATCAGGGTACAAGTACTCACAGAGGAAAGGCACAAACCTGGCCTGGATGGAAACAAAGAGGATTTATTTCCTGACGAAGGTGATAAGAAAGCTGAGACTTGGAGTGGGAGAAAAGTTCTAGGCTGGCCAAGGCAAGGTTCAGGGGTAATGAGAGAGGATGCCATCCAGAAAGACACAAACAAACCAATATCTGCAGGAACTTGATTGCAAAGAGTTGCTACTTGATCCTCTGGGAGCCACTGAAGAACTTGGAACAGGAAAGTGACATGATCAGATTAGTGTTTAAAAACTCTCTCCCTGGCAGCTGTATGATGGATGAAGTTGGAGTCTAGTCTCTCTTCCAAGTTTCTCTGGATCTCACTCTCAGCACTGTAGTTCCGGGTGCCCCCCCACCCCCGCCTTCCCCCTGGATGACTGTGACCATCTCCAGATGTGCCGCTCCAGTCCATTCTCAAGAGGGCAGTGTGAATGATCCTTCTGGAGCACACAGAGGACCACGTCTTCCCTGCTTCAAGCCTTCTGTAGTTTCCCATCACCCTTCAGACAGTCCTTGCATGGTCTGGCCACAGGTCACCTGTCAAGCTCAGCTTTTGCCACGTCTCACCTCATCCTCTGCCAACTAACTAACTGCGTGGCTTGTTCTCTCTCCCCTGTGGGACCACAAACAAATGGGTTCCTCTGTTTCCCCGTCTCACTTCCCCGACCCTATCCCTCCCAATTCCAAGCCTCCTGCAAATCTTAACTGAGATGTCAGTTCTATCTGGAAACCTTTTCTGACCCCCAAGTCTAGGAGACGTACTCCCGCCCCCTGTTCCCCCTGTAGCCTGCATCTTGCTTTATGGTCATTGTCTATTTCCTAGTCTGTATCCTCCACCAGATCATAGCAATGTGGAGATACAACAAGAAAAGTAGGACTTTCTTGGTGACTGCTCTGTCCCTACGTGCAGTTTAGGGCACTTTTGTGCTATGGCTGGAATGCATGGCTGGAGGCATGAGAGCCTTCACGGTCACCCAGATGTGTAAAGCAGGTACCTCGGGCCAGGAGCGGGCTGGAGGGATGGAGAGGAAAGCAGTGGTCGTGCGTCTTGCTGAAGAACTTGGCAAGTATTGTCAACGGGGCCCAGCTGCCCCCCGCTCTCGCCCACCCAGTGTGGCCACGGAGCCCAGGCTTCTAGGAATGAGCCCCGGAAGAAGGAAACCGTCGTGTCACGTGACAGATGGTGACCTCCTTGCAGCTCGAGCACACCTCCATTACAGCGTTTGCGTTGAGTGTTCCATCACCTCTTTAAGTTTCTGTCCCTCCCACTGGACTGACGACTCCATGAGGGCAAGGACTAGAGCTTGGCTAGGTGTCTACCCGCAGCTACTGGCAAAGGGTGGTACAGAGAAGACCCCCTGAAAGAGCTTGTTGAACTCCTCTGAACTTGGCCGAGATTCAGTCCCTGCCTTCAAAGACCTCCCAGTGAATTTCAGGTGACACCTCTGGACACACATAACTTTTTCAAGGTGGAGGCAGTAGGTATTTCCAAGGTTGGGACTGTGCTTCCAAGCAAAGAGGACCGCTCATTGCTTGTGATTTGGGGCGGGGGGGGGGTGGGGTGTAACGAGCTCCCCCTGGTGCACAGCAGCACGCCTCCTGTTTCAGGTGGTGCATCTAGTGGCAGGGAGCAGGGGACTCATCACAGTGACCTGACCCCTGTAACAAACCACCACCAAATCTCTGTGGCTCAACTGGTGAAGATTTCTTTCTTGCTTCTATCACGGTGCCACACAGGCTGGCAGAGAGTCACACAGTCATCAGAGACCCAGACTCCCTCCATTTGGAGCAGGGTTTCTCAACTTCGGTATTTTTACACTTTGGAACCCAATCATTCTTCGTTGTAGGTGCTGTTCTGTGCTTTGTAGGGCATTTAGCACAGCACACATACCTCTAGCTGTGGCAGTGTCCCCTGCAAAATTGTCCCCAGTTGAAAACTACTGATCTAGGGTCTCCTCCCTCCTCCAGAGCCTAGAGCGCTTCCTGGGATCCCCACCTCTACCCGAGGGAAGGGAAAGACTGGGGGGTGGGGGGGGGAGACATGTGACACGGCTCCTCAATTCTATTGGACAGACTCAGTCACATGACCACAGCTTGTTGCAAGGGAGGCTGGGAAAGAAAGCCTGCCGTACGCCTAGGAGCAAAAGGAGGTGGTTTGGGGACCAACTAGTCCATGTATTGCACAGGTAGAGTCCACGTATGTTATTTTTCTTCTTGAAGATAAAAGAAAGCAAATTTTCTTCTCCACCTCGCCAGTGGGGCTTCATTCTGATCCCCCAGTCCGTCCGCGGAAACTCCCTGGGAGGCCTTCGGCTCATCTAGGAAACCATAAGGACGGTCTCCACCCACATCACACCTCCTCGGCCCCTGATGACTGGCGTGAACCTAGCGACACCGAGAATTCCTGCCGATTTGGCATCCCTGGCGTTCCCATGGCGTCTAGGAGGGGCTGCGGAGCCCAGAGATGTCAGCCCCTGACCTGGAGGAGGGCGTTTCCCAGCAGCGTGAGGTGCTTTTCTCACGTGACCACTGTCCTGACGAATAGGTAATGTACAAATGCCGAAAAGCCAGGGCCATCCTTGTAAGAATCTACATGGAATGGGGGAGTCAAGTGGGAGTCCAGGTGGAGGGTGAGGTGAACCAGACGGTGGTGCTGGGTGAGCCTGGTCCCACTGGGAAACCTCCAGGGCTTTTCTGACTGGCACAGAAAGAACCTGAGAGAGAAGTGTGGAATCCAGACCAGGGTGGTGGCGGTAGCTTGGGGTCGTAGTGGAATGGCAACACAGATCCCTTCTTCTGAATTTTATCAGTAGAGAGTGAGCACTTTGATTTTCTGGATGGACCGAATTTTTCTGGAAGCCCCTATAGGAAAATGGCCGTTTGAACCCCTCCCGGGGGGCCCTTTCTCCAGCAGTGTGCAAGCTGCTGGAACTCCTCCACCACAAATGCTTCGTGTGGTGAAGCCGAGAATTAATTAAAAAGGAAAAAAAAAACCTCTCAAGACACAGATCTCACAACCTATCAGCCTTAAGATTAGCATTAAAGAAAGTTGGAAACTATAATGTTTTAAGCACAATTTATAAGTCTAATTTCCTGTGTGTCACTCTCAGATAATAAATGCTTTTCCTTCAAGTTGAAAAGTCCTGGTGGAAAGTGGGGGGTGGGAGAGGGAGGGAAAAGAAAGAAAAAGTTAATTTAAGGCCTATTCGTTTATTTTTAGTCGCCCAAGATCTGAGGGGCTGAGAACATTTCCCGTTTCTGATAGAACACGCCTTCCTGTGTAGCAAGGAAGTCCCCTGACCTCAGGCCTCCCTCAAGGTGCTACTGATTTTTGACAGAATTGCTCAGGCAAGGGCTTTGAAAGAGGCCAAGTCAGGCCTGCGAGGGGAGGGCGATCTGGGGTCCTGGAGGGACAAGGTTAATTGCTCGGAGCCTTGGAGGATGGAGCGGTGTGGCAGGGGCCACCGGGCCACCGGGAGGCCCGCTTCCTGTGTTGCTCTGGAGGAAGTTCGTCGCCCACCGCTTCCATAATAAGACGTTCCTGCTAATTTGCCAGGAGCTGAAAGGGATTTCTGTTTTTAGCCTTGGGTCTGTGGCAACTGTTTTGTTTTAAATGAAAATTAAACGGGGACCCAGAGCTGGGGCGGGGTATGGGGAGGCAGAGCCATAATTGAAGCCCGTTACTGGTAATTACCTCGGTCTTTCTTTCACTCATCATGCTGACAGAGGAATCTATTACCCAGCAGCTCCATTTCCACAAATTGCCCTTCCCTGAGGACTCGGGGAGGGGGGCGGACCACGGTGGTGCTGGAGGAATCACTGCTTTGTTCCAGAGTGCGGGCCGCCAGCCATCCTCCGAATGCCGCTCCAGCTGCCTCTTAACCAGAGGGAGGGGAGATGAGGCAGAAGCTGGACAGAGTCACCTGGGGGGAAGGATCTTGTCCCAACCAGGGTTTTCAACCCGAGGCCTCATCCCGCAGATCCATTTGGAATATGCTGTGTAAATGGATGGGGATACAGCCTTATCTCTGTCTCTAAGGAAGAAGGGAAGTTGGAGGGGGATGACGGACCGAAGTACCAGGTCCACTTTGAAAGCTCTTGTATGTCTGTGCAGTGGACTAAGCAGAGTTCTTCAGGGGGGAGATGACCCTTGGCCACGCCTTCTCCCACCCCTCGGCGCCTGCAGGGGCCTGCCTGCCAGGCCTCCGTCTCTCCTGCCTGCCTCTTCCTGCGTCTGACTGTGGCCTGCCTCTTCCACGCTCCCCTTCCTTCCTTCCCTCCAGACTACTGTCCTACTCGTTCCTCTTGTCTTTGCCTCCCTGAGGGCTGCTTTCCCATCCAGCTCCATTCTGCCAACAGATGAGGTTGGAAGGGTTGGAAGGAGTTCCACCAGCGGACACTGGCATCCCCCTCTGACCGTCCTTCCACATGGTCTCTTAGACTGAAGTCTCCAGCGTGTGCCAGGGTTTCAGAAACCTACCCACCAGTGACCAGAACGAATGGTCCAGGGGAGGGTGGGGGAAAGGATCTCAGTGGAGTCTGGCTTCAGCCCTCTTCCACCTTTACCCTCAGCATCCACTCCTTCCCAAAACATTGGTTGAGCCTCTGTCGTGAATGAGACAATTCAAAGACAGCAAGGCACTAACCCCACCCTCAGGGGGCTCATGGTTGGCATGGGGGAGGGGGAGAATAAAAGGCATTTCATTATACTTTGAGCCCAAGGCAGATTGTCACCAAGGTTAAGGGGCCTTGAGGCCTGGCCTCTGCCCCGTGTTTCACTCAGTAAACAACAATCCAGCAACCACAATAATTTAAAAGCAACAGAAATCTTGACTTCAGTGTCTGAAGGGAATATCAAAGGAAGATTGCATTCATAGCGCCTGGTAAAGCTTCTGAAAATCCCTTTTTAATAAAGTGATTTCAACCTCTTCCTAAAACCCAGCTTTCCACTCCCCTCACTGCCACCAGTAACTCTCTGCTTGTCCAGGGCAAATCCTGTTTGCTGCTACGCTCTT
>NW_006798979.1:1289793-1311115 GCF_000442215.2 Lipotes vexillifer | reverse complement strand
CTCTTCGAGTTTTCAGCCTCTTGACCCTCCGCTTGCTTCCTTCCCTCCCTCCCTCCCTCACAGGGCCAGGCAGAGGCTGCCTCTTCAGGGCGGTGGGAAGGCCCTGGCTTTGAGGCATCTTCCCTGCCAGGCCACAGCTGTCATGGGTCCGTCCCCCCAACCCCCATCCCAGCTAGTCTTCGGTTTCCAGCACCGGAGCCGGGCTCTGCACTGAAGCATGGCTCTGGCCAGGCCTTGGGGAGGGTATGAATAAAGAACACGGATGCCCACCAGGCTCCTGAGCGCTCCCAGGCCAGCACTGCTGTCCTCCTCCTTTTGCCTCTGGTTCCTCGTAAGACCTGGCACAGAGCAGAGACAGAACAGAGGAAAATGTCTGCTGACGGGACGGAACTGAGCATCGCTTTCCAAAAAGCGGAAGAAGGGTTAGGATGCAAAGATCTATGTGGATCTATAATTAGACCCTGTCTAAATAACGCTGGAGGGGACTTGGCAATGGAGGTGGGCTATTCAAGGTCTCGGTCACCTCCTCCTTGGGTATCCTACGGGCTGTGGCCCTCCCTCCTTTCCTTCCTTCCTTCCCATGGGACCCACCTGTCCTCAGAGAGTAGGGGCCTGAGAGTGTCAGATGCATTTTACAGGGAAATGGCTTCAGTGGCCCAGGTAGAGTCGTGGACCGTCCAGCGGTCCTCTGCTGACTTGGCTAAGATCCACTGGAGAAGCAGGTTGTACCCTCTAGCTAGAATTATGTGACTTGCCTGGAGTCCCCTTCAAACAACAGTCAAAATCAAAGCTACCACTTGCCGAGCACCTACTATGTGCCAGGCCCCATGCTGGGTGCTCACACAGTTGTTTTTCTCATCCTCAACTACGGGCGGGTGTTATTGGTAGGATTATCCTTACTTCAAAGATAAGGGAAGTGAATCTCGGAGACTGGAGCACAACTGCCCAAGGTCACACAACGAGCGTGTTAAGAACCAGATTTTGAACTCAGATCTTTCTGACTCCAAAGTGATGCTCTTTCTACCAGCCCTGCCGCCTCTCAGAGCTGAATGGCGGTCGACTCTTTCCTGTTCCTAAAGAAGGAGAAGGGGGGGCGGCCAGCTGGCCTTTTTGGAAACCCCCCTATGTCGGGACGATTCCCTCAGATATGAAGTCTTCACATAGAGTCTTTGTAGGAGAATATCCAACAGCTGCAACAGGAGCCGGGTCAACTGCCATTTCAAATCTTGTGCTAGAAGGCTGCCAGTGGCCATTCAAGAAAGGAAAAGGATTCCATCAGAACGTCATTCTATCTAAGATTCACGCTAATCAGTCAGCCTTCGGGATGGGGGTTGGGACACTGCTGCACTAAGCTCTTAGCAGAACACAGAGGTCTTGACCAGAATCTTGACAGGTCTCTGTGCACATTTTAAATGAATTGAACTTACCCGAGTCAACCGAAATACTTCCAGGAAAACATGTAAAAGTCTCCAGTGAGAGGCCCGGCCCCAGCAGAAAGGTGGGAGGTCAGAGATACTGTGGAACTATTTTGTTTGGTGAGAGCCAAAAGGGTAAAGAAAGCAGTAGCATTTTTGGCTTGTTTTGATTTCTGTTTGCATCAGAAAACCAAAACCAAACAAACAAAAACCCTGGAAGAATCTCCTTTTTCTCTTTACTATCCGGGGTTGTACACAGAGTCACGGAACAGGAGTGTGGTCATTTTGGTCTCATAGATAGAATTCGCCTGAAGCCTCACGTTCTCTTTGGCTGCATGTTCTAACATGAGGATGATGAGGGAAGGAGTAGAGGCTGGGAAGAATTTTCCTTTAATCCCGTCATGCTTTCCTAAAGCATTGATGAACACAGTGCCAATCTCCATTTTAATTGAGCAGGACACTGACAGGGTACCCGCTCTGTGCTAGGAACTGCGGCACATGCCTTAGAGCCATGATCTAACTTAAATCTTCAGACCAATCCTTATGTTTATATTATATTATATTATATTTTCTCCATTTGCATAGGTGGTCAGCAGAAGCCCTGGCAGATCACAGTGCTCGTGTCCTTTCCTCTAAGCAACACTGGCTCCCCAAAAAGGTAGAATTTTGGCTACAGTATTGGTCTCCACGTCAAAGCCTTTTCGTTGAGTCCCTGGGCTGGTTTCCTGGCTCTGGCGGCGTTCCAGAACTTTCCTTCTTGCTCTGTCTAGATCCTTCCTTCTCCCCATCAGCACTATCCAGAGGTGCTGCTACTGCCTGCCAGTGCCTGGGACTTCCTCGGGCCCCTACACAGCTGCAAAGAGAAACAAGAGGAGATGCATCACAGTGGCAGGGCGTCCGGGGAGGCCCTAAAGCTTCCAGACTCCCTTGGCGTGGGGCTCTCTGTAGGCCTGGGATGGATGCTGGTGTGGTCCAGGCTGACCTTCAGGCTACTCCCAGGCACAAATTTCATCCCTGCTGTTGCACGTGAGACTAAATTTCCTGAAGGAGGACAAGTTACAGAGACAGCACCCTTGGGGTTGATGTCTAACCTTGTTCCAAGTGCAAGTGAGTGCAGAATTATAGAGCACGTTCACAGAGAGTCATGGGTGGGAGGGAACAGAAATGGCACCCAGTGCAGTCCTTCATAAGACCAATGGAGAAACTGGGACCCAGAGAGGGGAAGACACTTGGCCAGAATCACACAGCAACGGCCGGGTCTCCCACTCCCAGCTAACTCGTCTTTCCTCACTGCGCTGCATTTACTACACTATTGCAACGAGGTTCCTTTCACTATGAAAAACTCGCAGAATATGGAAAATCCCTCAACTGTCTCCGTTTGGGCTTATTTTTTAAGAAATTCACTGACATCTATTTCAGTTGTTTTCCAAATAAATGCTTACAATTCAAGCATCCTATGTTGCGCTTGATCCTGGAAGAATAATTTTAGGGATTTCAAGATCTCACTTAGCAAAAGCTTTACATCTTGATGAAATGCTGATTTTCATATTGTTCTCAAACTGCACAGTTGCAGAAGCCAAGGCCAAATGAAAGCACGATATTTCGAAGGAAAAACTTAAAAATTTAAATCCATGACAAGTGATGACAAGTCTGACGGTGAATGAAGTGATGAACACAGCGTGTGTGTGTGCAAAGGCACCGGGGTGCAGTGAGAGGCACTCAGACTGTGGGTAGGGGTCTGGCTCAGATCTTGGGCCGGCCCCCTTTGGCTGCGTGACCTCTGAGGACTGGTCAGCCCAACACCCTGGACCCCAGCATCCTCATATATGAAATGGATTCACTCATGCTCACGTTAGAGGTCCCGTGCAAGACAGGATATATGTAAATCGCTTGGTGAAGCTGAGCCACCAGATACAATCCCGTTTGTAAGTGGTAAAGGGAATCTGGGCTGGAGACGAGGATGCAGCTAGTTATCGTGGCCTCCTGACATGCAAGTGACAAGAAACTTGAGAATATCGATGTGTTTCTCACACAGGGTTGGGCGCTCACTGCGGTCTTGAGTTTAATTACAGTGTTCGACGAATAGGGAGCTTGGGACGCATCGTGACGGATGAGAAAGAGAATTGGCCCCAGAGTCAAGCGACTGGGTTTGATAACGGGCTCTGTGATGGCGGGCAGGTCATCGTCCTCTCTGGCCTGGACCGCCCATGCGGACACTGAGCTAGTGGGTCAGAAACTGCAGGTGGCATCTGGGTCCAGGACAACTCTGAGGGGTACCTGGAACAGGGCCTGGCACGAAAATAAATGTGTTTTGAATGAATGAATTAGCGATGGCTGTCCTGGGCTCGTTTTGAGAAGAACAGAGAGGCCTTCCCCAGGCTTCTCGGGAACATTGATGGTGACTAACAAGCTACGTCTGCCATGGGCAAGGTCAGGGCGGGGCAAGGGCTTCACGTACTGCCACAGTTATTGACCCTGGACTAGATGAGGGCTAAGCTCCTGCGCATAACTTACAGCGTCAGGTTCTGTGTCTGCACAGCATCGAATCACTTAGTAGTGAGGAACCGATCTCTAGCTGCCTGGAGAGCTGGAGCCAGGCTTTGGCCTCGGCTGCACAGGCTTTGCCAGCACAACCCCAGGGGGCGCCCTACGTCTCGCCCCTGGGGAGTCTCCTGGAGCTGGGCAGCACAGTGGCCCTGGATGGGAGCCCTGGCCTGGGAGTCCGGAGACCTGGCTTCTCGCTGCCTTGCATCAGGATCAGCTGCCAGCTCCCTGCGGGGCCGCATTCACGTCCCTCCCTCTCTGGGCTTCAGCTCCCGCATTCAGGTTTGAATCCAGCGGCTCCTAAGGGCTCTCCTCTGACCCTGCTCTAAGCACTTGAGTGCTGTGAGGGTTCTCTTTGCCTTGCCATGGAGCCAGGCCCCTGATTTGGGCAAATGGAGTTTGTTTCTTGGGCAGCTGCAAAGACCAGGAAGGGCGGCGGTGGTGCCGGGGGAACTTCTGGCGGAGACCATTCCCCCCCATGTTGCAGCTCTGAGGTTCTGGGGCTGGAGACCAGACCCTTTGTCCCCTCGTGGGAGCACTCGTGTGGCGGTGACCTTTGGACGCCCCTGTGGGGTGCAGCCCAGCCTTGCAGTCCTGGCTCAAGGGATGAGTCTGTTCCTTCCTTTGCTCCCCAGCACCAGCTCTGCAGATTCACGGCAGTTTTCTGCATGGGCCCTACTGGGCCCTACTGGGCCCTACCTGAGCCTTTGTGCAGCCCAGCCCTCCTGCCTGGAATCCCTTCCCCCTTCCTCACACGTATCCTTCAAAGCCCCACTTGAGCACCACCATCTAAGCGCTGCGCACCCTGACTCCCTCCCTTCCAGAGATCGTCACTCCCTCCTCTGCTGCCTCTGCTTCTATTTCAAGGTTCTCCTGCACATCACTTGACATGCTGGGTTAGAGTGGTCTCCCCCGCCAGGGCCTGGGAGCGCTTTCTGGGAAGGGCAGGTATCTGCACAAAACAAGACCAGACCACTTCTGGGAAGCCCTGACCACGTGCACAGCATGTAAGCTCAGAGCGGGATTGGAGACACGAGGGCTGCCGCCATCTCTCTGTACTCCCTCCCTGGCCTCCCCCTGCCTCCCCCAGTCCTGGGGCCAGTCTGGCTGTGGTGGAGGGGCAGTTCTCTGAGCATCCTGGGGGTGGGTTCGCCCTGTGTGGTGGAGAGAGGTAGACGTAAACATGACTGAGAGACAAACCCTTCTCCCAGGGAACTGTTATCTGTGCAGACCCGTCCTTGGTGCGTTGAAATCAATTCCTTCCCGGGGGATTTATCTTTCCTGATTTTTTTTTTTTTTTTTTTTTTTTTGTGTGGGGAAGTTTTCGTCCTTGGTGCGTTGAAATCAATTCCTTCCCGGGGGATTTATCTTTCCTGATTTTTTTTTTTTTTTTTTTTTTTTGGTGTGTGGCAAGTGTTAAAACTAGTTATCAAGATCTGTTAATGAATGCCAGAGTGATTATGTTGAGATCCCCATCAATTATGCGGAAAATCAGGTAACCAGACTGTTTACTTTATGTAAGAGATGTGTGGGCTCCTTGTTCACTCTCTGAAAGAACATTCCTGAAAGGGTCATTTTTTATTTCCTGAGATGCCTTTTTTCCTAATTGCTTGAAGGTTTGGAAATTGCTCCCTTTCCCCTATTTTTATTCTGCGTGAAATGTATTTCCTCGTGTCACATTTCCCCGACACCTCCGGTCTCCTGGAGAAGCGGGGCCCCTCCTCCAGCCTCCCACGTGCCTTCTGTCTCACCAGGAAAACCTCGGAGATTTGAAACCAAGTTGGAAGAAACACAGCTCCTTTGGTTTTTCTCTTTTGTAAACAGATTTGACAAAACAGAGTGGGAAGAGCCCCTTCCCGGATCTGTCACGAAGTTGCTGAGGACATGGGCAGTTTCCTTCTCCCTTCTGTTTCCTCGAGTGTAAAATGAGGGACGAAGACAATCTGGGGGTCTAAGAGGGCCTGGGGTTGGAAGGTCCCGGCGCCAGATCTTAGTTGAATCTAAGTATGTCTTTCTCTCAGAGCTTCCCGACACATCCAGCCTGCCTAGTGAGACAATCCAAGCGGAGACAGGGCCACCCTCAGGGAACTGCTATAACCAGGGATTCAGATGATAAGGGGTTTGCCCAGATGGCCTTCAAGTCCCATTTAGCTCTGGTTCCTTGACTGGATGTGGTCAGAGGGTCTCTTTATCCTGAAAATCAGCTGTACCCCTTGCTGGGTGCCCCGTCATTTTTTTTTTTTTTTTTTTTGCGGTACGCGGGCCTCTCACTGTTGCGGCCTCTCCCGTTGCGGAGCACAGGCTCCGGACGCGCAGGCTCAGCGGCCACGGCTCATGGGCCCAGCCGCTCCGCGGCATGTGGGACCCTCCCGGACCGGGGCACGAAGCCGTGTCCCCTGCATCGGCAGGCGGACTCTCAACCACTGCGCCACCAGGGAAGCCCCCGTCATCTTTTAAACCGCATGCTCACACAGACCTTTGAGGCTGGCTCCCCGTGGGCACACACTCCTGGTCCTTCCACCCTCCCACCCCGGGGCAAACATTACAGGTCAGAGCTGAGCATACCCTCCTTTAGCGCTTTTGTCTCTTGGACTCCATCCGGCCACACTGCAAAGACCAAAAGTGGAGATTGAGGCATTTCCTAAAAGTGAGTCCATCTTCACAATGCTGGATGACCCAAGGGCAGGAGGGCAAGCCCGCCAAGCAGAGATTTCCCAAACTGGAGTCCCGGGTGTCTTCTTTGAAATTGTACCTTTCCATCCTAAAAAAAAAAAAAGACCATCATTGACTTGGCCTGAACGAGCGCAACTTAGCACACACCAAGCACCAAGCACGTGAGCTCTAGCTTAAACCAGCCCCGCATCTGGCTCGACTGGTTTACCCTTGAACTGTCCCTTCCTTCCCCAGCTGGAGAAGTGTCCCCCCAACTCCCTGGAAGTGACTGTTCCCAGGCAGCCTCCTGATAACCAGTACACATGCATCAGACAGTTTCGTGAGTGAGAAATCCCCTTCTATCGTGTTAAGCCCAGACATTTGGGGGCTTATTGTTATAGCAGTGTTAACCTAGCTAATCGATTTGCTCTTTAGGCCTCTTACCCCTCCATCATGTAACTGCCTACGTGTCTTTCTCTCTCACTAGTCTGGGAGCTCTTGGAGAGAAAAGGCCTTGTCTGATTTGTCCAAAGGGCTTTTTTTATTTTTTTTTTTTTTTTTTTTTTTTTTTTTTTTTTTTTTTTTTCTTGCGTTATGCGGGCCTCTCACTTGTTGTGGCCTCTCCCATTTGCGGAGCACAGGCTCCGGACGCGCAGGCCCAGCGGCCATGGCTCACGGGCCCAGCCGCTCCGCGGCATGTGGGATCTTCCCGAAACGGGGCACGAACCCGCGTCTCCTGCATCGGCAGGCGGACTCTCAAGCACTGCGCCACCAGGGAAGCCCTGTCTTTATATTCTTGAGGCTGATGGTCATGCCTACAATGTGTGTTGATTGAATGAATGAATATTGAGAAATGTTGGCTCTTTAAACTTATAACCAGAAAGAGAAGCTGAACGAGTTGTTAGACACTATTTTTCCATCAAAATGGGACTGGAAATCCTAGAAGGCTTCCTGGAAGAGATGATTGAAAATTTAAAAAAAAATTTTTTTTAATTGAGTTAGATAGCAAGAGAGGGACATCCCTAAAACAGGGACCACAGTAGACATGAGAGGGAGTTTAAATTGGTAGCAAATTGGGGAGTGGGGAGGGATTGAGGGAGAGAGAGAAATAGGATTTGGGGGGTGAGAGGAGGCCCAAAAACTGTATGAAGGAAAAAAGAAGCAACAGAGAAGAACGCTAACCCTCACCAGGCACTTTCTGGAGCCAGGCACTGACCCGCCATTCTTATTCCACCTCCCCCACAGGTCCATCTCCAGGAGATTTTACTAATGAGCCTCAGAGACGGAAGCATCTGCCAAGGCCATGTGGCAGGGAGACCAGGTTTCTTCTACCCCCAAGGCCGTGCTCTCTTTCCATCTCACTAACGGCGCCTGGGCTGCTCTGCAACAGAGTGGGGTGATCACACCCCACCCCATCCTTTCCCAGCAGCTACGTGCTTCTCCAAGACAAGAAGGTAGGTACGACCCAAGGAGCACTGGCCTCGGAGTCAGGACACCCAGGCCTTGGCCTAGCGCTGCGTGACCTTAAAAAAGTCCCTTTTCTTCTCTGAGGCTCAACTCACCCCTCTGCAAAATGACGAATTGGGGCCAGGTGACCCTCAAAGGCTTCTGACTAAACTGGCCCAGGATCCGTCCCTGCCTCCAGGGAAGGCCAGCCTCTTACAAGTGAAGGAGAGAGACCTTTGCAAGTTCTGTACCAGGGAGGGGTGGGAGAGCAGGAAGACCGTGGTGTGCAGACAGAGCGGCAGGGCGAGAGGAGAGATGGGACCCAACTGCAGCTTCCTCTTGGCCTTGAGAGTTGGAGAGGCCATTAGGGGAAACAGCAGGACACGAGGAAGGAGGTAAGAACGAGAGGTCAGTAGTCCCAGCTGTGCTTACCCCAGAACCCAGCCTCAGGTCTTAAGGACCCTCGTGTAATAGAGGAAGAACTCTGCTTCCATGAGCTCTTTCTGTAGCGTGAGAAAAACATGTCAACACCTCTCCCAGAGCCGAGCACACGTCATGTAAGCTTTTGGTGAAAAAGCTCTGCTTCAACATTCCTAGTGCTTGGGGTGAAGGGGTTTATCCTCCTCCTCACCATCCATCTTTGCTACTCAGGATGTAAAATGAAGAGGAGGGTGGAAGGCTTTTGGTAATTTATTTAGTCATTGATTCTTTGATTCAGTCAATCTTTATTGAGCACCTACTATATACTAAGTCCTGCGCTAGGTACCAGGAATGCAAGAGCAGACAAGTCAATCCTCATGGAGTTGACATGGTGGGATGTATAGGCAGTCACAGTGATGACGTCAGCAGGATTCTTTCATACAGGGTTGTCCACGAAGGCAGTACACCAGAGGGCTCCCGAGAGAGAGCAGTGGGTCTACGGGCTGACTTTATTTATTTATTTTTTTATAATTTTTATTTTATATTGGAGTATAGCTGATTAACAATGTTGTGCTACCGGTCAGAATGGCCATCATCAAAAAATCTAGAAATACAGTGGAGAAAGGACAGCCTCTTCAATAAGTGGTGCTGGGAAAACTGGACAGGTACATGTAAAAGTATGAGATTAGATCACTCCCTAACACCATACACAAAAATAAGCTCAAAATGGATTAAAGACCTAAATGTAAGGCCAGAAACTATCAAACTCTTAGAGGAAAACATAGGCAGAACACTCTATGACATAAATCACAGCAAGATCCTTCTTGACCCATCTCCTAGAGTAATGGAGATAAAAACAAAAATAAACAAATGGGACCTAATGAAACTTCAAAGCTTTTGCACAGCAAAGGAAACCATAAACAAGACCAAAAGACAGCCCTCAGAATGGGAGAAAATATTTGCAAATGAATCAACTGACAAAGGATTAATCTCTAAAATTTACAGGCAGCTCATGCAGCTCAATAACAAAAAAATAAACAACCCAATCCAAAAATGGGCAGAAGACCTAAATAGACATTTCTCCAAAGAAGATATACAGACTGCCAACAAACACATGAAAGAATGCTCAACATCATTAATCATTAGAGAAATGCAAATCAAAACTACAATGAGATATCATCTCACACCAGTCAGAATGGCCATCATCAAAAAATCTAGAAACAATAAATGCTGGAGAGGGTGTGAAGAAAAGGGAACACTCTTGCACTGCTGGTGGGAATGTAAATTGATACAGCCACTATGGAGAACAGTACAGAGCTTCCTTAAAAACTACAAATAGAACTACCATATAACTCAGCAGTCCCACTACTGGGCATATACCCTGAGAAAACCATAATTCAAAAAGAGTCATGTACCAAAATGTTCATTGCATCTCTATTTACAATAGCCAGGACATGGAAGCAACCTAAGTGTCCATCGACAGGTGAATGGATAAAGAAGATGTGGCACATATATACAGTGGAATATTACTCAGCCATAAAAAAGAAACAAAATTGAGTTATTTGTAGTGAGGTGGATGGACCTAGAGTCTGTCATACAGAGTGAAGTAAGTCAGAAAGAGAAAAACAAATACCGTATGCTAACACATATATATGGAATCTAAGGGAAAGAAAATAAGGTCATGAAGAACCTAGGGGTAAGATGGGAATAAAGACACAGACCTACTAGAGAACTGACTTGAGGATATGGGGAGGGGGAAGGGTAAGTTGTGACAAAGTGAGAGAGTGGCATGGACATATATACACTTCCAAACGTAAAATAGCTAGCTAGTGGGAAGCAGCCGCATGGCACAGGGAGATCGGCTCGGTGCTTTGTGACCGCCTGGAGGGGTGGGATAGGGAGGGTGGGAGGGAGGGAGACGCAAGAGGGAAGAGATATGGGAACATATGTATATGTATAACTGATTCACTTTGTTATAAAGCAGAAACTAACACACCATTGTAAAGCAATTACACTCCAATAAAGATGTTAAAAACCAAAAAAACAATGTTGTGTTAGTTCCAGGTGTACAGTTATACACAGACGTGTATCTGTTCCTTTTCAAATTCTTTTCCCATTTAGGTTATTACAGAGTATTGAGCAGAGTTCCTTGTGCTATTTAGAGTACGTCCTTTTTGGTTATCTATTTTAAATGTAGCAGTGTGTACATGTCAATCCCGAACTCCCAATCTATCCCTTGGGCCGACTTTAGAAAGACCATCCAGGGAAGGCCTCTCTGGAAAGAAATATTTGGGCTTGGATATGCCTGATGAGACGGAGCCAGCCATGCAGAGAGCTGGGAGGAGGGAGCCCAGGAGAAGGGGGCTGGATGAAAAGACCCCGGGGGCCAACGCTGTCTGCAACCCAAGGCCATGGAGCTTCATCTGCTCACTCCCTGGGACAGAGGCATTTTGGGACCAGACCCCCAAGAAAAGACCAAGACCAGGGAAACTCTCTGGTCCGCAGGAAGTCACAACCTCGGATTCCGGCGTCTGTCCTCATCGCTCCCGATGTTTGACAACTATTTCCTTCCCACTCCGGGCCCAGCGTCCAAGTGCAGAAACACCGGAGCACGCCAATGAAATTGATTTAGTGTTGGCGGTGCACTCTCTTCCCCAGCCTCGGGCAGGAGAGATTTACGGCCCCTGGAAGTGCCACCCCTCCCTGCTTCCTGTAAATCTCCCACCACATTTTGGGCGGCTGGAGCTATTTGGGTAACCTTTATCTGAACCAGAACTTCCTTGCCAGGAACTTCAGAGGGTACCTCCAGGAAGGAGGGGAGAACCTCAGGGGCCGACTTCTTTTGGGGATTCCAGGCCTGCTGAGGACAGCTGCTCCACAGGCATGAGGCAGAGAACAGAGTTCTTCTTTGATGCTGTGACGGCTTTGTGGGCATGGCAGAAACCCCCAAAGGGGCACTTAGGGTTTATGGAGGGCGTGTGGATAGGCAGCAGGCTATTAAGCCTGAATGTCGGGCCCCTCAAAATAAAAAGGATCGAGGGACTCGTCCGAGGCCAGATGCTCGTGGCTGCAAGGGATGCTGTGCGTGGTAGAAGGGAGAGCATAGCTTTGAGTCAGACGTGTCTTACAGATGTTATATTATATTATATATCAATGCGTTCACGGTCTGTCTCCCTGCCTGGAATCTCACTCATCTCCATGAGGCCGGCTCTTTGATTATTCCCAGATGCATCCTCAGCACCTAGAACCATGCCTGGCCCGTGGTGAGTGCTCAGTAAGTAGTCGGTGAGTGAATGGATAATTCTGGATATATTCTGGCTCCACCACTGTGTGACCTTAAGCGAGTCGCTGCCTCTCCAGGCCTCAGCGTCCTCCTCTGGATATTGGCGATAAGAATCGATCAATCAAAATGTTAAAGGAGAGGCAATTTGCTTACACATTTCAGTAAACATTATCTCCCTTCTCTTTCCTCTCTGAAGCCTGGGAGTGAAGAGAAAAAGCACGCGTGCCGTGCCCGCAAAGCAACAGAAGCTGGGCCTCCACGTTTGGGGCACTTCCCTTTGCAGAAGGAGCTGTCACACTGGATAAGTCACTTAAAATGTGTGTTTCTTTGTGATTTTGCAACTAAGAGATTTTTGCAGTCACCTCCTGCACAGGCATGGTGCAGAAGAGGGCGGGGAAGCCCTTTGCAGCCTGCTGGGGTGGCCATGAGCTGTGGGAAAGGGCATAGCACTCTGGGCTCTAGAATGGAGCTAGCCCCTGAACAGCTGCCATGTGACGCTTCCTCCAGGAGGCCTTCCCATACCAGCTTTTCCTTTGACTCAGAGGAAGCTGGGCTCGGGCCCCCGGAGCACCCATGTTCCCCGCTCTCAGAGTTCTGTCCCTCCTTTAATTGCTGCCTCACTGGACCTTAGAGACAAGGTCTGCCTCTTCCTTCTCTTTATTCCTGGGGTCCTTTTGCTGAGTGAGGGGACAGAGGGAGGAGGGGAGGTGGTCCAACCTCCCCTGGTGCCACAGTGACATTTATCCTGAACAGGCTAGCCTGTGGCTGCCATCTCTGGCCAGAAGGAGCAAACCGAAATTGCTTCAGTAAACAGCCCAGTCAGAGCAAACCCGGGCCTCATTAAACCACAATTAGGATTGCTGCTCTGGCTTCGAGGGAACTCCGCTTGGGACCTGAGACTGTTTATTTGAATAAGACCGCGGCTGGGCGGCGGGAGGGGAGGGACAGAGGTAGAGGTGGAGGTGGAGGTCAGGCGGCGGGCGTTGGATCTTTCTGTCATTCTGGACACTTTAATAATGGGAAAACCTTTGACCTCAGCCCTCCCAGATCCCTGGATTCCAGAACCCAAATAACTATGGGACAGCAGTTTTGAATCTCCCTCAAATTCCTAATTAAATGGGATAAGGTACGGACAGTGCCCTGTGCATGGCAAGGACTCCATAGAGGTGAGTTACCTCTTAGTAATCTTGTTCGATATCCACACCAAAACCACAAGCAGAAAAGCTCATTTGCTGTCAAAATTCTTGTTTAGACTGTGAATGGCCACCATGTCTTTCATTTTTCCATCATTCTTTTTTCCTATTGAAAAGCAAACAAGCAAATGAACAACCAGGTGTCTCTTGTGTATGACTTACCTTGTAGGTTCTAAATACTGTATGTCTCTCAGCTTTCCTTCCAAGATCCTGCTGCCTGTTGTCCTTCTAGGATACCACGTGGCAGTAACAAGAGCTAATGTTGTTCTTAGGGCTCTGCCATCGACAAAGTCTTTTTTCCACGTAGCTTTTCTTGTCAAAGCCTCCCAAGAGTCATTTCCGGTCAGTGTTATCGGTTTTCTCATTTTAGACACGAGAAAAGAGGGGTTAGAGAGGTTAGGTGATTTTGCCCACTATCTTGAAGCCAGTATGGAGTTCTCCAGCAGATAATCCATTCAACTAACCATCACTTATAGAGCACCTACCGTGTTTGGTACTGGAGATGCCAAATGAACGATATAGCCCCTGCCCTCAACGTGCTCGTTATCTGGTTATCTGATGGTTCATTTGACAGAATTTCTGTGAGTCTCTGAAAGCAACTCTCATTGGACTAGATAAGGCCCAATGGCTGACGTCTTCTGTTGGATGAATGGATAGTTGGCTCCATGAATGGGGCGAGATTGTGATGCTTCAAGTTCCACCGGCATCCCACTGCCTAAGACAGAGGAGTCTGGGGCTGGGAATGGCGCCGAGTGCTGTGAGTGTGACGCTCATGCTTTTAGGACGAGGGATCAGAGCAAGCTAATTCTATCAACTTCCCTGATACCTATGGCTCAGACTCAAGCATGCCGAGCCTCTAAAGTGGGCGTGGGCCAGAGCTGCAGACAGGAGAAAACCTCGCTTTCAGCCTGGCCCAAGGATCCCCAGGCCAGCCCACCCAAGGCTCTGAATGGGCTAATGATGATAATGGACAACCGTCCTATAGTTAAGCAGAATCCACTGGCAGATTCATTCTGTTCTAGGTGAAAAGCAGGCCACGTTTCCTGCAACTTTAATGATTGCATGCCAGTGCATGTCTTTTTGTGAAGATCAAGTAAATAGAGCTGGAAGGTTGATTAGAAATCAATAGCAAACTTTTTTCATAGGTAAGAAAACTGAATCCAAAAGAGATTTGTCCAAGCTCATTTGGCATATTCTAGAATGTCATATGATATTAGAACATATTATAATATAGGATTGAAGACTGGCCTGGGATAGGGAGATAAGAGCCTTAGCCTTAGCTCTGCCACTAACCTACTATATGACCTTGAGCACTTTACTCCCCGCTCTCTAGGCCTTAGTTATCTCATCTGTAAAATGGGACAGATCTCTATAGTCCCTCTAGCCCTAAAAGTTAGGTGAATCTGGCTTTCATATTATATGCAAAGTTTAGGCAGTATGGAGTATTATTTAATGAGTCATTGATATTTGCCAGGAGAATAAATTATATTTCCTCTGATTAGTGATGTCAAAGGAGGAAAGGATCTCCTTGTAATGCTGAGTTGAATTTTCACAGGCTTTTGAAGAAGTCTGTCGAAAAGGCCTTGTGACACAGAACAATGCCTGGTCAATACCGGGCTCCCAATAAACGTTTGTTGAATGAATGAAAGTGAGTTCCAGGCGTAGGTTCTGTTGAGGATACTGTTTACTGACGGATGTCAACTGGTCGAACATATGTGGGTCAGTGGGAGCTGGTGAGTGAAGAAACGACTGGTTGGATGGATAGACGAATGAGTGAATAGATGCGACATGCCTGAGACAGTGACCTGACAGGCTCCCTTGGGAGTGTTTTCTCTGAGGAGATCCTGAGGACCATGCGTAGGGCAGCCAGAGGGAGACCAGCAAGCCCAGTTCTATGGGCCTCCAAAGGACCCTGTCGTGTGCAAGTCCTATAGGTCCTCTGAAGCTCAGCCAGAGTCCTCTCTGAGAGTTTCCAGGGGAGATGCTAGGGGAGACCCTGGTGGAGGGTGAAGGCTGAGAGTAAGGGCTCACGGGAGGAAAGCACAAACCTGACCAAATCCCATTGCCACCCAGAGAGTGTACTCACCCCAGCCCACCCAACTCTCACTTCTTGGGTTTCCACGGAAATTCTTCTTTCCTTCCGCTGTATCCTCATCTTATTCTGCTTCACTGGTTAAGTGCATGAAGGCTGGTCTTCCTTCGCTGACCTGAGCAGGCTCTGTGCCTGCTTCATCTTGGCACCTCCCCTAGGCCAGGGCTGGCTTGTGGTTAAGTCCCCAGTCACGGACTGAATGGATAAGTGACTGACTGATTCTTAGTCTACAGCTGGTGGCTCCCTGAACCTCAAAGGGCAATGAGTAAATACATGTTGCCCTCAGTTGTTGTCGATAACTTTTTTCTAACTGGGAATAACAGTGCATATTTCACACCAACGTTAGCCAACCGTTTTTATATATTAACAGTAATACTTTCCTTAGCAGCAAACCCGATTTGCATAATCCTTTGTAGTTTTTAATGTTTTATCTCGATTCTGTCATTTTCATTCTCATAGCGTCCCTGAAAGGGAGCTAGGGTAGAGATCATAATCTCCCATTTGGTGAAGAAACTGAGGCTCATGGAAGTCAAGTGACTTGTCCAAGGTCATGTTTAGGGTCAGGGCAGGGCTGGGACACACCCAGCTTTCCTGATTCTTGGCCCCGTGCCCGTCCCTGGTTATGGTTTTCTATTTTCACCCATGGCCATGTTTAAAAGAAACTAGGAGGCAAAGAACGGTTTTACCAAAGAATGTTTAAAAACAATGATATTCTTAATTAATAACGAAAGCAAACGCACACTCTTGGTGGGTTCATAAATAGCCAGCTTCAACCTAATTGATTAAAATGCCGTGGTACCAAGTTAACGGTGACTTCAAAAACAATGAAATCCAACCAAGGCCACAAAAAAACTGTTCCCCTGCCCCCTTTTTAATTATCTTTGTTGTTTTCAACTTTGCCGTAAACTCTTCTCTGTGTCTGGGCAGGTCACACCTGCCATGTTGACAAGCGTGGCGAGGAGGTATGGGGCGCTGGGAACCCGTGGACTGTGGAGCTTTAATCTGACTCTTGCACGCTCTTGACCTGGAGCAAGCCATACTGCAGCACCATGTCTCAGCTCCCTCTCTCCTTTGAAATGGGGAGGGCAACACCTGCCTGATCGATTACAATTGTAAAAGGTAGGTAAAACAGCCAGCATAGTGTGTGACACAGAGAAGGTGGATGATAAATGAACGTTTGCTTCCTCTTACTGCATCAGGTCCTTCAAGGACCTCAAGGACTCTTTAGAGTGAGACGCTCTCAGAGGTGGGAGCCTAATGGCTAAATTCCTATGGCCCATGGTACCTGTCTCCTGCAGGACTTTTGCAATCAGGTCCTCTGTATTTGGTGTGACATGAAGCATGTCATTCAACCTCTCTGAGCCTCAGTTTCCTCATCTGCAAAGTGGCCGCCCTAATACTGACTTCAGTGCTTTGCTAGGCTTGAATGAGAGCACGTGCAAAGATCTGGGGCTCAGTAAATGGTAAGTTGTCACTATCACTGTCACGTGGATGGCAAGGGGGAGAGCTTGGAAGAGGGAGTCAGGAGAGCCAGAGTCGAGTCCCGACTCTGCCGCATCTGCGCCCTGGGCCTCACTCTGCTCATCTCTAGTATGGGGAGAATGATTCCCGGCCCGCCTACCTGCAGGGCAGCTTGGAGGGCCCAGGAGTTAGTTGATGGTCTTGACCTTGGCTGCACACTACAATCACCCAAGAAGCTTTAAAAACAACCCAATCCAGGGACCCACCTCTGACCAACCTAATCAGAATTTGAGGGGTTGGAACCCAGGCATGTGTGTCTCTCAAATGTCCCCGGTGAGTCTAGTGGGCTGCCAGGGTTTGAGTCCCCGAGATAAAGATGCGGCCTCCTTTTCCAGATCGTTGAGGCCTGCACACGTGAGGGAGTCGGGCAGGAGGGCTCCCCTCCAGGTCCAGCTCCTGCTGCGAGGGAACGGGGGCTTCTTGGGGTCACCATCCCTTCCTCGGCTGGGTCGGGAGCCATCAGCCTCTTTGATTCCCTTTCAACACTTCCCAGGATTTCTGTCCCCTCTGAAGAGGGAAGCAGGGTGCTGGCAGTAACCGGGGCTTGCTAACTTTAACCTTTAAAAAAACAAGCTTTATTGTGAAGACCAAAAGGTCTTATAAACCTTAATGAGCGGCATATGTGAAACACATACGTGAATTGCTTGTTTGAAAAATATTTCCCAGCTAGCCTTCAATAGCAGAGCCTTTATTATTCTAAACGGGAGCTTGTCTTACCAGAGGACTGAACAAAACCCCAGTTGGAGATAATTATCTTAGCAGAATTCCCCGTGGGTCCCTGGAGAGGGGCCGGGGGTGGAAGCCGCTGGAACACATGTGCTAACTTAGGCTGCCTTTGTGTACACAACAAACACAAAAGCTGGGCTCTCGGCAGCGAGGAGAATTCCGGCTCCTGAAGCGGTGACCTCAATATTCGTTCCGGGGATGGCAAATAGGTTGGTCTCCATGGGTGGGGGTGGAGGTGGGAAGGGTGAGGTGGGAGACACGTGTCCAAACTCCTCCTCCAGGCAAGAGCTGGCGATGCAGGCAGAAAATAATGGGGCCAGCGATCGAGAGATGCCGGCTTTTCCGGTTCATTCCTCTTTGGGGACGTGACTCTGAGCAACTCGCTTTCACTGTCTAGGTCTCAGTTTCTCCATGTGTAAAATGGGGCCAGTGTGATGACTCCACAGGATGCCACAGTGATCAGAAATGACTTATTCCATTGTACAGTGGAGGAAAGCAACCTCTGGATCAGTAAATTCCACGGGCAGCAACTTGACAGGCAACCCGCCTTCACCGTGCAGAAGACAAGGCTGGAGACACAGCCTGAAGCAAGAGTTTTGGGTTCCCAAGCCCCCCCCCCCCGCCCCCCCCCGCTTCCCGGGACTGTTCAGACACCATTACCTGAAGCTTTGGGCCGTCAGCCTCCTGAGCCTGGCCCCCAGATATTCAGGGAAAGTGGGCCACTGGGCCTCAATTAGCTGGGTAATGGCTTCAATTCCCTACTGCTCCCCGCTCCTTAATTATCGGCCTGCTACCTCCCATCCCCGAGCTCAGGAATGCTGCAGCCCTCGCTCTTTTCCCAGCCCGGAAGCCACGAGAGGAAGCCACCTTGGTGGGACGTGTCCCACAGCTGCAGGCAGCCCAAGGAGAGGCGGGCAGGCCCCATCAGACCCAGAGCACGCTTTGATCCCTGTCCTCCCACTCCAGACCCCCTCCAGGGGCTTGGGGCAAGCCTGCTGTGTAGGCCTGAGCGAGGGCAAGGGGTTGAACTAGATGACCTCTGAAAGGCTGGAGGGTGAAACGGACCAAACCGGAGATTTGGAGCAGGAACTAAGGGCTGCCTAACAGTGTACAACTGCTTTCACTTTCCCCAGCCCATAGTTTTATCATCTATGAAATGGAGCTAATGAGGTCTCTCCAGAAGGGTCGTGTTTGTTAGGGTTAAGATAGTCAATTATGTGACATGCAGGTATAATTGACTAGGTGCCTGGCGCCCAGGTGTGGCTCTAAAAAGCCCCCTTTCCCTCCTGCTTCTCCAGCTCCTCCATCAGCAATAACCCTTTATGCCAGTGAGGCAGCTACATAAAGTAGGAAGTTTCAGAGCAGGGTCCCCGGGCAGGTAAGGCCATGCTTTCAGCCTTAGTTTCCCCACCTGTAAAATGCTGCTCCCTAAGGGGACCTGACTCTTCCAGTGTTCTAGGGGGAGAGACAGAGAGCATCCCAAGCCCCAGGAACGTCCTCCCAGGCAAAGCCCTGCATCAGGTTGCTCTCCTTGCCCCCAGCGCCAGCACCCTGCTTGTTTTCCCACCGAGGTAAACAGAGTCATTAACACTTTATCTTAATTGCTACTAATGATGGTAAATTTGCCTTATTACGTAAAACGGGGCTTTCTGGACTAATTCGTTTCCTAAGCTGAGCTGGAACATTTAAAATTTCAACTGAGTCATTCCAGCTTTGCAGCTGAACCTTATTCGTCAATTGTGGGTTATTTATGGTGGATTTGACTTCTCCTGGTACTGGCTATTGGGGACAAGTACGAGGCAGGAGCCAGAGGAAAGAACAACCACCCAGATTAGGGCAAAATCCTAGTGAAGGAAGAACTGGAGGATGGTTTTCCCCTTGGTTCCTCCAGTTAATTCTTGTGTCAGACATTTTCATAGGTTTTCTGAAGTATTCACATTTCTTTTTCCTTCCCATTCCATACATAAAGTGTTTTAAATCCATACTCCATCAAACTGGCACCTTTACAAAATTCACTAAAAGGTTCAGAGTTAGTTTTATCTTTACTGTGTTGTGTGTGTGTGTATATGTATATATATATATATATATATATATATATATATATATAAACACATAAAATATTAAAATATTTCTTCCATTATTTTTTTAAACCAGAATTCCTTTTTGGGTTTCTTAACAATGTTGGCTGATTGTAGTGCTTAACTTTTCTTATTTAAATTGCTTCCTTTTTAAAACATTCAATAAATTGCTTTGAGGCTGGTGGCCTGTGTAAATGACAAATACACGCATATGTATATTTCCTTCAACAGTCTAAAAGTTTGTCAGGCTCTGTGGTTGAGAATTTTAACTTTAAAAAATGTGATGATCCAGGTCAATGCGACTTGGTCCAGCATTTGGTGGAGTAAGTGGTCCAGCCTTTCTCTTGCAACCAGTGGTCCAGCCTTTCTCTTGCAAGGAGCGCAGACTTACAGAGCCCCGGGAGAGTCGGGCTCTGAGTCATGTGAAGTCTGTGCTAGGGGATGTTCTTGTATATGCCCTTGACCAGGTAAATTTGATCTTTGTGGGTAAGGGTGCCACCTGTATTCACATTTTCCTTCTCAGGTTTTAGGACATTGCAGTTTGCAAAACACTGCCATATCCGTTTTTCCATGTGACTCTTACAACAGCTTTGAGGCTGAGGCAAGGCAGTGGTTGAAATCCCACTTTACAGATGAGTAAACTGAGGCCCACACTGACTTCCTTAAGGCTTCTCGTGGACTCAGACCCAGCTCTTCTGAGTCTCAGAATCCAGCGATCGTCAACTGCTCTACCAACACAGGAGGGCTATTGGTGAGAAAAGACCGGGAGAGGAAGGCAAGAGCAGAGGGAAGGTCTTAGGTGTCATCTGCCCGTTTAGGTCCCTTGCATCACACTCTTAGTCTCTGTGGTTGCTTTTTTGGAGATTGATGACTAGACCATGAGCTCTTCCTGATGGGGTCTGTTATAGACTGAACTGTGTCCCCCAACCCCCAATCCAATTCATATGTTGAAGCCCTAACCCCCAGTGTGACTATATTTGGAGACAGGGCCTTGAAAGATGTATTAAGGTTAAAGGAGGTCATAGGGTGGGGCCCTAATCCAGTATGGCTGGTGTCCTTATAAAAAGAGGAAGAGACATCAGGGATGTGGTTGCACAGAGAAAAGGCCATGTGAGGTCACAACAAGAAGACAGCCATCTGTAAAGCAAGGAGAGAGGCCTCCAGAGACAGTGACCCTGCTGATGCCTTGATCTTGAATTTCTGGCCTCCAGAGTTGTAAGAGAAGGCATTTCTGTTGTTGAAGCCACTGTCTATGGTGTTTGCTACAGCAGCCCTAGGTAAATAATACAGGGTCCCAGTCCCACCATGGTCACCTTTGCACCCCTCTTCCCCTGGCAGCTGGGTGATGGAGGTGGGCAGGCTTTGGGTGGCTCAAAAATGCCAAAGACTTACCCTCCTTAGAGGACGAGACTGCCAGCCTGAGAGCAGGGTGCGCAGGACCCTGGGCAAATAATTTTTTTGCCAAGGCCTTGTCTATATAAACAATTTAAATGAAAGATGAATTATGAAATTCATGGGCCCATGTGAGGCACAGTTGATTCTCATTATTCATGGTAGTTATGTTTTATAACATCACTGTGACCACTGATTTAGCGAATACTGAACCATTGCTCCTGGGGGAAATACAGGTTAGGTCCCTATGAGATTCTGGTCACATCTTTGCCAACTGATCAACACATAATCTTGTTCTATGTGTTTCTGTTTAAAGACACCTTATTTAATATATATTTTGATTCATTAACATTGACCTCAGGGTCAACAGCACTGTAACTCATGCCCAAACAAAGCTTATCTCTGTAAGGCACATCACAGCCTCACACTTAGGAACACCAGACAACACTTCAGCAGTATGCTTGGGTGCCACATTTTAAACAGTGAAATCACCAAAATAAAATAAAAGCACTAAAATGCAAAAAAAAAAAAAAAAAAAAAAAAAAAAAAAAAAAAAAAAA
>NW_006798979.1:1286763-1289759 GCF_000442215.2 Lipotes vexillifer | reverse complement strand
AAAAAAACAAAAAAAAAAAAAAAAAACAAAAAAAAAAAAAAAAAAAAAAAAAAAAAAAAAAGACAGTACAAGAAGTTTACATCTCTGAGAAGTGAGGCAAAAAGTAGAGCATCATCTGATTCTACCTTAGCTGGGAACATGCACTTCGGACAACACAAACTTTTCAACACTCTGCATGTCTACGAATGACTGTGAAAGCACCGTGAATATTAATTTGGGGGGGTAAACTACATTTTGGTAAAGGCACAAATTTGCAAAGACAGAATATGTAAATAATGAGGATCAACTGAATGGTGGTTTCTTTTTTTTCTTTGGCCTTGCCGTGTAGCATGAGGGATCCTAGTTCCCCAACCAGGGATTGCACCTGTGCCCCCTGCAGTGGAAGCTCGGAGCCCTAACCACTGGACCGCCAGGGAAGTCCCAGTATGGTAGTTTCTTGATGAAGATTTAGAATGATGGTAGGAAGAATGGTATATTTGTTTAATGTCTGATTAGTGCTTGTGAAGATTCCTCAGTGTCCAGGCACCATCTCTGACTGTTCAGATCCGGAGCCATGTCATCAGGATCTTTACTGTCAAATGCCTTAGTCCTGGTTAATTTCCTATCTCCCAGTTTGAGAAATCATGCCGTGGCTCTTCCAAATCTCCTTGTATTGAAACAATACAGAACGACTTGCCTCTGCGGTTTTCCAACACCATTTATTGAAGGCTGGTTACGTGACCACCAAGGCAAGTGTCACCCAGAGCAGGCAGGAAAACGTGACTGGTCGCTCATTTTCTGGTCATGTTAAATTTACTGCTGGGAATTGTATAACATACATGTAGAACGACACATCTTGAGCGCTTTAGGCCATAACCATTGCATTTTTAGAATGTGATCTCTTCCAGTGTTGACCTTGACGATTCACACACTGCGACCAGACCAACAGGCAGGATGGGCAGAGGACCTGTGGGCACCGGAAAAGAGCTCGTCTGCATAAGAAACGTCTGTCCTCATATTTCACAGCTGAAGAGGCCTGGGGAGAGCGATGCATCCCCTTGTCCGTCGGAGGCAAGAGGGGACGTTGACTGGAAGGGCCTGTTGGCTTTGTGTAGCAACTGTCTCAGGAGCCCCAGGAGAAGACATGAGAAGGGTTTGGCCAATGGTATGGAGCCTGTGGAAGGTGTGGGGTGTTATCCTGGTGCCGACAGTGGGGGTACGCAGGGCACAGATTGCTGCCCTCCCCACTCCTCCCTTGGGTAGGGTAGATTTCAGGAGGCGCTGTGGTAGAACACGGGTGGACAAGAGCTGGTGCATGGGGTTCAAGCCCAAGGATCAGTCAACAAGGGTAACCCAGAATCCTGAAGTTGTCCTATATCTATTGTGAATCAGAGTCTCCCCAAACCAACATGTCACCTCCATTCTGGCAGCCCAGTTTTGTTTAGTCCTGGAAAAGAAGTACCATGTTGGCAGCAGAAGTGATCTGGACATCAGGCTGCTCTTCTGGGACTGGCACCCAACCACTGGAATCCAGGACAACCCCATAGATGTAAATCCTAGAGCTCCTTGAGGCATCTGGTCAACCAGATGTGGGCAGGGGGAAGAGGAGCTAGAGAGTCAGGGAGTACCCCAAAGGGGAGAAATGAGCCCTAGGGCCCACACAGGTCCCAGTCTGGACTTGGGGTGCCCTGCCCAGATGGCATTGCCAGCTTCCAGAACCCCAGACATGGAAGTTCTGGGGGTGGGGCTTGGATAATTTTGAGAAGAATGACCAGCATGTTGCAATAGTCCAGGCAAGACGTTATGGAGGCTACACATTTTTGGTGGGATTGTAAATCAGTAGACCTCCTTTGGAAAGCATTTAGTAGTAACTGCCAAAGCTAAACATACATACGCCTTGTAACCAGCAGTTCCTCTCCTGGTTGTATAGTCGATAAAAATGAGTGCCTGTGTTCACACAAAGATTCATAACAGCGTTATTCATAACGGTGAAAACTGGACACAACTCAAATGTCTATCAAGGGTAGCTGGGTAACTAAATTGCAGGGTATTCATACAATGGTATACTATGTAACAGTGAAAAAAATCTACATGCAACAACATGGATTAATTTTCCAGACACTATATTGAACAAAGAAGCCATACTGTATTGTTCCATTTCTACAAAGTTCAAAAACAGGCATATTATACTAGAGGTCAGATAGAGGTACCATTTGGGGAAGGTATTAACTGGGAAAAGGTACAAGGGAGCCTTCTGGGGGTACTGGAAATGTTCTAAATATTGCTTTAGCTGGTGGTTACATGGGAGGTATACATATGTAAAAACTTATGGAGCTGTGCATTTAAGATTGTATACCTTAGGTGTGTTAGATATATGTCAGTTAAAAATCCTAAAATGTGTGTGTGTGTGTGTGTGTGTGAGAGAGAGAGAGAGAGAGAGAGAGAGAGAGAGAGATGGATGGACTGGAAAAAATAGGTAGCAATGGGGATGGTGGGGCAGGGAGTAATTGATTAGAGAGATGTTTAGGTGTTAGAGCCTGACTCTAACCATTCAAAGTAGGCCTCACCATGGAAACAGCCTAAATGTCCATCAACAGAGGAATGGATAAAGAACGGATAAAGAAGTTGTGGCACATATATACAGTGGAATAGCCACAGCCATTTGCAGCCACAGCCATTTGCTGCAGCCATTTGCAGCAACATGGATGGACCTAGAGATGATCATACTAAGTGAAATAAGTCAGACAGAGAAAGACAAATACCATGTGATATCACTTATATGTGGAATCTAAAATATGGCACAAATGAACCTACCTATGAAACAGAAACAGACTCACAGACACAGAGAACAGACTTGTGGTTGCCAAGGGGGAGGGAGTGGACAGGGAGTTTGGGGTTGGTAGATGCAAACTATTACATACAGAATGGATGGACAAGAAGGTCCTACTGTATGGCACAGGGAACTATATTCAATATCCTGGGATAAATCATAATGGAAAAGAATATAAGAAAGAGTG
>NW_006798979.1:1285185-1286493 GCF_000442215.2 Lipotes vexillifer | reverse complement strand
AAAAAAAAAAAAAACATATATATATATATATATATATATATATATATATATATATATATATATATAAACAAAGTAGGTCTCACTGTCCTCATAAGGGAAGTTACTGGGGCTCAGAGACAGTAAGCAGTGGAGTGGGGATTTGAACCCTGCTCTGCTTGATTTCAAGTCTGGAAACATCCACTGCTCCTGAGGCCACACGCTCAGGGAAAGTGATCCCATTCTCTGCTCTCAGGTGGCCACTCATCCATCTAGGCTGGTCATGACAATCCTTTTCCCTTTGCCAGAGAGTAGTTTAGGGCTTGGCAGGGGACCAAGATCTTGTCGATCAGATGTGAAGGGAAGTCCACTGGGGGCTTCCAAGCAAGGTGTCTTTTCTTTAAGGAGACACGAGGAATACGTGCTTCTCTTCTGTCTAGGGGCCTCGTTGTGGCTGTCGGGGTGTCTCAGCTGGAAGGGCAGCTGCCGTGTCTGGAGCAGGGAGGGCTAGCCAAGGCCAAAGCTGACACCAAGAGGGGGCAGAGTGGGGAGATGGGGCAAACCTGGACACTGGTGACACTTTTAGCCACTCCATTAACCAGTCCTAGACACACCCTACCTTGGTACTTTTCCAAGGCCTCCTGGCCTGCAGTGGACCCAGTGAGGAACACTTCTTGTCCCTTGGCTGTTCCTGACAGTGTTTGTGCAAATACCCGGGTGAAGTGGGTGAACCCACAAAGTGAACCCAGGTGAAGGGCTGGGAGCCAGGCAGTCAAGGAGGGTTTCAGGGCTAGAGGATGGCTTCAAAGGGTGCACATGATTGGGGCCAGGAGCGAGGCAGGGGGAAGGCCAGGGAGAGAAGACATGGCTGCAAAGGGTGTAGGAGGTGCTATCAGTGCCTTGTGCCTGGTCCCCCTGCCCACCGGCGAGTCCACTCAGCATGGTGGGGGTTCCCCATGCCTGCGGACAGCTTCCCATCTCAAGCACCCACTGCGTCTCAGCTCCCTAAATATGAGCCCATTCATCCAAGGAGTGGGTGCAGCCTGGAAGTGTGTGTGTGTTTAGTGGGGAGGGTTAATGCTTCCAAGATCAAACCTCGAGCTAGCCAGCCTCTGGGGGAACCCCGCCTCCTTGCCGTCTATCCCACTGTGTACCAGAGTTGATCATATGGCCAACAGTATACAACAGAGGCAACAGTGTGTCACTCCTGAGATTAGGTGACAAGCCTTCAGCTTCCATCCTAGGTGCTCCTTCTCTCTTCCTCACTCTCAGGTCACTCGCTCTGGATGGAGCTATGTTGTGAGACGTCCTGCGGAGAGGCCCACAAGGCCT
>NW_006798979.1:1262696-1285175 GCF_000442215.2 Lipotes vexillifer | reverse complement strand
TCCTGCTGACAGCCGTGCAAGTGGCCATCTTGGGAGTGGATCCTTCTGCCCCAGTTAAGCCTTCAGAGATGGCAGCCCCCGCGGACAGTCTGACTGTGGCCTCATGAGAGACCCTGAGCCAGAAGCCACCAGCTAAGCCTCTCCTAGATTCCTCACCCAGAGAAACTGTGAGACAATAAATGTGTGTTGTTTTAAGCCTGTAAATTCTGGGCGACCAAATTGTTGCTCAGCGATAGATAAGGAAGACAATTCTTAACCAGTAGGGGACAGGAATGATGCCTCCAACCTCCATCTTTGGAGGAACAATTCTACACCATGATTCAGAGGATTCCCGGTGGGACTGGGTCACAGTTACCAAAGTGAAAACCAGCTCCACAATGCACCCCTTCCTGACTTTCCCTCCAATCCCATCTCCTCTTCACTCCAGCTTTCCAGGATCATTTCTCAAATGAACAACCTGCACCCAAATCCTTGTCTCAGGCTCTGCTTTGGAGGGAATTCAGTCTAAGACAAGGGACTTCATGGAAAAAGGTTTAGAAGCTAGAATGTGAACACTCCACAAGGGTAATGGGGGACAGAACTTGTTGACATGAAAGTTTTTCCAAGAACACTTTTTCTTTTTATTGGAGTATAGTTGATTTACAAAGTTATGTTAGTTTTAGGTGTACAGCAAAGTGAATCAGTTATACATATACATATACCCACTCTTTTTTAAAAAAGATTCTTTCCCATATAGGTCATTACAGAGTATTGAGTAGAGTTTCCTGTGTCACACAATAGGTCCTTATTAGTTATCTATTTTATATATAGTAGTGTGTATATGTCAATCCCAGTCTCCCAATTTATCCCTCACCCCCCATCCCCTGGTAACCATAAGTTTGTTTTCTACATCTGTGACTCTCTCCTGTTTTGTAAATAAGTTCACTTGTACCCTTTTTTTTTTTAGGTTCCACATATAAGCGATATCCTATGATATTTGTCTTTCTGTGTCTGACTTACTTCACTCAGTATGACAATCTCTAGGTCCATGACACGAAAGAGTTAAGGACCATTAGCAGACAGCCTGGAGTTCCAGATTCATGTGCTGCCTTGGGAAGACTGGATGAGTCCTCTTAGTCTACTCAAAGGGCTGGATGCCATGTTGCCCCCACCACCAGCAGCAGGGTGGGAGGAGATAAGGGTGTGTGTCTCAGCTCCTAACAACTTGCTGTATTCAGAAGTTCACTTGTCTCCCTGGGCCTCACTCACTAATCTTAAATGTGACTAGTGCATCTCACTACTCTAGGCAGTGGTGAAGACTCATGAAAGAAGAACCGTAAATGGTGAGGTGGTCTCTAAGTCCATTCCACTCACATCTCCTGAGATTAACATCTTATTGCCACACCTTGGGTTGCCTCCTGGGGAGACTGACCTGGTTTTTGAACCACATCAAAACCATGGGGATGCGGCCGCTTGTGAGTTTTAAGAGCTATCTGCTTATCCTTCTGCCATGTCACTAAGAGATGAGATGGGAGGGAGCGATTTCTCACACTGGAAAGTGACAGCATCATTTCCTAATTGTCACATTTGGGGGAACAGATGGGGAAGCATGCGGAGGAATTATGGGCTTCCATTTGAAAGGGGGGCATGTTTTCTAAAGAATGTTACCTCCGAATATTTCCACCCAGTTGTCCTGAAAGCATTTGAGGTTTACAAGGCATTTAGTAAATAAGATGCTTTTTTACAGATGAGGAAACAGAAGTGGGTAAGGGGAGTCAGGATGAATATTTATTGAACACCTGCAGAGTGCCAGGTGTTTCACATTCTGAGTACATTTCATGTTTACAGTAACCCTGTTTCAAAGCTGGGAGTTGAGCCTAGGATTGTCTGGCCCCAAAGACCCCTTTAGAGTTTGCCATGGGCAAATGAATGCAGCAGGGGCTCTACCATCCTCATGCTCCTGGGTTATTGCACAGGTGGGCATAAAATGTCTGAACACGGGTCCTCAAAAAGTTAAACAGAATTACTGTATGACCCAGCAATTCCAGGACTAGGTAGATACCCGCAAGAATTGAAAGCAAGGACTTAAACAGATCCTTGTACACCCACGTTCACAGCAGCATTATTCACAACAGCCAAAAGGTGGAAACAAGCCAAATGTTCATAAATAGATGAACAGATAAACAAAATGTGGTGTGTGCGTACTGTGGAGTATTATTCAGCCATAAAAAGAGATGAAATTCTGACACAAGCTCTATCACCGATGAACCTTGAAAACACTATGCTAGGGAAAATAAGCCAGACACAAAAGGACAATTATTGTATGATTCCACTTCTGGAGTAGGTACCTAGAGTAGGTAAATTCACAGAGACAGAAAATAGAATGAAGGTTACCAGGGGCTGGGGAGAGGGGGCACGGGGAGTTATTGTTTAACGGGTACAGAGTGTCAGGTTGGAATGCTGGGAAACTCCTGAAAATGAATAGTGGTGATGGTTGCCTACAAGTGTACTTCATGTTACTAAATTTGCACTTAAAAGTGTGAAAATGGTAAATCGTATGTTATGTGTGTTTACCTCAATTTTTTTTTTTTTTTTTTTTAAATAAGCCTCTGCTCAGTCTGGGAGACTGAGTGGCAGAGAGATGAATGCCGATGGGACAGATCTGGAGAGGCTTCTGGGAGGGAGTGGGACTCAGCTGGGGCTTGAAGGGTATGTGGATTTCATTAGGCAGTTTTGGAGAAAGAAGGGCATTCCGGTGCTGATGTGAGGATGGGCAAGAAGGATTCATAAGGGATGGGAGGATATACACGCCAGGTTGGACGCAGTCCAGTAAGGCTGGAGCAGTGTGTTCATGAGGAGCGTAATGGCGATGGGGATAGGAAGGGAGGGCTGGAGGACCTCGCCTGCCAAGAGGTGTCCCTTTCTACCTGAGGTTGAACCTGAGGGGCACCATCAGCGTCCTGTTACGCAGAGACACCTCCTCAACGCAAAGGGACATCAAGCATAGCAGTGCAGAGCACTTCTGTGTGACAGCTCTAACCTCCTACCCATCTTGTCCTCACTGGCACCTGAAACAAGCTGGCCATGCCCCATCCTCCACTCCCCGTGGCCTCTGCTGCCGAGACCAGCTCAAGGTCCTGCCACAGAGATACACTGGCTGTTGGCTAACAAGGACCATTACCCTTTTCAGTTTTAGAATCATTTAGATGGGCTGCATCCCTAATAAACACGAATACACCCACGGACTAGAAAAGGAAGGTTTTCTCCTACTCGGCTGCTGCCATCCAGCCTCGTGATGTTATTACCAACGCCTCGGACCCCTACCACACACATGCACTAGGCTAGGGGACTCGAGGGCATGGTCGTCCTCAGCTCCCATTCCCCAGTCGGCACCCTGCAGGCACCTGGCACTCAAGGGTCTTGTGCTGAATTGAATTGAATAGGATCTCACTGTCTACCCTTCCACACCCTGGGTTTTGAGCACCATCTGGTCCCCCTGCCCAGAGTGCCAACCGTAGAGTTGCCATGTGGCATGTATTCGATCAATCTCAGATGTGCAGTTGAGGTTGGAGGACAGAGGTGAGTCAGTGCTCATGGATTTCCAGTCCTAACGAAGTCGAGTGGAATAGACTGAGGGCTGGTACTGAAGGTGGTGACGGGCCCCGGCAGCCAGATTTGTCTCCAGCTTCAAGCTTCTTCCTAAGAAAGAGCACCCTGGGCAGTTCCAAGATTTCTAGGGTGATGGTCAAAGTCTATATCTGCCTGGAGAAGCCAAGAGATGCCTTTGTCATGTGGATCTTTGCTGCTTAGCAGAGATCAGGGTGATGGTGAGAGATGCCATGGACGCAGTGCCGGTAAGTTTTCCATGAGTTATTTAAATTCTTCTCTCCCCGGGGGACAAGCAACCCTCATGGGACTGGTTGACCACTCTTCCAACAGGTACTCTAAGTTCTAATCCAAACCCACATGCTCTGGGGAGGTCACACGTGTCTGGAACCTCGCACTGTCCCTAACAGGCGCTGTCACCCGGGAGGCGTTATCTACCGTCTACACTCGTGTGACTCCCAAACCACTGTCTCCATGCTGTGTGGTCATACACACTGCTGCCCAGTGCCCACCATCATTGATGTTTCCTCCACAGGATCTCCAAGCCGTCCTCTCACATCTGCTCCCCTAGGGCCCCTGTCTCCCCTCGGGTACCTCCATCTCCCCAGCTTCCCAAACCTGGGCATTATTCTTGCCATCCTCCTGCCGGTCAAAAAGTCCATTCAAGTCTTCCGTCGTTGTATCTCTAGAACCTCACCACTTTTCTCCATCCCAGCCACCACTGTGTCAGGTCAGGCCACCGGAACCTCTCACCTGGGTGGGGGCTCCCATGCTCCCCTAACTGAAACAAGGATGAGACCATATCTCTAAAAAGCTTATCTTCAAATGACTCTCCTGTTAAATCTTCATCAACGATTTTTCTGGGGTGGCTTTTGCTTGTGTTCTAACACCCTCAGAGATTTGGATCCTGAGTTCTGGAGCCCAGGACACTCTCTGGGTGACCCCAGAGCATACCCAGGTTTAGGCATCACTGGCCTCCACGGCCTGTGCGTCTGGTGCTGGGACAGGCTGCTTCCGACACGTGCAGGCCTCACCCCACTCCTTTACTCTTACGAGCACATCAAGACGTGGAGACCCAGACCACGCCCTCCGCCGGAGCCTCCTACCCTCGAGGGCTGGTCCATCCCTGTGCCCTAGGCCACGCGCATGTCCCTCCGGCAGAACACCGAGGACACTGCACTGTCCAGATATTGACCATGACCTCAGAGCCTTCTGGTTAAGGAATGTGTCCTTTGTCCCTGGGCCCCCAGCAAAGGGCCAGGTCAGGCATTCAGGAACTGTTTCTTAAAAATACAGTGTCTCTTAGCTTTCAGCTTTTTAAAGGCTTTTTATTAGAGTCTCACACACGCAGAAAGATGGACAAACCCCAAGTGCATGGCTCCATCGGTTTTCACATGTGAACACACTTGTGTCACCGGCTCAGCACCCAGCGAGCCCCATCTGCCCTCTCCCACATCTGCCTTCTAGAAACAGCGTGTGTTCTCACTCCTGACCCTCCTATGGGTGGAACCATGTAGCACGTACTCTTTTGCATCTGCTTTCTCTCTCATTCTATTGAACTTCGTCTGTGTTTATTTTGTCGTGGTTCATCTGTGTTGTGAGGGCCATCGAAGGTGTGGGTAGGAGTGATCGGTGCATTCGCACTTCAGCCTTCAGACTTTTGGTAGCAGAAGGCGGAAAAGAATCCCTTCCCTATGTGGGTCCTGGGGCTGGGGCTTCTGCTCCCTCCTCTGCCAGGGCCCCCCTCTGCCCCCCCGTCCACAGTCACTGTAAGGACGAGCCTGCCCCTCTCTGGCTTCAACCCCTGAGTCTATGGTGGGTGAGCTCCGAGTGACTTCTTGGGTCCCTTCTGGCCCCGGCCATCTCTGCCCCAAGCTCTTCATGCCTCATGCCCGGCTCCCCTCCCCACGGAGATGACTCAGGCCGGGGGAATGCCAGTCTGGAGCCTGATTCGATTAAGGGGAAAGAGGGGCCTTGTGAAGCCACAGGGCAGGCGTGCCACCACACTGACCCCTCAGAGGATGCTGATAATGGAGCGAGTTGCCGGGCCGAGGCTGAGGCCGGCCCCAGCAAACCTGATTATAGGGTCTCTGGCTGCAGCCTGCCTGCATCTCCCAGAGAGAACAGTCTTTATTCCCTCAGGCAGGTCCCTGGACAGGCAGTTTAAATTGAATCAGGCCCTGGTCCCTGGCACAGAATGGGCCATTCACTGGCCCTGCCATCCCCTAGCAAAACAGACCCCTCAGCCATATGGCAGCATGGGGAAATTGGCCGGACGTGTGGCCAGTGGCCAGCCTTGCAGCAGCCTGCACAGGCCAACTCAGAAGAAGGGCCGTCTCCAGGGTCCATGGTGCCAAGCCCGAGCTGACGGACAGATGCCCGGCTGACAGCCATCGTGGGTTGGGTGAGCCAAGGGATCAAGGGCAGAGGGAGAGGCAGGAGGCCTGGGTGGCCGTCGACACACCCCATAACAGTGGTGACTCTGGTCCCAGCCATGTCACATAACAGCGGTGGGACTGTGGAAGACCACTCAGCCTCCCTGGTGCGTGGCCTCACGTGTGATAGAACAGTGATCCACCAGGGCTGCTGTAAGGATGACACGAGGAGAGGAATATGCCCAAAAGGGCTTCGTGTTGGTCTGCGGCTTCCCTGAGGCGAATGGGGGCCCTCAGTCCGTCTGCAGGAGGGGCCTGAGGCCCCAGGCAGAAGCATTGGCCACATGGTTCCTCCTGTTTGCCAGTCCAGTGGGCATCAGCCTGACATCTAGCTGTCTGTGTGGCTGGCCGGTGGCCTGTCAGATACCAGCTACTCTGACATCTTCCTAGAGGGACCCGAGACACCACTCCCGGATTTATGGATAGAGAAACTACCCCTCAGATAGGTTAAGGGACCTGCCCACATCAGAGAAGAGGGGGGCCTGAAATTCACATCTCCCAGCCCCAAATCTTGCAGCTTTTTACGCTAGTCATTATTTTAGAGATAAGGAATCAGTGGCCAGAAAGGGGAAGTGACTCCCCCAGGGTGCACTGTGGACAGCCCTCTTAAGGCACCCACTGTGCCCGGGGCTGGCCAGGGCTGCAGCAGCAGGACCAGTGCACATGAGACGCTAGTCTGGGGGAGCCTCTTCTAGCTGACGCTTCAAAGGCCTGGAAAAAACACAAAAATAAATCCTTAAAAACACGTTTGGCTGCCGCAGCAAGCGTACTAAACTCGGACCCAGAGGCTCCAGCTCCCGGGCAGGCCCCCTCTCCGCGCCCACCCCGGAATGGCTGTGGCTTTCGGTCTCTGTCCCCGGCTGGAGCTGAGTGAGGGTCGCCCCAGTGAGCACCCCAGAGCATCACCTTGGTGCGCCTGGCTTCGCATCAGACCTGCCTCCCTCCTCTTGTTTCCGTGGAAACACCTCAAGCCCAACGGATCAACTCTCACCTGAGACTTTCATTAGCCCGAACATTGGAATAAGTTTTGATTCAAACACGACACTTTTTAACGTGGGGGAAAACTCGTTTTGTGCAAGGCCCCATTACGTGGAACGGACAAGCGGGTCGACGGCCAATTTAGTTAATAGAGCTTTGCAGCTGACCTTGAAATAAATCTGCAGGAAGCAGCCTCCATTTTCCCCGGGAAGAGTCACAGGTGTAACCACAGCGGGCTGGTCCCACCCCATCCCCCCTGCTTCGGCCACTGCCTCCCCCCTCAGCTCGGAGAGCAGAGGCCTTGCTCCAGTATCTCTCGGGGACTCTAGGGCTCCAGGCTGGGCCCTAGATCTCTAGCTGGGCCTCACGCCTTCCTCCTATCCTTGCACCCGGGCCCCCGCCCTTCACTCAGCACCGCGTGCTGCTCTTTGAATACACGGTGTCCCCCCCCCCCCAGCCCCCTGCATTTGCAGGTGTGGCGAGCCATCCCCCTGCCCCCCAGAATATCTGTATGTATATCCGTCTCTTCATTATTAATTGTCTCAAGACACTACTAATTATTTCTGGGCCTCAGCCTCCTCCTTTGTAAAGCGGAGTGATAACGCTTACTGAAAAAATACCTACCTGGCCGGTAGGATTAAAGGCTGTGCTACCTACCAGCGGAGGAACAGTTTCGTGGCTTCTCTGTGCCTGTGTCTTCTCACCATAAAGGGCGGGTAACATGGTCCTTCCCTCCCTGGATTGCTGGGAGGTTTGAGTTAATACAAGTAGGCTGCTTGGGATAGTGACTCCATGCTGTGAGCGTGTGATGGTGACCGTTTGTTCTTTGGAATGGAGGTCCCATCCCCTGCCCCTCACTCATGTTAATGGAAAGACCCTCCACACGGTTGGCTAGAGACACACGGGATCCCCTGGCCTGAAACAGCTCCTAGGAGGATCCTAAGAGAGTCTCACACAGAAACCAGGGCCCTTCGTCCCTGGTGGGTGATCGCTTGGGGTCAGTGGGGCAGGATGGGACGGGATGCCTCTGATCTGTGTTTATTACAAGTGCCGCTCGCTGTGTGGGTCCCGGGCCCTGGGAGCAGGTTCCTCAGGAGGCTGCTGCCCTCTGCTCTGGATGAGGCTGGACCACGGCTGCCTGCGCACACCCACCCCCCTCCTCTGCCTATGCTGTTCGGTGCTTCGTCCCAGGACCCTTGCCTGCACTATAGGACACCCAGGCAAGGGTTCACCTGAACACTTCCATCAATCTGCTGTGAACCTCAGAGAAGCCACGTCCCCTTTGTAGCCTCAGTTTCTCTTAAACTTTCGGGTCCATCGCAATCACCCTGGTCATTGGTGACAATTCCTGGGCCCCGGCAGGGGGTGGGTAATGCAGGAGTCTGCAGCCCACCCTGTGGGAGACACAGCCTGGATGATGAGCCCAGGCCCTGACTGGGCACTGAGGGCTGGCAGGGCTCCCAGACCCTTTTCAGCTTCGGGAGTGTTGAGGGTGGACAGCTCTCTGTGGTCACCCTACCCACGTCCACTGCCAGGGTGACATCTTCTCCCCAGCACAGCCATCATCCAGTGACTGGTCGAGGAAGAGTGGGGGCCAAGGCCTAGCCCCTGGCCCCAGACCACAGCAGCTCTGCGGGACCAGCTCAGCTCCAAGGTTCCATCATCACCGCATCCCAGCTTGACTCTCCCTCACCTGGTCCTGCTTCCTTCGCTCTCCAGTAAGTCTCCTGCATGTTAATCTCTGCCTCAGAGTTGGCTCCGGGAGCCTGTCCTGCAATGGCCTTTCCAGACCTCACACAAGAGTCAGTAGCCCTTGTAGGGGTCTTTCACGTAGAGCGCGTGTGCCTCGTGCCAGGGATGCAGAGACACACGGAAGATCCTCACAGTTCAATCGGGGTGCGAACAGGCCAAACAATGACTGCAGGACGGTGAGCTCAGGGCTCAGAGAGGTTTGTACAAATGCCATGGAACACACAGGATGGAGACCCTAATCCTGCTGGGAGGCGCGTAACCCGTGGAATGGTAGTGTCCAGGAGACAAGGAAGCGCTAGCTGGCTTTGAAGGGCAATCAAGATGTTGCCAGGCAGGTAAGGGGGCACCGGTGCAGGAAAGCAGCTCACGCACATTTGCACTTTCCCCTGGAGAAATCCTCTCTTCTGGGAAACCAGAGGCTCGGGAAGGAAGAGGGGAGAGACGGCGTGCAGAGATGAGTGTTCCCAGCAAGAGAACATTTGCTGTTGTTTTCCACCCAAGCTAAGCAAGTGGGACAGAAAATGACGTGGTGGCAGCCCGCCAGCCCGGGCAGGAGAAGCACACCAGATCCGCGCACAGCAAGCTCCTCCAGCGCAGCCTGGACGATAATTATCTACCAGTTGTCCTGCTAGAAAACGCTCTGGATCTGGAGGCGTTTACAGCGAAACAGCGTGTCCGGGAGCCTTGGGCGCCATCTCACAGTGGAGGGGGCAGACCTCACCCGGGGTTGATCAGCCTGGCTGTGGAGCCAGGCCCCTCTCCCCTGCGCTCACGGGCAGGGCATCCCCACCCAGCTGCCTAGCTGCTGGTGTCATGGGTCACCTGGAGTGTCCTGCCTCCCCAGGGACTGAAAGCTTTTCAAGACTGAGGACAGTGTTGTACGCAGCCAGCACTAATCAATCTATGGCAAAGGCTACTATTGGTCCAACCAGTGTCCACCGTGCTTGACCCTGTTCTGGGTCTCTAGCCCTTGTCCTGGAAATGACCACTGTCTGGTGGGAGAGAAGGATGAATAGAAACAAGGAGTAGAAAGGGCACTGACAGGCTGACTCGGGGGTCCCTGCCACCCACAGGAGCACAGCAGAGGGCACCAACCCCAGTTACTCTAACTATTGAGGACAGTTTCTCAGAGGCCCCAAAGGTAGAGTAGGAGTTCGCAAGTATAGGGAAGGCTGTTAAAGGGGGAGGGAACAGTGTGTTTGAGGTCCTGGAGGGGAAGGGCATCGTAGGAGTGGAATGAGAAGCGCTCCGGAGAGATGGCAGAGTCCAGGCTGCCGGAGCCCTGAGGGATTGGCCTTGGGAAGCCTCAGAAGGGCTTTAAGTAAACCATAAAAATACCTTTTCATGAAAATCACTTTGTTTTCTAAGGATGGCTTCCAAAGCTTGAAGCCCAACCTGAGGAGATGAGATTTGACCCAAAGAGAGCAAGAAACAATTCTCGAATCCGTCAATGCCAAATTCACGCAAAGGCCACAGACCAGGGTCCACTTGGGTTGGCCCTCCCTGCTGATATGTTGGGAGAGCAGCTCCTGGGGAGCCTCAAAGGCCAGACTCAGCCCAGTCCTTGAAGGGATCCCTGGGAGTTCCTCCTCTACCAGAGAAGCAACGGGGGGCCTGAGAGTGGAGGGTCTTCTCTGTCAGGAACAGCACGGCACCCAGTGCCCATGGGCCCCAGAAGAGGTCAGCAGGCTCTGTCAGGTGTGGTTGTGGCCTGAGACCTGATGCCAGAAACAGTCTCTGCCCTTTTGTTTTCCTTATTTCCGGCTAGAAGGAGAAACATCCTAGCACAGCACTCCTTGTGAAGTTAGGGGGAAGTCCCCAAGCTTTTACAAGGTGTTTTATCCTTTCTCTGATTGGATGAGTAGGACAGGAATGAGAGAGAAAGAGAGGGAGAGAAAAGGATGAAGGGATGAAGGAATACAGGGAGTGATGGAGGGATGGAGGAAGAGGGAGAGAGGGAAGTGTGAGAGCAGGAAGAATAAGACACTTACTGACCTGAAAAGAGCTTTAACTACAAACTCCTGAAGTTACAGGAGGGAAGGGAGGAGGCTGGTCTCAGCCCTCAGGACGTTCCTAGCAGCTGGGCGGGGGCATTTCTGGTTGGGTTGAGACAAGCTGCAACAGTCAGGGTCCAATCAAGACACAAACCACCGCGATCATTTGCACACAGAGAATTTACCATAAAGAATTCTGAGGTATAAAGCTATTAACTAGGTCGCTGGAAAAATAAAAGGAGAACTCTGAAATATCCTGGAGATAACAATACATGGAACAGTTTGCCACCCCTAGGACTGCAAGAATCAAAGGAAGTGTTCAGGATGTCTAAAACTTGGAAGTTTTGAGGGTGGGACCCACAGAGTTGAGCCCCAGGCATCTGGTAGGGGTGCTGTTTGGCTGGTCCTGGGGTCTCTGAGCTGGAGGAGGGGTCCTGGGGAGTTGGGACCCAGACCTCTGAGGCTCTGCTTGTCTGGTGCTGGGGTCTCTGGAGAGGAGGGCAAATGAAGCTGGTCTATGAGGGGTAGAAGAAAAGGGAAACTGGATCCAGCTGCTGATGCCAGGGTGAAGGAGAATAGTTGGGGTGACACTCAGAGGAAGAGCAAGTGCCTGCAGCCTTCTGGGCTCCCCCATCATCCCCTGTTGGCAGAGCCCAATAGAGAGGCTGCTGGCCATGCAGAGTCCCATCCCCAGGACCATGGAGCTGATTCCAGAAGTAGATTTGGAGCTGAGAGAAAATACGGTAATTGAGATTCGAGCTTTTGGCACAAGATCACGAGCCTTCTTTGTATGTGGGAGGGCAGGCAAGGCTTATGTTGGGATGACGATTGTTAATGAGTCTCAGTATAGGAAATGTGGAAAACAGGGTGGGAAACAAGAAAGAAAATCACTCATAATTCTGCTCCCCCAAATGACCGCTGCTAACATTTTGGTGTATTGCTTTCCAGTTGTTTTTCAAAACATGGTTATGATCTTACATATATAATTTCACACCCCAATTTTTGGTTCTGTATCACATCACAGTGTGTTATGGGTTGATGTGTCCCCACAAAAGTGTTGACGTCCTCACCCTCAGAACCCATGAATGTAACGTGATATGAAAATAGGGTCTTTGTAGACGATCGAGTTAAGATGAAGCCATACTGGAGCAGGGTGGGCCCCTAATCCAATGTGACTGGTATCATTATAAAGGGAGAAAATAGGGACACAGACACCCACACAGGGAGAATTCCACGTGGAGGGTGAAATTGTGTTGCTACAAACCAATGAACACCAAGAATGGCCAGAAGCCACCTGCAGCTAGGAGAGAGGCCTGGAACAGAGTCTCCCTTGGATAAATTTTTTTAGTGAACCAGCAGGAACCGACCTGCAGACACCTTGACCTCAGACAACCAGCCTCCAGAACTGAGACAACACATTTGTGTTATTTAAGCCACCAAGTTTGTGATACTTTGTTACAGCCGCCCTAGTAAAGTAACAGCAAACTAAATACAAAGAATGGTATAAGCGTCTTCTGGTGTTATTGTAAGCTCCTCCCCAACATAATTTTAATTACATATACTACACCTCTAAGTGGATATAGGCTAATTTGCCCTATTTGGGATATCTTTTAACTGTCGTAAGTGGCATTATATTGGTCAGATTTTCCCATCAATCTTGCTTTCTTATTTTGTATTATTTCCTTTAGATCTCTTGAAGTGAAATTATTGGGTAAAAATACACACACACACACACACACACACATATGGCTTCTAAGAAAACAAAATTTTTACTAATTATAAAGTTAACACATACAGATAATTTGCAAAATAAAGGAAAGGATAAATATTTTTTTAAATGTTATGCCAGTCAGAGATGTCCCATACCATTTTAGCCTACTTTCTTGCAATTATTTTTTCAGGTTCCCAGCACTTACAATTGCTTTCCATAAAATTACATTTCCAGGACTTCCCTGGTGGTGCAGTGTTTGAGAGTCCGCCTGCCGATGCAGGGGACACGGGTTCGTGCCCTGGTCCGGGAAGATCCCACATGCCGCGGAGCGGCTGGGCCCGTGAGCCATGGCCGCTGAGCCTGCGCGTCCGGAGCCTGTGCTCCGCAATGGGAGAGGCCACAGCAGTGAGGGCCCGCGGACCGCACAAAAAAAAAAAAAAAAAAAAAAAAAAAAAAATTACATTTCCACCACAAACTGTATATGAGAAAGTCTGTCTTGCAACATCTTCACCAGTCCTGAATATTATGACCTTTTAAAATCTTTGAGAATTTGATTGGTAAAAATCATGTCATAGTTTTACTTGGCCTTTGATTCCTAGGGGATTGAACATTATAAAGTGTTTTTAGCTATATATTGGCTGTCTAATGAAGTCCATTTTGTTTTTTAAAAAATCAAGATCTTAGTGTTTTTCTTATGCATTTGCGTCTCTTTTAAACATTAGATGTTAACCTCTTGTTATACTGGCTACAGGTTTTTTTCCATCCTTTTTTTAACTTTTAATATGGGTGACCTTTTAATGCCCACTTTACCTATTCAAATCTACTGATCTTCCTCTTTGCAATCTCTTCCACTACATTTCGTTGGTTCTCCTTGTTCAGAATGTAAGTTATTTATATGTTCTAGACATCTTATGGCTTTATGTTTTTGTATTTAATTCTTTAGCCCATCTGAAATTTGTGTTGGAGTATAATATAAAATTAGAAGCTAAAGCTTTGGGATTTGGGTTTGTTTTCTTTCTTTCTTTTTTTTTTTTTTTTTTCGGTACGCGAGCCTCTCACTGCTGCGGCCTCTCCCGTTGCGGAGCACAGGCTCCGGACGTGCAGGCTTTATATGGTGGGTGGAAGTAAGAGGATACGAAGTGATAGTGAGGAAAGAGCTTCCTTTTTTTCTTTGCGGTACGCGAGCCTCTCACTGCTGCGGCCTCTCCCGTTGCGGAGCACAGGCTCCGGACGTGCAGGCTCAGCAGCCATGGCTCACGGGCCCAGCCACTCCGCGGCACGTGGGATCTTCCCGGACCGGGGCACAAACCCATGTTGCCTGCATCGGCAGGCGGACTTGCAACCACTGCGCCACCAGGGAAGCCCTGTTTCCTTTTTTTATTTAAAAACAGCTTTCACATTGTGCCTGTCCAATCTCCTAATGATCCTACCCTGTTTCGAGGCTGACCTCAGCACAGGTTCAGTTTGGATGGATTCTAGAGTTAGCATCGGTTTCATTGATCCAGACCTATTTATGCTAGTCCCTTACCTTCTAGCATGATGTTTTGAAAAGAGGTAGGGCTAGTTTTTCCTCATTTCTCTCTCTCTCTCTCTCTCTCTTTTTGGTGTGTGTCAGTTTTTGTTTTCCCCTGACTACTCACATCTGTTTATCTTCCAGGTAGCATCTGACATGAGAGGGGCTTCCCTTTGAGCCCCTGTTTCCCAAGGTCGAGCCAGTTCCTCCCCCACTATATTTCTGACACCCCTGGAGCCAGCCAGAAAGAGAGGAAGCGGTGAGGCTATGGGCGCTGAAACCCCTGCTCATTCTAGAAATAGAGAAATCTGAGTCCCCAAGGTGTGAACAGCGCAGCCAGGGCATGTGCTGGAGGAAACAGGAGGAGAGCCTGAGCAACACCCCACTTTTCAGGGCTCAGCACATCTGCCCGGGTCAGAGGGTGTTGGCATTTTCCAAGCCTGACTGATGGCAGGAATCGCCCAGGGCCTTATCTCCATTCCTGGGTTCAATCCAGACCTGGGGAACCAGAATCTCCCAAGGAGGGGCCCAGGAATCTGTGTACCTGGGAGATTCTTCACATCAGACAAGGCTAGAAAACACAGAGCTAGGGGAAGAAGGCAGGGCAAAAACTAAAACCAGGACGTTATTCTGGACTTACCCAGACAGCAAAATTGGTACCAAGAACCCAGCGGGGAAGAAACCCTCTGAAGGGCTTCTGCAAGGGCCTAAATTCCAGCTGGGTCAGAGATCTTGAAGATAGGATCAGATGGAAGGAATGAGAGCCATCCTGGCAGGCAGGATTTGTCAGGCCTGGGTGGAGCAAAAGGAATATGTCAGGAAGCAGAGAAGGATCCCGAATATCTTCAGCAAACATTTACAGAGCCTTCTGATGGGTACAGGAGACACAGGGACAAAGAGAGCGTGTGGTCTTGTCCTTTAAAAGCTCGTAGACAGGTAAAGAGACGATTACAGTAGAGTGTGCTAAATGCCTAGGAGAGACGGATGCCTGGGAGGTGATAATTAATTTTGCCTAGAGCAATCGAGATCGACTTCACAGGGAAGACGACCTTGTGGCGGACTGGAAGGATGCCTAGTAGATTCTTGGGTAGTGGTTGGGATGGACTTGACAGGTGTGGAGAGGAAAGGCGGAGACATGTTTTTTGAAGCAGAAACGAATTGAGAAAGGCTGAGAAGCAAGAAAATGCTTGGTGTTTTGGGGAAAGTGTAAGTGGTTCAGTCCAAAAAATGTCTAGTGTGTTTGCAGAAGCCAGGCTACAAAGAAGCTCGGGCTTAACTCTGAGTTCAATAGGGAAACACAAGAGGGTTTAAATAACACGATGAGGTGATCAGATTTGCAGTTTAGAGAGACCACTCTGGCTGCCGTGAAAAAATTGGATTTAAGTGGGGGGAGATCAAAAGTAGAAAAACTGTTTAGGAGGTCATTATAAAAGTTCAGTCATGGAGCTTCCCTGGTGGCGCAGTGGTTGAGAGTCCGCCTGTCGATGCAGCGGACACGGGTTCGTGCCCCGGTCCGGGAGGATCCCACATACCGCGGAGCGGCTGGACCCGTGAGCCATGGCCGCTGAGCCTGCGCGTCCGGAGCCTGTGCTCCGCAACGGGAGAGGCCGCAGCAGTGAGAGGCCCGCGTACCGCAAAAAAAAAAAAAAAAAAAAAAAAAATTCTAGTGACTTTTTTGTAGATTCCATTGGCTTTTCTGTATAGGTGATCATGTCATCTGCAAATAAAGTTTTGCTTACTTTTTAATTGGATGCCTTCTTTTTCTGCCTCATTGCACCAGCTATAAACTACAATGTGCAAAACCGAACGGAAGTGGTGAGAGGCTCCATCCTTGTCCTATTTCTGAGTTTAGGGGGGAAAGCATCAAGTCTTTAACCACTTAGTAAAATGTAGGTGTTCCGTAGATGCCTTTTACAGGTTGACGAAGTTCGCTTCTATTCCTCGTTTGCTGAGAGCAGAGTTCGAAAGGGCAGATGTGCAGTATTTAAACCCAGTCTCTCAGACCTTAAAGCCTGAGCACTCAGCCCTTCTAGCAGCAAGCATGAGTATTTTTCCTCCATTTCTTGCCAGTTCATTTTACAAAAGGCCATTCCCCTACCCTCTGAAAATATTTCTTTAACTAGGCAATGGGGAGGAAGAGATTTCTCAAAGGCTATTTCATCAGAAACTTGATGAACGTTCTGTTTTGCTCGAACGTATAGGTTCTCATTTCTCATCAGCTCGACTCTTTAATTTCATGTAAGTGGTGTAATTAGAGTGACTGTTAATTGGTGTATTACTAAGGTGCCATAATGGCATGTGACAAGCCTTAATTAGCATGTGGTCTGGCACTCAGTGTTCTCAACGAATCACTCGGGAACAGAGATCGTTCTCTCAAGAGTGGCACTTGATATGAACAGAAAGGTAGTGCAATTTTGAGGCCATGGGGAAAAAAAGGAAAGAAAATAATAACCTCCAGTGTTTTTTGCTCATGGAAGTGGACCTCTCACTGCCCGCGTGAGCCTCACCTCCACAGTCAAAGAGACAAGGGTGCAGAACATGTGTTGGGCTCCACTTAACTGTACAAAGAAACAACCTTGCATTGCCTCAGTAAACAAAGACACGTTTTCAGCCCATGGGACTGTTCTTTAAAATAGGTGTCCTCTAAAACACAGGGCCTTCACTACCTCCTTAACCTAGAATGTCCTGGAAATTTTCTAGCTATTTTGGGACCCAGAAGTCAACTCACTCGTTCTTTTTTCTAACAATCAGCCATCAATCTATCTGATACATATTTTCTGAGACCCAGTATGTGCCTAAGGCTCTAAGGAGATCAGAAGAGGAATGTGACGTGGTCCTGCCCTTGAGAAGTTCCTTGTCCCTGTTCACACAGCACCTTCCACCAAGGCATTCGTCACAGGGCACAGAAACTGGCTTTCTACCACCAGAATCCCTTAGGGAGACTGCAGTTCCCTGAGGGTGATTTTATTCTACTTTGTGCCCCCTCGTCCTTAAACATCTAGTACAACACTTGAAATATTAATTAACAGACTGTTAATATGAATCATTGCATGGCATTAAAATGGGTGTTGGGGTGTTGTGGAAAGAATATTGCTTTAGAATTAGAACACTTGCCAGCTGGGTCAATCTGGATCAATTACTTTGTCCTTTTGAGCCTCAGTTTTACTTGTCTTCAAAATGGGAATAAAAAGGGAATTCCCTGGCAGTCCAGCGGTTAGGCCTTGGCACTGTCACTGCCGGGGCTCAGGTTCAATCCCTGGTCAGAGAACTAAGATCCCGCAAGCCACGCAGCACAACCAAAACCAAAACCAAAGCAAAAACAGAAACAAAAACCCAGAATGGGAATAAAAATAACTCACACAGTTTTGAGACTGATGTGTAGCTCAAATGATATACTTTATACGATAACATGTTAAACTGCAAAGTGCCATTCAAATCAATTATTAAGTTATCTTATTAGTTATTAATTTACAATGTCACCAGTACCATTTAAGATAACACCCCAATTACTCTAAGAACATTAATTGCCTCTTCTGTTCTGAAAGTTATCCAAAGTTGATTTCTACAATTTGGGGAACTCTTCTAATATCTGTCAGCCCTATTGGTCAGAAAGAAAATAAAGATAAGACTTTAATCAATTTCCTAGAGATTTCTACTAAATACAAACTCATAGATGGTGTTTGTTTCGTTTTTTAAATCAACTCAGAGGAGATAAATTATCCAGCCTTATGATTCAATGTGCATCCATCTATTGTTTCTAGCGAAAAACCAATTCAAATAAGCCATGACCCATTTAACTGCCTAGCTTACAAAATTACAATTTTAATGCGGTTGAAATGATATTAACTGAGCTTGTGCCAGGCGTTGAGCTGGGTACTAAGGGTACAGTAGTGAGAGAAGCACACCTGGTTTATAAACTAGCATGGTTTGTAACTATAACTCACCTACTAAATAGCTGTAGGAGCTTAAAAAAGCCTATGCTAGTGGCCAGAAGCCTTATTTCCATAGTAAAATATTGGAAATAGCTATTAAGTAATGGTAAGTAAAACCTGGAAAAATGTCTTCCAGGTATGATGAAGTCTAGAAGATTCTTTTTACTTGGAACCACAGGTAACTGTATAATAGCTTGTCAAGAAGCAATGATGGAAGAGTCAACTGGAGTTTCACAGACCGCACAGATCTTGGGGTACTTAGAATATCCACAGTCAAAGAGTTGCTAAAAAGAGATAAAAAGAGTTGCTATTCTCTGTTGTTTGGGTAGAACACATCTGTTTTTTAAAGATTGATCTTTGAGTGTGCAAATGGAGAGTCTGAGAGCATTCCACAGGGAGCTTGTAAGCACTGACAGTGGAAAGCTGTCTGTCAAAAATGATGAAAAAATGGTGTCCCAAGAGAGAGAGGTGAACCCCAGGGCCCAAGTTGCACAACTTGATTGCTCACCATTCACGTTATAGACTCCAGGGGGCGCCATTATGTAGACAGCAATCTTGTACAGGCAGTGATTCAGGTTCTGAGTAAAGACTTTACCCAGGCCCTACTTTTGGGGATCAGTATTTAATAAACACCAGAACAATTTCATAATTAAACACGTATGTTATTTTAAGTTAGCATATTTTACATGTGTATGTAAATATACAGATATATTAATAAATTTAGCAAATTTGTACATAACTCGATCTGTAGACTAAATCTAGATCTTGAGTACCAAGATAAACAAGCCCTACAGATATCATCAAGGACAGCAACCTGAACTGGATAGACATGATAGGTGGATTTCCTGGTTGGGTAAGTCAATTACCAAGATCTCAATGAGTTAGTGAAACCATGCGTGTGTTAGCCAAGTCTACCCTGTAAAACTGTTGGAAAAATAATTACAGTATCCTGCCAGGTAATTCATAGACACTGAGACTTTATAAATTAAGAGATTGTATATTAGAATATTTGGCACTTTGTCCAGTAGCTTCAAAAAAAGAAAAAAAAAAAAAACATAAAGTTATGACCAAAGGGTTAATGCCTAAGAGTCTTATTCTGATATCAAATTATTCTAAGTCAAGACAAGAGAACTCTATAAATATATTTTGTTATGGCAGCCTCTCTCTGACTCTCAGAAACTTCTCTCAATGAATGTCATTATCCAAGGCTGCAATTTTCAGACTCTGAATGCACAGATAATGGCTGTTCATTCATTGTATAACTCCTGGCGAGGAACCGGTCTCAACTTCTCTTTTAAAAAGCTCAACAGGCTAGAACAAAAATGATTGAAGACAATAGCAATAGCTTTTAAGTTCTTTCTAAAGGGACATGATTTTCCAGAAGCATCTTCGTTAACCCTGTAAGAATCCAATGTTACTTCTGCCCAGGTAATTCTTTCAAGTCCTTTTTAACTAGGTAGGTGTTCCAACATTTAAGTTTGGATATCAACTGACAAAGTAAAGGTACATTTATTCAAAATAAATGCTCAGGTTAGCCATTGTTATACCACTGAGAAAAATAGGATTGGGCTTTAACCATTCATTTAAGAAATAGTTATTCAGAGCTTATTAGGTGCCAGACAGTGTTCTAGGTGCTGAAGATTCAGCTCTGAACAAAGAGGCAAAGACCTGGCATTCATGAAATTTACATTCTAGTAGGGAAGACAGAAATAGGCAACAAATATATTTTAATGTGTCAGATGAGGAAGGGCTGTAAAGAAAAATGGCAGGGTGAAGTGACAGTGATAGACGTTTTTAAAAGCATGGTTTTTTTTTTTTTTAAATAAAAGGACATGGAGAAAATATTTGCAACAGATGTAGCTAACAAAGGACTTATATCTAGAACCTAAAATAAACTTGGCAACTCAATAATGAGACAACCCAATTTTAAAACAGGTTGAAGATTTAACAGATATCTCAAAAAGAAGGTATAGAAGTGGCCAATAGGCCCATGAAGAGATGTTCAATATCTTTAGTCATGGAAAAATGTAAATTAGAAAGACAATGAGATACTACTACAAACCAAGATGAGGAAACGTTTTTTTTTTTAAAGACTTACAACACCAAGCATTGGCAAGGGTGTGGGGCATGGAAATGTCATTATTGCCGGTGAGAATGTAAAATGGGACAGGCACTCTGGAAAATCCTTCGGCTTTTTCTTGTAAAATTAAAATAAACTTAACGCTATGGCCCAACAATTCTACACCTTGGTGATTACCCAAGAGGAATGAAAACATCCGTCCACAGAAAAGACTTGTGAGTAATGTTTATAGTAGCTTTATAGACAATAATAAAAAATGGGAAACCACCAAGACCACCACCTACCCCCGCACAAATATGGATCAATAGGTCGATGGATAAACAAACTGGTATACTCATAAAATGAAAAAGAACACCTACAGATACTCACAACAAACATGGGAGAATCATTATGCGGAAGAGAAAAGAAGCCAGACACAAGAGTCCAGACTGCATGGTACCATTTATATAAAGTTCTGGAGCAGGCAAACCTCACCTAGAGGGCTAGAAACCAGATCAGTGGTGGCCTGGGAAGGGACTGAGGGGAGTATTGAGGCTCCGAAGGCAATAAAGGAACTTTGGCGGGTGATGGATATACTCTATGTTTTCATTGGGGTGATAGCTACAAAGGTGTATACATTTATCAAAACTCAGCAAACTGTTGACTTAAAATCCGCGCATTGTACTGTTTGCAAATCACACTTTAATAAAGTGGAGACCCATTTCTAAAAGAAAGAAGTTCAGATTGAAGTTTAAAATTTAATAGATGGGTTCAAATAGATATTAGAACCGACAGGGAAATTTGGTAAATTAGGACGTAAAGAAATGATCCAGAATGCAGCACAGAGATGAAGAAAGGAAGGTTGACAGGAAGGATAGAGCGAGATAGAGCGAGAAGTACCAACATATTGAAATTGGAGCTCTGTTAGGAAAGGAGTGAGTGAGACATCACCCAGCTGAGGCCACAAGGAGCAGGGATGAGCTTGCGTCACTAAGCGTCGCTCAGACTGCAGATTCACAAGCAATATGAAATCACTGCTGTTGTTACAAGCTGCTAAGTGTGAGGTAGGTAGTTTTCAAATAAAACTGTAGATAGCTGGGATGGGTTTTGGTACCAGGAGTCTGGTGTTGCTGTAATGAAAACCTGCAAGTTGTAGCCTTAGCTTTGGGACCAGACGTGGTAGGAGCCAAAGGGCTTCAAGGAGGCTGTTGGTGAAGACTTGAATGTGAGAAAGGTGTTATCAGAGGCCAGAAGAACTTGCATGCAGGAGGATAAAATTTAGCAGTATTATCACCCATGGTAACATGTAAGTGAGAAGCTGTACCTAAGGAACTGACAATCTAATTAAGGAGATTTCCAGGCGCAGTGGTGCTGTCTGGCTCCTCCAAGTTGCTTCTAATAAAATCAGAGAGCAGAGAAATAAAGTGATGAATGGCTCTTTAAATACAAAAAAGCGACCCACATGAATTGAAAAGTTTGGCCACACAAAAACCCACACACAAATGTTTATAGCAACTGTATTCATAACTGCCAAAACTTGGAAGCAACCAAGATGTCCTTCAATGGGCAAATTAATCAATAAACTGTGATATAAATAAATATACGGTGGAATATTACTCAGCAATAAAAAGAAATCAGTTATCAAGCCATGAAAAGACATAGAGTAAACTTAAATGCACATTTTCAAGTGAAAGAAGCCAGTCTGAAAAGGCCACATACTGTACAATTCCAACAACAATAAAAGCCAAACAAAGGACAGAGGAATAAAATTGTGCTAAGATAAATAATAAAATGTGCTAAGAAGCTTACAATCCCAAATTAAAATTATATAAGTGAATATTATTTTGGCTTCTGGATAGGGAACGATCTCTCAAGTAGTTTCAAAAACATCATCTGTAAATAAAAATATATACACATATGAATATGATTGTGTTAAAGTTAAAACAATTTGGGTCAAAGGCATTATTAAGAAATTGGAAAACATAAGCCAGAGAATGAAGGAAGACTGGCAACATATATAGCCAATAAAGGGCTTTTATCCAAAATATTTTTTTAAAAAAAGAACTCTAGCACATCAATAAGAAAGAGATAGTCAACACAGAAGAAAAATGGCCAAAAGACTACAACACAGTTCACAGAGGGAGAAGCACAAATGCAGAAAGAGATTTCAATCTCACTTATCGTCAAGAAAATGAATCATGATATTACTTTCCCATCAAATCAGAAAAAAAAAGAAAAAGTTCTGACAATAACAGATCTTAGTGTGGGCATGTAGCAAGAAGAACCCTCATACACTGCTGATGGGAATGTTAATACATATAACCACTTGGGAAGACAATTTGGCGTGATCAATGACAGTTGAAACGCATACACTATGTATAACCCTGCAATTCCATTCCTGGATATAGGCTTTAAAAAAAACCTCTTGTAGGTATACACAAGACTCAGGGTAAAATGTTCATTTGCTGCACTGTTTGTAGTAAAAAAAAAAAAAAAAAAAAAAAAAATGGGAACAGTAAA
>NW_006798979.1:1246827-1262686 GCF_000442215.2 Lipotes vexillifer | reverse complement strand
GAAAAAAAAAAAAAAAAAAAAAAAAGAAATTGGGAACAGTATAATATCCATAAATAGTAGAATATGGATAAATAACGTGTAGATCATTCAGCTAATGCACTACTATGTCCCAATGAAAATTAATGAAATCCTGCTAAATGCAAGAGCACAGATCCATCTTAAGAGCACACTGAGTAAAAGAAGAAAGTGCATGGAGAGTATGAGTCCATTAATAGAATATTCAAAACCAGGCAGAGCTAAACCACATTGTTAGGTAAGACTGAAGAAACAGGGAAGTGTTTACCATAAAATTCAGAAAAGCGGTTATTTTCAGGAACTTGGGAAGGGAGTATGAGCTGGGAGGGAACATCTGGTGTGCGGCGTGGGAGGACGGAGCTGGGGTGATGCCGGCGTTCTAGTTCCTGACCTGGGTGATGGGTACACAGGTGTTCACTCGAAACATGTTTATTTCCCTATACATCGAAAGACTTCTTTTTTTTTTTTTTCTATCTGTGTTTGTTATATTCCACAGCTTAAACAAAACTGAGAAAAAGTTTAAGTAGCTTTCTCAGGGTCAAAGAGCTAGGTCCTCACAGATTCATGCAGGACAGTCTCACACCAAAATCTCTTAACCTCTGTGCCACAGAGTCTCTGCGGTAACTGGCTAGTTAGTTAAGAATATATTAGCCCCTCCAGAGCCCTCTCCACTAATGCTAATGTTGTTTTACCTCTCACTCTAACGAGCCTCCTGCCCAATGCCTTTCATCCAGGTATCAGTCTCTCCAGACTGATTTCATACAAGAGCATAGCTAAGTCCTTCTTGGTCACATTTAGAAACTTCTGAGTTGAAGAACCTCTTTAGGTACAGACATTCCATGAGGCACAAGTTCAGGGCCTTGCCCTTGTCACACGCCCTCCAAGGCCTCTGTCTCCAGATGTTAAGACATCTGGGCCAGGTGCACCCCTGAATAACAGCAGTTACGATTCTAGTAACCAGAGGGCTGGGCTAGACAAGCCATTCCTCTCCCACCACGCTCGACGTCTGCGGTGTTTCAGCCTATACATGCTGCACGTGTCACACACACAATGGGCCTTCCTCAGAGCCCCCTCCCCTCCCCCGTTCCAATCAATACAGCTGACTGATTTCTTCCTAGGGACCAGATAGACTATTCACTCCTCTGACTCTCCCAGGCGATGGCCCAGGTCTGACGGGGTCATTTACTTCTTTGAGAATTCTTCACCAGCTCCCCAGTGCCAATGCCCCCCACCGCCTCCCAGACCGGAAAGATCCCCGGCTCTAGGGCGGCTGGGTCCTAGGAGACAGAGCGGATTTGGAGAGAGCACAACATGCCTGTGGCTTCACTGATAAGAACTGAGAGAATAACTCAAGGGTGATGAAAATGGAAAGCCAGGCAGAACGAGCAGTGGGGAGTTTACTTGAAGGATCATCTAGGTAGAAAGCAGTAAGATAGGAACTGGTAAAACTCCAGGAGAAGCTGGAAGGGCCAGGAATGGCAGACAGAGCTGGAGGAAACTCCTGAGATCCTCAGGAAACTCCTGAGATGCTACACCTGTAGCAGAGGGTCTTGGCTAGGAAGGAAAGTGTTAGTAAAGGGAGTTAAATTGAGTCCAACACCACGAGAATAAAGTTCAAATCTGTAAGCCTGACTTCCAAAGCTCCCCAGATTTGATCCTAATTTTCCTTCCTGCTTCATCTCCCATCGCCCCTTACACCGGACATTCCCAAAGTTCATACCACCCAGGCAATTAACCACCACGGATACACCCCACACTTTCCCCTCCCCCAGCTCGCCAATCACCACTTACTGAGTGTGTGTGGCCAAAACGACCACCTAGTGCCTACCGGGCTCTGTGTTCAGTGCCCAACACTCATCCTCCCAGAAGGCAAGTAATGTGATGCCCACATTTCATTAGGGAAATTGCAGGACGTAGGAATCATAGGCGTCTGGTCACAGAGCCCAGGAGGGTTTGAGTCAGGTTGTGAATCCAAGTTCTCAGCCCAGCATTCTTCCTTCAGCGAAACCTAGGCTTCCTCCAAGCCTAGCTGGGCTGCTGTGGGAGACGTGAGCCCGGCCATGTCCTCAATGGGCTCTGCAGGCCAGGAGCAAAGGCCAGGCTGCTGCCCAGCACAGGGGACAGTCCAGGAGCTGGGCAGGTGCCTCTTGACAAGCGATGGGACCACAGGCTGCTGCTCAAGCTTGGAAGCACTTTAAGGGCAACTGGGAGTTGGGAGTGAAGGGACACAAAAGTGCCACCCAGAATATGTGGCTTTGGCATAAGATTATTTTGACCTGAAAGCACTTGCGAAGCAGCAGGCTCTCTCTACCTAAAAGCAGGGTCTAAAATTTCCCGTGAGAAAGGTACCAGGAAGAGAAGAACGTTCTTATCACTGGAGACTGTAGTTGACGCCAGAATGGACCTGTACAAACAAACCTTCTGAAATAGCCCATAGGGTCTACTGGTTTCCCGCGTATATTTCCTGGTCACTGTCACAAAATTTACTGCCTAGCCCAAGCCCTTTTGCCCTGTCACACGCCCACAATTTATTGTCCTTTGTGTAAAAAGTACATAAGCTTTGGGGCCTAACACCTTCTTCAGGTCTTCATTTGCCTTTTGAAAACCCCTGTGTAACGACGTAAATATGACGTAAAATTTGTATACTTTTCTCCTGCTAAGCTGTCGTATGTCCATTTCATTCTTAGACCCAGTCACAGAACCTAAGAGACTAGAAGGGAATTTTTGCTCTCCTGCAGAGGCAAAGTCAATTGTACCATAATATCTCATTTTTCTGGTACCAAAGTTTCTTTTCTCACAGCTGAGTACCCAGGAAAAACTCCTGGCAAAACCCCTTCACTGAGCTAAGCACGTGTGTGCCATCAGAACAAAAAAACACATCCATGTAAAGGCCTTCATGTATCATGTATCGTGAAACTATACAATGCTTCTTAAAAGGAATGAGATTGTTAAAATCCATAAGTTTGCCCAGTGTTTGGTGATGCCTTCAGCGTCAGTTATTGCTCATCTAAGGACACTGTAGTCCTGCCAATAACCAGTTGACAATCCCCGTGGAAGGGATACAAAGTTTCAGACAACTAGCAGTTGGCAGAGTGTTCTCACATCTCTTCTCTCACTCCTACTCCCACAATAGCTCTATGGTGTGCTGGGCAGAGTGAGACTGTCACACTGCATCACCTACCACTGACGTCATGACAGACAGCAGACCCTGACAGCAAGAATACTTTCCCAAGGTGACTCTGCCAGCTTATTTCCCCCATCACTTACCTAGTACCTATTAATTATAGTAGACACTGTGCACGTATTATTTGATTAAATCTTCACAATATCCTGAGAAGTAGAAACTACCCTCTTTTTGGAATAATATTTGATTCTAAAATGTATGTACAAAAGCAGAGGCCAAGAATAGCCTGTAGTGTTAGGAAGATGTTGAACAAAGTGATGGACTTGGCAAATCTTAATCAGACATCATCAAGAAGTGTTACAAAGCCAAGATGATGAAGACAGTATAGTATCAGTTCAGAGACAGTCAGATTAACTGAGCAGATAAACAAGGGCAGACTGGTGAGCCAGGACCAGACCCCCATACACATGGAACTGGATTTATGACTGAGCAGGCATTGCAAATCAGAGGAAAAAGGATGGGATTTTAATAAATGGTGTTGGCACTATTGGTTATCCATATGGCAAACATGGTATTCGATTCCTACCTCACACCATACATGAAAATCAACTCCAAGTGAATTAAAGATGTAAATACAAGTGATCAAACTATAAAATACTTAGAATGAAACATATGAAAATGTGTTTTTGATCTCGGGAAAGGAAAGAATTTCTTAAACTTATGTCACAAGAGGTACAAATAACAAAATGCCCAAATCATAGAGAAAAAGGTAAATAAAGTTGACTACATTAAAATGTAAAACACCTATTTGAAAGACACCATAAAGAGAATGAAAAGACTTTCACAGACTGGGGATAAAAATGTCCCAAAACTTGGAGAATTTATTTCTGATACATGTAATGGGCAAAGCATTAAGTATCACTCACATAATAAAACAAACCTCATGGAAAATTTGGCAAAAGACTTGAAGAAACACTTTACCTAGCAAGAATCTTTTATAATCAATAAAGACGTGGGACTCCCCTAGTGGTCAGCGGTTAAGACTGTGAGCTCCCAATGCAGGGGGCCTGGGTTCGATCCCTGGTCAGGGAACTAGATCCCACGTGCCACAACTAAAGATGCCGCATGCCGCAACTAAGACCCAGCACAGCCAAATAAATAAATAAATACTTTTTTAAGATTAAAAAAGTAAATAAAGACATGAAAAGGTGCTCAACTTAATTACTAATTAGGAAAATGCAATTTTAAGTCATAATGAAATATATTTTACATCTGCCAGAGGGGCGACAATGAAAAAGTCTGAAAATATCAACTTTTGGTGAGGTTGGAGCAGCCAGAATATTTATACACTGATGGTGGGAGTATGAATTGATATAATCCCTTTGGAAAATAATTTGGCATCCTATGATAAGCATCTGTATGGTTTCTGACAATTGTACGCCGTAGTGAATACCCTAGAAAAACTTTTCCACCTGTGCTTATGAAAAGTTGCTTAAAAAATGTTCAGGGTAGCACTGTTTATAATAGCAAAACTGGAAACAGTCCAAAAGTTCACCAATAATGGATAATTAAATGTATGATATACTAGTATAACAGAATATCATACAGAAAGGAAAATGAATGCATTGCAGCTGCATGAAAGATCATGGATAAATTTCTTTTTTTAAAAAAATTGAAGTATAGTCATTTACAATAGGCAGGACATGGAAGCAACCTAAGTGTCCACCAACAGATGAATGGATAAAGAAGATGTGGCACATATATACTATGGAATATTACTCACCCATAAAAAGGAACGAAACTGAATTATTTGTAATGGGGTGGGTGGACCTAGAGTCTGTCATACAGAGTGAAGTAAGTCAGAGAAAAACAAATACCATATGCTAATGCCTATACATGGAATCTAAAAAATGGTACTGATGAAGCTAGTGGCAGGGCAGGAATAAAGATGCAGATGTAGAGAACGGACTTGAGGACACAGTGGGGGAAGGAGAAGCTGGAACGAAGTGGGAGAGTAGCATTGACATATACACACTACCAAATGTAAAATGGATGGCTAGTGGGAAGCTGCTGCATAGCTCAGGGAGATCAGCTCGATGCTTTGTGACCACCTAGAGGGGTGGGATAGGGAGGGTGGGAGGGAGACGCAAGAGGGAGGGGATATGGGGATATATGCGTATGTATAGCTGATTCACTCTGTTGTACATCAGAAACTAACACAACATTGTAAAGCAACTATACTCCAATAAAGATGTAAAAATAAATAAATAAAAATTTAAAAAAATGGAAGTATAGTTGATTTACAATGATTCTGGTGAACAGCAAAGTGATTCAATTATATATATATTCTTTTTCAGATTCCTTTCTATTACAGGTTATTACAAGATATTGAATACAGTTCCCTATGCTGTACAGTAGGTCCCTTGCTGTTTATCTACTTTATGTATAGTAGCATGTATCCGTTAATCCCAAATTCCCAATTTATCCCTCTGCTCCCACCCCAAATAAATGTCAAGAACTTAATATCGAAGAAATGAAGCAAACTGCAGAGGAATGCATAGACTGTGGTTCTGCTTACATAAAGCTCAAAATCATGCAAATCTAAATAACGTATCGTGTAAGGATACAAATACATGTGGCAAAGCTCTAAAGAAAAGCAAGAAAATAATGAAACTGAAATGTAGGGTGGTAGAAAACTCTGGAAAGAAAAGGGATGAGATTGTAGGATGGACATGCAGGGGACTTCAAAAATAATGATACGGGCGTGATATGGACAACGCTATATACTATGGTGTTGTTTGTAACAGCAAGAAAGGAAAAATGACCTAAGAAGAAACTGATTAAATAAATCACAATATATCCCTTCAATGAAATAGTGTGCAGTCATTTAAAAAGAATGAGGAAGCTCTTTATGAACAAATATGGGAAAATCGCTGGTGGGAAAAAAGAGGTTCAGAACAGTGTTTATAACATGCTGCCATTTGGGTAAAAAAGTAAGAAAATGCATAATATACCTGGATGGGATGTATGAGAGCCAGATAACATTGGTTGCCTCTGAGAAAAGAAGTAGGTAGGTGAAAACTTTGCACTTTAAGTCATGGGAATAAAGTACCTAATTCTAAACTCACAAACTTTTAATATTACCTTATTCATGTCAAAGTATATGATGCTTAGAACTTCAAAACACTCTAGCAAGTTAAAAAATAAAAGTTTAGACAGCAGATGCAAACTATTATATATAGAATGGATAAACAACAAGGTCCTACTGTGTAGCACAGGGAACTATAGTCAATATCCTGTAATAAACCATAAGGGAAAAAAATGAAAAAGAATATATATGTATAACTGAGTCACTTTACTGTAGAGCAGAAATTAATACAACACTGTAAATCAACTATCCTTCAATAAAATTTTTTTAAAAGTCTAGACAGATGAGAGAAGATTAGAAAAATGTTGATAATATTGACGCTAGATTACGGATGATGGGATGGTGGCGTTTGAAGTTTTCGATAGCAAAAGGTATATATAGAAACCTGCAGAGTTCTGGGTCAAAACTCAGATTAGTGACACGTGTTTAAATCCTCTCCATCTCAATACTCCACTAAAATAACATAAAATACATTTTAAAGCCATATTCACAGCATAACATGTTTACAATGATATCAATGACAACAAAACCAGAATCAACCTACAGAGATGGTTCAGTAAATTAGCGTGTAGCCCCGTGATGTGAAATTATGCAGCTGGAGCCCAGAATTCAAAGCTAAATCACCCTTAAGATAGATTTATTCCGGTGGGGGACCAAGGTTGGGTAGAGCATTTCCACGTGATCCCCCTCCATTTGCAAATGGAGGTAGAGAGGGATTGCCCAGTACTTCCTGTCCAGGGATGAGCAAGGTCTCTAAAACACTCCTACCTGATATGAGCCATTGTATATGGTTTGGCTTATTTGTTACGGGACCTAGCTTTACCCAAAGTCGTAGGCGTGGATTTTCCAATAGAGACACATTCAACACTTGAACCCCAAGAGAAGAGTGGGTTTTCCTGGTGGGTTCCCGCATCAGCCAGCACCAGATGATGTGCACAGCACTTACTCTCCCAATAACAAGGGGGCAGGCAGGGCAGCTAGTATTCCTCTCGTTCCACAGAGCACAAAACTGAAACCCACGCAGGTGAAAGGACATGTCCTCACTCTTTTCACTTGACCAGAGAGAAACAGAGTTGTGCTGACTGCAATGCGTTCACGAGAGCCCCAGAACACTGGGTGTGCCGTCTGGAAACCACACTGGGTGAGAACGAGAGGCTGGCTCTCCAGCTGGACGGGACTTCATCGTGATTTGATTTGGGGATTGATCTGGAATGGCTGCACTACCCACAGGTACAGGAGAAGCCACCTGGGGGACCACAGGGTGATTGCGAGAGGAAATCACAGAAACCTACCAGAGCAGAAAGTCTGTTTTCACACCAGCTGCAAAGTGCAAAATGATATTAAATTGTCAACTCCGCTCCCCTGGTCTAAAGGATGTGAAATCCTCTCTGAGTCTGTCTGTCATCAGATCTGCCGTGTGGCTGGGGGGCCATAGCACAGAATCTTCTGTGCCTGGGGCAGGTTCCACTGTTTCTAGGCTTTGGGAACGAAGGCCGCGCCCCCTTGCTTGCTCTGAACCTCGGTTTTCTCATGGGTAAAGCTGAGACCTCCTGGCTGGGAGGTTTGTAATGAGGATTTTACAATATCATGTGTGAAAATGATCCGTAAGCTGTGAAATACTAACCTAATGTTACCTCATTAAGTGAGATAATACATGTAAAGTATCTACCCAGGGCCTGTTATGTAAGTAGGTGGTCAACCTAAAATTTCTTTCACTTGCTCCCTGTTATTCCTACTGTGATTATTATTCCATCCCAAGCCCACCCCCATGATGTGAAGTCTTAGAGGGTCTTAGTGCCCTTTTTCATCCTATATTATTGTTATCTTCTGGTGGCCAATTTTATTTTCCGAAAATGGCACAGCCATATTTTCAGTCCCACATGGTTTTCCAGAACCTTGCCACTCCCTATCAAGAAGCAGGGTTTATATCCCCTTGCACATGGATGGGCCTGCTCTTGGTTTAATTAACTCAGTGTCGCTGGATTAAGACAGCAGCGCAGGGGCTTCCCTGTGACCACCTTGTTGAATCGAATATGGTGGCAGGGATGCTGCATGATTTCTGAGGCGAGTTCATAGCGGGGATACAGTGTCTACTAGGATTTCTTGGGATGCTTGTCTTTGAAATCAGCCACCATGCTGTGAGGGAGCCCAACTAGCCCACAAGGAGAGTCCACGTGGAGAAGCCCAGAGAGAGGAACGGAGGCCCCCAGCCGACAGCCAGCATCAGCCATGAGACTTGCAAGGGAACAGACCTTTAGATGATCCCAGTCTCCTTACTTTGAGCCCTCCAGTTGAGACACTATGGTGCAGAGGCAAGCCATCCCCACTGTGTTCTAAATTCCCATCCCACAGAACCAGTGAGCCCAGTAAATGGTTGCTTTATGCCACCAAGTTTTGGGGTGCCACTTGGCACAGCTATAACGACAGGGACATCCCCCCACTTCACCATAGATCTCTTGAAGGGGGAGGCTGTTTCATCTGCTTTGTCCTTAGGAAGCTGAGCAGAGGGCTCCTTCAGGACGCTCAACCCCTCTTGCGGGCATTTTGGAATGCCTCTGTGCTCTTTGAGGCCAGGACTCCTAGATGTGCAATGTTTTTAAATCATTCATTCAGTCAACAAATATTTATTAAATGCCTAATGGGTCAGAGGGGCTGCAGATGAGATAGTCAGCCAATCAGACTCAGCACTGCCCTCATGGGGCTTACAGTTCAGTTGAGAGTGAATGGGAGTAGATGACAAATAAAAAGGGACACAAAGTTATGCCACATTGTGATAAATACTACAGCAGGAAATACATAGAGTGAAGGTGGTGAATAGCAGTGGGAGACCTGCTTGAATAGGATGGTCAGCAAAGGCCTTTCTGAGAGCAACACAGAGATAGGTAAGCCTTGGGAAGGGTGGGGCTGGGGGTGAAGAACATTCCAGGTGCTGGGACTACAGAGGCAAAGACCTTGTGAGTGACAAGAGCTTGGAATGTTGGGGAAATGGAAGACGACCAGGGTGGAGGGGTCTGGTTCCCCAGGGCAGGGCTGGGAGCTGGAGAGGCGAGAAGGGGCTGGCCACGGAAGGCTGTTTGGATTTTCCTCTAAAAGCTGTGGGGAGCCACTGGCGGGCCTAAGCACATTAGGGTAATTCTCAAGAGTTTGCCTAATACCTCCTTGGTCTCAGTTTCCAGCACCAGCTGTGTCTGAGAGAGCAGAGCATGAGGGAGGGATGGTGTGAGCACGTACATCACTCGGGTCTTTGGCAGGAGTTAGACGATCAATCTCTGATGATGTTAAGTCAGATCTCACACAGGAAAGCCTTTGGCTGGGAAATAAGCTCCAACATCAGGCTGGGTTGCTGGTATAGGTATGATGATGTTCTTAGTTACTGGGAGTGGCCTTGTGACCCTCTCTCTGTCTTTCTGTCTCTGTCTCTCTGTCTCCCTTCTCTCTCTCTCTCTCACACATACACACACACACACACACACACACACACACACACAATCAGCCAAAAGTAGGTAAATAAGAAATAAGGAGCTTCTGAACAAAGTCATGGTCACCAAGTGGACACCCAGTTACCATATCCTTTACTGTTCCAAAAGCCTCCTAGGCCTGGATGCCTGCTACCTCTCACTTTGCATCCAGGTCTGGCAGCCCTGGTTCTCTCTAGCTGAGCTGTGTGCAGTAGCAAACTAAGCGGGGGTGACTGGGGGAGGTCACAGTCAATCTTGGCAGACAGCCTGGAGTAAGGGAGGGACCCCGGGAACTTTAAGGCAGGGTGGTGGGTGCCAGCAGCCCAGATCCCTCTGTGCCTTGCCTCCTCCAGCAGCAGCGCCTGCTCTTGGTTCAATTAGCTCAGTGTCGCTGGATTAAGAGAGCAGCGAAGGGGCTTCCCTGGTGGCGCAGTGGTTGGGAGTCCACCTGCCAATGCAGGGGACACGGGTTCGAGGCTTGGTCTGGGAGGATCCCACGTGCTGCGGAGCAACTAAGCCTGTGCACCGCAACTACTGATCCTGCACTCTAGAGCCTGCGAGCCACAACGGCTGAGCCCACGAGCCACAACTACTGAAGCCCGCGCACTCTAACAAGTAGCCCCGACTCGCCACAGTTAGAGAAAACCTGCGTGCAGCAAGGAAGACCCAACGCAGCGAAAATAGATAAATAAATAAATAAATAAATAAATAAAAATACAAAGAAAGCAGGGCATTTGTAGCATACTTTAGAATCGTCTCCGTTCAAAATGAATAGAATAAAAACATTTTCTTTCGCCTCGCAGCTTGTAGGATCTTAGTTCCCCAACAAGGAATTGAAGCTGGGGCCACGGCAGTGAAAGCAACGAGTCCTAACCACTGATCTGCCAGGGAATTCCCTGGAAAGAATAAAATTTTAATGTTTAAAGAGGCAATAATGATAATGATGACAATAACCAGCGTTTATATTTCACGCTATCTCTTGTTTACCAACTCTGTTTTCACCCGTTTGATTGTCATGATAGACCCTTAGCTTTCTAGAAATGTCAGCTATCTGACACAATCACCCTGCTCCTTCAGCACCCCCCACCCCCAGAGCTTGCATGCTCAAACACACACACAGAGCTTCCAAGAAAGCGTCCTCGTGGAGATACACAGATGTCTCCTTCTTACCCTTCATGAACCCACCAAATGAAATCCACATTCGGCTTGAACAGGAGCCGGAGCATCTGTGTGAGGCCCAAGAGAGGACAGCAGCCCCCTTGAGCAGGGCTGCGGGAACGGCGGGAGCGGGGCAGCCCCAGGGCCCTCCTGTGTGGTGGCCTCATTCCTTGGGACAGTGGCTGGCAGGCCTGAGGGCTTGGGCTCTGCCCTTAGCATGCTGTGTGGCACTCTGTGGGTACGTCTTCTGAGTGTGGTCTCTTCCCAGCTGTTGCTGCCTGCATTGTGTTTTCCCACGCCTGGGCCTGCCCAAGCTGTCACCAGCTGTGACCAGCTGTCAGCCAGTTGTTAGCACTCAGCTCCTCTCCCACCATGTGACACTCCCATCATCAGCAGGAACCCAGAAGAGCTCTGTGACAGGCAGATTCAAGGACAGACGGCATTTGAGACCTGAGCACCCTGCAGTCAGGTGGAGACCCCGGTGAGAGACCCACATAGACGGAGCCAGAGAGACAGACACCCAAACAGGAGTGGACTCAGAGAGATAGATGGGGAATAGAAAGCACACACACACACACACACACACACCACACACACACACACACACACACACACACACACAGCTGTGCTTCCAGACACGAGGTAGCCAAGAGTCACTTCCCCCCCAGCCGTGGGTCCTCTCGGGAGCCAGGAGCTCCAGGAATCTTACTAGGGGCCTCCCCAGCCCAGCTACTCAAAGTGTGGTCCGTGAACCAGGTCCAGAGGCCTCGGCACCCGTGGGAGCTGTGAGACCTGCATAGTCTCAGGCCCACCCCAGACCTGCAGCATCAGATGGGCGTCTTTACCAGAGCCCCGGGAGATTCCCAGGCACGGTAAGCACAGGCAGCGCGGCTCTCACTCCTGTCCTGGCCTCTTTATCACAGGAAGCTTGAGGAGGACCAGAGGAGTGTGTACACTTTCACTCCCGTGATGCAAACCGAGCGCCAGGAGGAGAGGCAGCGGGGGCCGGGGGGTGGGGTGTGGGCGTGGGCTGAGCCCTCGTGCTCTGCGTGCAGAGCCGGGACGAGCTCAGCGCGCACGGACGGCTCTGCCCCCGTGGTTCCGCCACCTGGGCTGCCATCATTCCCTCTTCTCGATGGTCCCAGGCCATCTTCCTCGGAGGCCCAGTCCCCTGCTCACTGAGACAGGAGGCCTTCCCGGTACACCTTGAAGACAGAGGTCTCTCTCTTCCGCTAACCACAGCCAAAATAATGATAGCTACTAACCCGCTGGATGGTCTCCATATTCCCAGGCTGCTTGCTGATTTCTCCCACTCGATACACAGAGTGGAACTGAATTAAGTACTATTATTATCCCTGTTTCACAGATGGGAACGCTGAGGCTCAGAGGGCTACCCGTCCTTTATTCAGCAAGTGTTGAAGGGATACCAAGTATGTGCCGGGGTTGGGGACCAGCTGGTCTATGAGCCCCGCCCCCTCCAGGCTTCTGCACCCAGATGGTGGTCCGGGGGGGAGCAGGGGGTAGGGCAAGCCAAGCCCAGAGGAAGGGGCAGGAACCCTGGAAATCTCAGCTGTCTCGCCAGAGATAAGGGTGCTTTGATCTCCAGGCTATTTCCCACACCGAGGAATTCCATTCAGGCCTGTACGCAGGCTGGCTATCTCCTCGGGTGCTGCACAATCGCCCCCCTGGAACATCTAGAAGGATGGTTATTACTTGCTGACGAACTCAGGATCTGCTTGGTTCCACAAATAGGGGTCTCTTCCTGGAGGAGCCCTCCCTGCCCAGCCCTTAGCCTCCAGCCCCCGGGAGGGGTCCCTCCACCCTCAGCCTGTCACCGCCTAAAGCTTGTCCCCCACTGGAAGCTGCTAGAGTGGCCCTGGACAGAGGGGCAGGAAAGAGGGGCCGCCTGGTAGGAACACCCCCAGCTCTGGGGCCCACAGACGCGCTGTGGAGAGAGGAGTCACCATCTCATCCACCTACCAGCTGAGTCTCCTGGGGCGACTGACCTCACCTCTCTGGAACTCGGTTTTTTGGACTAAACGGGGACAATGGTAGGACACTGCCTATCTGAGGGCTGGGGGAATCTGAAGAATGTAAAGGTTGCATAAGCGTTAAACAGACGGCAGCTAGGTTGCCTTTGCCCTGTTTGGAGCAGGTACAGCCCCCTGCTATAGAAAACCACCTCCGGTTTCTATCTTGGGGGTCATTTATTAAGCCTTTGCTTACGAAACACAGATTGCATTATGCTGATAACAGTTTCCCTTTTTTAAAATCTTGTTGCTTGACTTTCTTGTTATAAAGAGCAGGTGGTAAAGGCATAAGGGCACTCTGAGGTGACAGTAAAATGAAGTCTCTGGCTGGTGAGAGCTGAATGTAATCGGACACAGGGATTTGCTTTAGGGAGGTGGTCTGAAGGCTATAAATGTAGGATTGTGAAAAGACCTTTATTACTGATGTTCCTGCAGGAAAACCAACTTTATCTGCTGAAACTCTCACAAAAACGATCACTTGTAGAACATGATTTCTTTTTTTTTTGACTTTTGAAACTAGTGGGCTTTTTAAAATTGAAGTGTAGTTGACTTACAATGTTATGTTAATTTCTGCTGTACAGCAAAGTGATTCAGTTACACACACACACACACACACACACACACACACACACACACACACATATATATATACATTCTTTTTCCTATTCTTTTCCATGGTGGTTTATCCCAGGATATTGAATAGAGTTCCCCTTGCTACACAGCAGGACCTTGCTGTTTATCCACTCTCTATATAATAGTTTGCATCTGCTAATCCCAAAGTCCCCATCCATCCCTCCCCCACCCCACCCCCCTGACAACCACAAGTTTCTAGAACCTGATTTCTGAGATTTCATATGAACGGAGTGCTCATGCTTTAGCAGAGATGGGCTCCTTGGAGCCCCTACCGGGTGCTAAGCCGGGACTCAACAGTCCCATGAGATGGGTACCATCTCCATTCTCCAGCCAGGAAAACTGAGGTCCAGAGAGAAGTAATTTAGCTCGGGTTGCAGAGTTAGTAGCAGAGAAGGAATTTGAAGGCAGGACTGTGGTCCTCCAAAGTCCTGTCTTCTGCTGCAATATACCCAGCCCACCTTCCTCAGTGTAAAAGCTTCCCTACATGGCTCCACCCCATAAACACCAGATGACTCGGACTAGCAGAGGTGAGAGCCTCCTGTAAACTGTGAAGTCCTCCATACAGGTCAGAACTTTTTACATCAAAGCTCTAATTTATTACAAGTAATTTAGAGCTTGTTATTTCCTCCACCAACAAAGCCTGGCTTTTCCAGAAGGAGCCACCGCAGGGTTCCTTGAATAATGAGCATTTAAAATATTACTAAACACAACTTTCCAGGATTACAATCTGCTGAAGGGAAGTGAGGGCAGTTCGGGCTGGGAAGTGAAATCTCTGGAACTGGAGGAATTTGCAAGAGCAGGAGGCACCCTGTGAGGCCTCCTGATGAGAACGAATGCTTTGCATCACCCCAACCTGTTCACAGCCCTGGAGCAACCAACTAAATTTTTTTAACCTACATTAGTATGTATCGTCACTATGCCTGTGGTGACTTACATTTATGGCAGGGCCTGAGAGAGTTATTATTTCCAGTGAGGTTCAAAGAAGTTTAGTAACCTTTTTTTTAGTCCAAGGTTATATATACAAGTATCACTTAATAGTGGTGTACAACCATATGGTCCAGTAAATCCACTTTGGGATATACCCACAAAAGAATTGAAAGCAGGGACTTGAACACCACTGTTCATAGCAGCATCATTCATAACACCCAAAAGGTAGAAACAACCTAAATAGCTATAGAGGGATGAATGGATAAACAAAATGTGGTATGTACATGTATCTCATATCGTTCAGCCTGAAGAAAGGGAAGAAATTCTCACACATGCTATAACTTGGATAAACCTTGAAGGCATCATGCTAAGTGAAATAAGCCAGACACTAAAGGATTCATATTGTATGATTGCACTTAGTTCAGGTACCTAAAGTAGTCAAATTCATAGTGACAGAAAGTAGAACGGTTGTTGCCAGGGACAGGGGGCAGGGGGTAGGGGGTAGAAATGGGGAATTAATGTTTCATGGGTATGAACTTTCTGTTCATGATCATGAAAATGTTCTGGAGATGGATGGTGGTGATGGTGGCACAGCAATGTGAATGCACTTAATGCCACTGAACTGTACACTTAAAAATGGTTAAAATCGGGCTTCCCTGGTGGCACAGTGGTTGAGAGTCCACCTGCTGATGCGGGGGACACGGGTTCGTGCCCCGGTCCGGGAGGATCCCACATGCCGCGGAGCGGCTGGGCCCGTGAGCCGTGGCCGCTGAGACTGCGCGTCCGGAGCCTGTCCCTGAAGGGAATACTCTATTCCCTTCTAGATTTCCTGTCTCATGCAAGGGAAGGACGGAAAAAAAAAAAAAAAAAAAAAGTTAAAATCTTAAGTTACATTTATGTTTCATGTTATGTATACTTTACCGCAATTAAAAAACAAAGTCAATGTACAACCTGAATAATAATGATGGTTAACGTTTTTTGAATAGCTAATAGGTACTCAGTACAGCCATCTGAAGTAGTTATTATCCTTCCAATTTTATAGATGAAGAAACTGAGGTTCAGAGTAGTTCTGTGAGTGCCCCCAAAGTCGTAAAGCCAGAAATAAAGGTGGGATTTAAAGCCAGATCTTTCTGGCAGGTCTTTATTTCTGTGTGCTGCCTTCTATCCTATGAATGCCTTAGCACCCTCTGCATGGCCTTAAATAAAAGGATTTTGTTGGGACAAATTACAAGTCCTAAACTCTAAAACAAAAACAGAAACAAAACAAAAAAAAACTATTGGGGGCTTCCCTGGTGGCACAGTGGTTGAGAGTCCGCCTGCCAATGCAGGGGACACGGGTTCGTGCCCCGGTCCGGGAAGATCCCAC
>NW_006798979.1:1212571-1246709 GCF_000442215.2 Lipotes vexillifer | reverse complement strand
CCTGGTGGCACAGTGGTTAAGAATCCGCCTGCCAATGCAGGGGACACAGGTTAGAGCCCTGGTTTGGGAAGATCCCACATGCCACCGAGCAACTAAACCCAGGTGCCACAACTACTGAGCCTGCGCTCTGGAGCCTGCCAGCCACAACTACTGAGCCTGCACGCCACAACTACTGAAGCCTGCGCACCTAGAGCCCGTGCTCCGCAACAGGAGAAGCCACTGCGATGAGAAGCCCGCATGCAGCAACGAAGACCCGACGTAGCCAAAAATAAATAAATAAATAAAATGGTTAAATTTATAAAAAACTAAAAGAGAGAGAAAGCTATCAGCAAAAGGCATTTAGCCTTGGATCGTTAGCTAGGAGCTGCCTCTGGCCTGGGGTTAGTTCCTCCTCATTCTGTACCTCAGCTTCCCCATCAGACAATCTGGTGGCTGGCTTCCAAGGGCACATCCAAGTCCCACATTCCAATACTCTCCACCCCGAATAGACCCTCAAAGAGAACAGTCTAAAAAGAAGCTAAATTCATAGGCTGACCATAAGTCCCACTTTGCCCCAAACCGTCCCAGCTTCGGCCTGTTGCCCCATGTAATGACAGTTGCACCCCTTAAATTTTTTTAAAGTTTTTGGCCACATGGCATGTGGGATCTTAGTTCCCTGACCAGGGCTCGAACCCACACACCCTGCATTGGAAGCATGGAGTCTTAACCACTGGACCACCAGGGATGTCCCATACCCCTTAAACTTTCAAAAGTGTCCTGGGTTGGGTGATAGCTCATCCTACAAATGCACTAACCAGGTTTTGTTTTGACAACAGTTGACTTCAGACCTCACAGTCAGAGCTGCCTCTTGTAAATTCTTGTTACTGTTTGGTTTGAAACCTACAAGGTAAAATCATCCGAAGATTGTCAGGATTGATAAGGCAGGCTTTGTTCTGAAGTCACTCAATGCGGACAGTTATAAGAATCTTTGCTTAAAATTTGCAAGCCAAGATACCTAATGATTTGTTTGTTTCTGCTTCAAAGCTTTAAAAAGCCCTTTTATCTATTGTCTGATAGGGATTATTCTGTGATTTAAAAAAAACCCAACAATTCAGTTCACCGATTAAAAAAAAAAAAATTCTAAGTATAGGGCCAAATGCAAAATGGCTGACCAGGCAGGATGGGTAAAAGGAGTAATTATTATGGGGTATTTATGAGTTGATCCTTAGAAAAACCACACTTTTACCCAAGCGGAGTAAGTTAAAAATTGTCTTGTTCTACTCTTTGGTAATTTATTGTCACTCTGAAAAAGCTTCATTGAAAACTAATAGATTAGTTTTAACAAATGTTAAACAAAACATTCTAGAAAATGTAAAAAATATAAAACAATACAAAAAGACTAATTCCATTCCCAACAGACCTACTGCTAAAGTTTGATATATACTTCTAGTTATTATGTATTCATGTATATGTTATTTACCCCAAAAGAGTAGTCATGCTCTATTTTCTTCTGTAACATTTTTTGTCCATTTATATGCCAAAGCTTTTTCCTGTTTCATCAAATACAGTCTATAAAACCACTTTCATAGCTATATGGTAGTCCTTCATATGAATGTGTAAAAATTTACTTAACTGTGCCCCTACTGTGGGATGTTTCTTTCCAATTTTTTTTGCTTTACGAAATCAAAAAGGATTGAGATAATCATTCCTTTGGCCAAAACCTGGTGCATATCGAAATTATTTTTGGAGACGAAATTTCTGGAAGTGCATTTGTTTGGTTAAAGGATATACAGTTTTAAGGCTCTCGATACATACTCTGATCACAGTTGCTGTGAAAATCCTAAACCTTCCAGAATAAACACAAAGCAAGAGAAATTGAAGGGACAATCTTATAGTTCTCGATTTCTTCCCCATAATCCACTTCATCTGTGTCTCAAGGCGGTGGATTCCAGAAGAACACAGGCCAAGCCTGTTTGAATTGTCTGCAGTGAGACCTTTAAACTGTAGCGGGGAAGGACACAAGACTGGCAGATCGGACTTGAGGCTTCTAATCCTGATTCAGCCCTCACCCATTTTGTCCATAAACACGATATCTGACCTTCTGGACCTAAATCCCTCCATTCGTGAAACTGGGGGATCAGCCAGGTAATTATGAAAGGCCCTTCCTGTTCTTACATAGGAAATGAAAGAAAGCAGATGGAAATGCAGGTAAAATATTAACAAGTTTCTTCTAACTACTTGTAGCTCTCAGTGCCTTTCTTCCCCCTCATTTCCACTTCTCCCGTGTCTCTGACATCTTCCCTGGGCTTGGCTGTGTTTCATCTTTCTTTCACTAAAAAACTCACTCTTGAACAGGCTTCAGCTGGGTGGTCAGCGATGACCAAGCCTTTCTTCGGTCTTTAGGAATTAGAAGTAATCTCTCCCTGATGTGCTCTTTTGCAGTTTATCTGGAGCCTTTGAAATGCAAATCACTCCAACCTGCAGCCAGGGAAACTGGATTCTATAGGGCCTCCAACTGACCTCCACAGCCTGCTGCAAGCTCAGAGCAGGCGGGAGTCTGTGGCCTGCTTCCAAAGATCAAAGGACCATTGTTCACCTAGAGTCACCACCAGAAAACCCAGATTAGCGAGTAATTCCACCACCATCGGTCTTAATATCAAACCTCTACTAACATGGACAGGATGCAGAAGCTTTGGCCCCTGGGCTTCAAGCTGCTCAAGGAGAGAAGCTACTGCGACATCTCAAAAGAGGGATAGGTATCAGGTAAGGTTGCTTCTCTGATCTCTCTTGGTCTAGAGCAAATCAAAGGGGTCTAGAGCAGGGGCTCTGGAGTCAGCTGGCCTGGACTTACATGAAGGAGCTGCCAATGCAGGCGTTTGGAATAAACTGAATGAATCTCTACAGCTATGTCTAGGTGACGTATGATCCAGCTGTTTCAGTGGTACATTTGCGGTCCCTACCTCGCTTCTCCTGGAACGAGTCCTGACTGGTCCATGGAGGTCAGCAAGCCCTGGCGAGCGGGGAGTGGATTCTGATCTGCCCAATCACCACTGGTTTCCACAGTCTGCAGTTTGATTGCCTGGACCCGTGCCTTCTCTTTCGAGTGAATGCCCCGTGGACACACATGTTATCTCCACTCCCTCCTGGAATCCCACTAAAATGATAGTAAAGGAATGCAAAAGGCATGAGCCGCAAGGACAAAGGGGAGAGGGAGGAGACGGCAGCAGAGTTAGCCACAAAATTCAGAAGCTGGAAAACAGATGGATTTGTGGTAACTAACTTGGCAGAGAGAAGAATCATCTAACTTTCTTCAGTAGGTTGAGTAAACTAGACAGGAGACAGTAGCAAACAAGAGCTGTCGACGGAGTTCTAAAAGCATAAAAACAGACGGATTAATGGCATCTGACTGAAAAGGGAGAGGAGAAGGGAATCTAACTTTTTTCAGTAGACTGACTAGAAATAAGAGGATACGAGCCCTAGAACTATGGAAAAGCCCCATCTGGGGAGCCCCAGATTTCTCCGGAGGTGAGGATTCAGAATAGGGCTAAAAACTGGAGAATTAGCTAAAAGTCTTCATAAGGAGCAGTTAAACCTCCAGATGCCCTCCCATACCCCATGCACCCGCTTTGGTAGAATGCAGAACGTTTACTCCCTAAGCTAATTGAATTGCAGAGGATATCATCTCAGAGACACTAGGCACAGCTGAGGACAGGATGATGTTTGGTCTTGAAAGCAGGAGGACAAAGTAAAAAGTAAACACAAATGCAGAGTGGCACCGTCCCTGCTCCTGGCTCCTTTCTCTGCCTGACTCTCCAAATGGTGACACTCAGCTTACAATCACCCCAGGCACATTTTGGCAAGAAAATGGAGAAATTCTCATTGCGGAAATTGTCCAAAACAAGAAAAAAAAAAAATCTGTGAATACTGACATTTGAAAGTTCACCCAGAGAGCCAGTCAGGTCCCCACCTGATCATATTATAACAAAGCCTACCAGTCAGCAACCTCCATACACGCACACAAAGCTATTAAGGGCCTTGTTTTAAAATATGGTTATACAGCCAAAGGTCACCCAATTTTTTAAAAAAGCCTCTAGTATGGACCTTCCCTGGTGGCGCAGTGGTTGAGTGTCCACCTGCCGATGCAGGGGATACGGGTTCGTGCCCCGGTCCGGGAAGATCCCACATGCCGCGGAGTGGCTAGGCCCGTGAGCCATGGCCGCTGAGCCTGCGGGTCCGGAGCCTGTGCTCCACAAGGGGAGAGGCCACAACAGTGAGAGGCCCACGTACCGCCAAAAAAAAAAAAAAAAAAGCCTCTAGTATGATGGAAAAGTCAAAACAATTTCTAAAAGGGAACCCAAACCAATCAGAAGACCCTTATCTCAATTTTAGAAAATCCAAAGTAAATTTTCAGAGAAACTACACAGGAAAATTTCCCAGAGCTAAGGGATATGTTTTTGTTTTTGTTTTTTTAATAGAAAGTATCCTCCAAGCATTAAAAAAAAAAAAAAAAAGTAATGAAATTTAATAATAGTAGGTATAAAAAGGATATCCTAAAAGTTTTTGGGAAAAAAACCAACCAGAAAACCAGAAAATAAAAACACATGAAAGCAGTGTCTTCAAAATTCTGAGGGAAAATATTTTCCAAATATAAAACATTATACTCATCCAAAATATCAATCAAATGTAAGTTGAGACTTAACAATTCAGATTTGAAAGATCTCAAAAACTTATCTCCCACAAATCCTTCCTTGGGAAATTACTGCAAAATATACTCCACCAAAATGAGAGAGTTAAGAAAGTAAAAGATGTGGAACATGGCAAAGATGGAGTCATGGGGACCAGATTTACCCTCCCGCCTGAAACAAGTAAAGAACCAGACAAAATACATGAAACAATGACTCTCAAGACATTGGACACCAGGGAACAAAGGCCAGTAAGCTCTGAGGAATGGGAGATAAAGTGAGCCCTAAAGTGCAGGGAAGGTCAATAAGACAGAACCCAGAGGTTTCCTTGAGGAGATGGAGTGGGATGTCTGGGGAAACCAGGGCAGCTGGCATCTACAGGATGGAATACTTGAGTAAAGAGAGCTACACAGAAATAGAACCTCAGAGATCTGAAAAGGATTGATGCCTCAAGTATTCAACTGAGTACCTATCAGTTCACATGGGTGAGAAAAGTACCCACAGTCAGAGAAAGAACCATTAAAAGGATTAGAGGAAACACTGCTGGGACTACTGCCTGTTCCCAACAGTCAAACTGCAAAATCTCATAATTCAAGAAGCATCAGCTAAATACGAAAAAGGGTTTTGTCTCAGATTTGGGGGAAAAATTCGCCTTAGACTAACCATTGCTTTGTTCCAGGCCACCAAAGATTAAAAACAAAAACCAAAAAGATTATTTCCATGTAATTTAACCTCAACCCAGAACAAAATTCAAGGATATTTTTACGAATGGAAAACTATCCAGCACCTAACATAAATAAAATTCATGGATAAATACACAGATTATTATAATTATTATCATGGGAATTTCTTTAAATAATAAAACCAATTACAGTAAAAATATTAACAATGTGTTGTGAAGTTGATAACATATACAGAAGTAAAATGAATGAGAATAATATCACAAAGGCTTAGAGGGAAGACATAAACATATATTGTTCTAAGATTCTTATACATGCAGTAGTATATCCCTTGGAGGTAGCCATAGAAAGTTAAAGATGTATACACAGACTATAAAGCAGCTGCTAAAATAACACAACAAAGAATTATACCTAATGAACCAACAAAGGGATTAAAATGGAATCATAAAAAAATACCTCATGAATTCAGAAGAATGTGGAAAAGGGGGAAATGTAGAACAAAGAACACATGGCAGGAATAGAAAGTAAATAGTAGGATGATAGATTTGAATCCAAACACATCATAACCACATTAAATATAAATGGTCTAAATACCTTGAGACGTTTAGACAATCTCCAAGATGGCCACTATTGAGACATACTTTCTGGTGTTCACATCATCATAAGCCTTTCCCACTGAATGGGCTGGGCTTAGTGACTTACTAAAGACAGGGTAAGGCTTATATCTTGGTGTATGATTGGAGACTAGTGTATAAAAGGCTGGCTGGCATTGCATTCTCTCTCTCTCTCGCTCTCTCCAGGAGCAGTTGCTATGAGGAAAGCCATGATGTGAGCAGTCCTGTGGTGGAGCCCACATGCTGACGAACTGCAGCCTCCTGCAATCAGCCTCCTGAGTGAGCTCGAAAGTGGAGTCTTTAGTCTCAATCTTCAGAGACGGAAGCCTTGACTGCTGCCTCCTGAGAGATGCTGAGCCGGAACTACTGCAGGATTTCTGACCCTTAGAAACTCGTGAGATAGAAAATGTTTGGTGCTTTAAACTGTTGAGTTTGGGGATAATTTGTTACACAGTGGTAGATAACTAATATAGATTTTAATTAAAAAACAGATTTTGTCAGGTTGGATAAAAAAGCAAGACCCACCACTTCACACACATTAGGATGGCTAATATTTTAAAAACAACAACAATAGCAAACAGAAAATAACAAGTGTTGGCAAAGATAGAGAGACATTGAAACTCTAGTGCATTGCTGGTGGGAATATAAAATGGTATAGCTGCTGTGAAAACAGTGTGGTGCTTCCTCAAAAAGATAAAAGTAGAATTACTGTGTGATCCAGTAATCCCACTCCTAGGTATATACCTGAGAGAACTGAGAGCAGGGACTCAGATTCTTACACACCAATGTTCATAGCAGCATTATTCACAATAGCCAAAAGATGGAAACAACCCAAATGTTCATTGATGGATGAATGGATTAACAAAATTAGGTATATACACACAGTGAAATATTATTCAGCCTTAAAAAGGAATGAAATTCTGATACATGCTGCAGCATGGATAAACCTTGAGGATATGCTAAATAAAATAAGTCAGACACAAAAGGACAAAAACTGTGTGATTCCACTTATATGAGTTACCTCAAGTATACAGATTCATACAAACAGAAAGTAGAATAGAGGTTACCGGGGGCTGGGGATGGGAGGTATTGTTTAAACAGGTACAGAATTTCTGTTTAGAATCACGAAAAAGTTCCGGAAATGGACAGCAGTGATGATTGCACAACATTGTAAGTGTACTTGATGCCCTGAACTGTACACTTTAAAATGGCTAAAATGATAAGCTAAACAACAAGGATTTACTATTTAGCACAGGAAACTATATTCAATATCTTATAATAAACTATAATGGAAAAGAATATAGATATATACATACATATGTAAAACTGAATCAGTTTGCTGTACACCTGAAACTAACACAATATTGTAAATCAACTAAACTTCAACAAAAAAAGAAAGAAAAGAAAGAAAGAAAGAAAGAAAAAACTACTTATATAATGGAAAAAAATGGCTAAAATGATAAATTTTATCCTATGTATATTTTACCACAATTAAAAAAGTGGGAAAAAAAGCAAGACCAAATGATAGGCTGTCTACAAGAAACCTACCCTAAATATATAGATACAGACAGGTTAAAAGCAAAAAGAGGGAAATAGATATGCTATCCTAATATAATCAAAAGAAAGCTAGAATGGCTATATTAATATCAGACTATGTCTATTTCAGGCAAAGAACATTACCAGGGATAAAGCAAATCAATGCATAAAAAGAACACCACAACATCTTAAACATCATATGCTTAATAACTGAGCTTTAAAATAAATGAAGCAAATATTAATGAAACTGCAAGGAGGAACAGACAAAACCACAATTATAGTCTGAGATTTCAACAACCCTCTCTCAATAACTATAAAACAAGAAAATATAAAACTAATAAGGATACAGAAGACTTGAATAACACTATCAACCCACTTAACTTAATAGACATTTATAGAACACTGCCAACAGCAGAATATACATTCTTCTCAAGGACACACAAAACATTTACCAAGATAGACTATAGCTTAGGCCATAAGACAAGGAAGTCTTTATAAATTTAAAAAGATTCAAGTCTTACAAAGTATGTTCTTTGACCACAGTGAAATGAAGTTAGAAATCAATAGTGGAAAGAGATCTAGAAAGTTCAAAATATTTGGATCCTAAATAATACAAGTCTGAATAATCTGTGGTTCAAAGAAAAAGTCTCAAGGTAAGCCTAAAAATATTTTCCACTAAAAGGAAATGAAAACACAACATATCATCCAAGATAGTACTTGGAAATCTACAGTGCTAAAAGATTATGTTAGAAAACAGAGGAAATGTCTCAAGGACATCATCTTCTACCTTAAGAAGCTAAAAAGAAAAGAGAAAATAAAGCAAAGAAAGTAGAAGAAAGGGAGATAAAAGAGTAAATAAATAAAAGGGAAAAATACACAAATAATAGGGAGAAATCAGTGAAATCAATTGCTGGCTCTTTGAGAAGATCAATTAAATTGATAAATTTCAAGTCAGACTGATCAGAAAAAAATAGATAAAACAGAAACAGCCAATCTCAGCAATGAGTGAGGTAGTGAGAAAATCATTTCGATTCTCTAGCTATGAGAGGGACAATAAATATTATGAACAACCCTAGACAATAAATTTGACAAATTGATGAATGGACAAATTCCTAGAAAGACAAACTACCAGAGTTTCCTCGAGAAGAAATAGATAACCTGAATAACCCTATGTCTTCTAAATAAATGACAAACTTTCCCACAAAGGAAATTCCGGGCCCAGATGGCTTTAATGATGAATCCTGATACACATTTAAGGAAGAAACTATTCTGATTCTATGCTGAAGAGGAAACAGTGTTTCTCAACAGATTCTATGAGACTAGTATTATACTGATATCTAAACCAAAGGTGTTACAAGAAAACTAGACCCATATCCCTCAGCAGCATAAATGCAACCATTGTTAGTAAAATTTTGGCAAATTGAATTCAACAATGTGTGAAAAAGAATAACATATCAAGACTCAGTGTAGTTTATCCCAGAAATGCAAAGTTGGTTTTACACTGGAAAATCAAGTAATATAATTTACCATATTAACAGACTAAATCCAAAATGAGACCAAAAGAGGGATATGATCATCTCTAATAAATGGCAAAAAAAAAAAAAAAAAAGCATTTGACAAAACCCAACATCTATTCCTGATAAGAACTCTCAGCAAACTAGCAATAGAGGGGGATTTCTTCAGTCAGATAAGGGGCATCTACAAACTCCTAAAATTAACATCGTACAACCCCTGAATGCTTCCTTCCTAAGACCGCGTTCAAGACAATGATGCAGTCTCTCACCATTTCCGTGCAGCATTGCACTGGAGGTGGTAGTTACTTCAGAAAGGCAAGAAAAAGAATTAAAGGGCCTCTGGACTGAAAGAAAGAAGTAAAACTGTCTCCATTTATGGATGACATGAAAATTCTTTCTACATAGAAAATTCTTTCGAATACACAAAAAAGTTACTACAACGATTAAATGAGACTAGCAAAGCTGCAGGACACAAGATTAACATACAAAAATCAATTGTATTTCTATAGACTAGCAACAAAGAATCAGAAATTTAAATTTAAATTATAATTTACAGGGACTTCCCTGGCAGTCCAGTGGTTAAGACTCCATGCTCCCACTGCAAGGGCACAGGTTTGATCCCTGGTTGGGGAACTAAGATCCCCACAAGCCATGCAGCATGACCCAAATAAATAAATAAATAAATAATGTATGTGTTTGTGTGTGTGTATATATATATATAATTTACAGTAGCGTTGGAAACATTAACTACTTGGGGACAAATCTGACAAAAGGTGTACAAGACCTTTAAACTGAAAATACAAAACATTGCTGAGAAAAATTAAAGACCTAAATGTGTGGAGAGATACATAGGTTCATGGATCCAATGACTCTATATTCCTAAGAGACCTCTTAAGACTCTCCACTAAATTTATCACTAAACCTCACTAAATCTCTCCAGACTCAACACACTTCCAATAAAAATCCCAGCAAGCTTTTTGTGTAAAAATTGACATGCAGATTCTAAAATTGGTATGGAAATGAAAAGGATCAAAACCCAGATCTACAAAAAGAAAGAGTATTATCAAAGAAGTAATAAGTGAAGGTAAAATAAAAATGTTATTTTTCTTATTATTAATTGATTTAGCAGATAACACTTTATTCATAATAATAATAGCAGCAATGTATTTGATTATGTTTGCTTATGTATATACATATGCTTACGCATGCTTATATATAAATGGAATGAGTGACAGCAATGATACAAGGACTGGAGAGAGGAATTAAGATTATTTGATTATTATAAAATAATAACACTACCTATGAAGTAACGTAGTGTTATTTGAAAGGAGACTTGGATTAGTTGTAAATGTGTATTGAAAATTCTGGGGCAATGACTTAAAAAAGTAAAAAAAAGTATAACAGGTATCCTATAAAAGGAGAGAAAATGCAATCATATAAAATGCTTGATTAAAACCACAAAAGACAAAAAAATAGTGGAAGACAAAAAAAGAAAAGGAACAAAGAAGATGGGTAACAAATAGAAAATAGTAGCAAATATGGCTCCAGCTGTATTATATCTTATATATCCAAGATATTAATCCAACTATATCAGTAATCACTTTGAACAGCAATGGTCTAAATGTACCAGTTAAAGACAGAGATTGTCAGAGTGAATTAATAAAAATAAAAAGACCCACTTATAGGTTGTCTACAAGAAATTAAAACCACAATGAGATGCCACTAAACATCCAATAGAACGTCTACAATTAAAAACACTGATTCAACCAGGTATTGGCCAGAATGTGGAGCAATCAGAACTCTCATACACAGCTGATGGGAAGGTAATGTGGTACCAACATTTTAGAAAATAGTTTGGCAACAATAACAGCGACAAACACACCTCTCTTATGACCCAGTCATTCCTCTCCTAGCTGTTTACCCAAGAGAAAAGAGAGCTCATGTCCATACGGTGATTTGTACATGAATGTTCACAGGAGTTTTATTTTTTAATAACAGAAGAACAAAAACAACCCAAATGTCTTCGACAGGAGAATGGATGAGCAATTTGTGGACATCTATATAATGGAATACTACTCAGCAAAAAAAAAGAAAAAAGAAAAAAGTAATGAACTATTGATACAGACAACAGCAGAGATAAATCGCAAAATAATTATGCTGAGCAAATGAAGCCAGATGAAAACAAGTACATACTAGATGAATCCAACTATATAAAATCTAGAAAATGCCAACCACTCTGTAGTGACAGAAAGCAGGTCAGTGGTTGCCTGGGGATGGGGTAGGGACAGAAGAGAAGGATTACAAAGAGACACAAGGACATTTTAGGGGGTGATGGAGATGTGATATATTCATTATCTTGATTGTGGTGATGGTTTCGTAAATGCATACATATGAAAAAATGTATCAAATTGTACATTTTAACATGTGAAGTTTACTGTTTGTTAATTACACCTCATAAAGCTGTTAAAAATTTTTTAAAAAAAGACATATAGGACTTAGGGATCCAACACAAGAGACAGGGGATGGGAATGACCACGAATTTGGTAAGAGAAGGCCTAGGACACAGTTGAACATGAAAGAACGATCAATCCAGATTGGAACAGGAAGAAGGAATGCTCCAGAAAGGATGTTTCCAAGGAACGAAAATGAAAGACATAGCTTACTTTGTGTGTTTGAATGTATCAATTAAAATACTAAGGAAATACAGTTCTATTAGAGAGTTTGGAATGCGCTAGAGATAGATACATAGAAAGCTAAGTAAACAAAATGAGGCAATTATGAATTCCAAAGAATGGGAAAAAGTCATACAAGACAGGAAATGTATTGACAGTACACAAAAATATCTGTGTCCCAAACATATTTACAGTGGCATAAACGTGGAAGTAAAGATTATTTCTTTAGCTAAATTCATATACTATATTGGGAAAAGTGGAGGGAGAGGGGTAAGAACTGGTGTATAGCTGAGTGGTGGCAGAGAGAGTAGGAGGGCTAGAATCCCAACTCCCATACCAAGAAGTCAAGAGACAAAAAATCTAAAAGCATCAACAGAGAATGTAACTCAGTGAGATGATGAAGGTGCCTATCTAGCCTTATTGTGGTAAATCATTTGCAGTACATACCTGATCAAATCATCACATTGTACACCTTAAACTTACACACTGTTATATGTGAATTATATCTCAGTAAAGCTGGAAAGAAAAGAAATAGTAATATAAGCATATTATGTAGACAGATGGGGGTAGATAGCAGAGACCTAGCTGGGGAAAATAAAAATAATTGCCTCTAGGGAATGGCAGTCGGGGTAGGGAAGGAGACTGAGGCAGTAGACTGCTGGTTGTTACCAAAACCCAACATTCTCTACCTTTTTAAACTATATATAAATATCTCTGTGACCAAATAAAATTCAAGAAAATGTATGGAAAACTTGCTGGGAGAACATCAATAACAGTGAACACAGTGGGTTTGACTATCTATGTCTCCCTGCTTATTTGTACTTGCCCAGAGTTTTTCCAAGTCTATTTATTACTGTCATAAAAGAAGAAAACAAATGAGTCAATAAATGCAAGTGAACAAAAAGCCCATCCTGTTTACAATGCTCAATAAGGTAAAGGAAAAGACTTTGAAAAGAAAGTAGAAACCGAGATGGAAAATCCCAGAATCAGAGCAGCTGGCAATACTCCTGACTGGCAGTGCCCAGGAGCAGCCTTCCCGGGGAAATCACCACGGGATCATTCCAGGATGCAAGCCAGGCTTCCTGAGAGCCAGATGCTCACACACTCCACCACGCACACACACACACCACCACCAGCACATACACACATACTGCCACACATACACACCACCAACAACACATACACATGTACCCCCCCCACACACACACACACACCACACATGCACCATCAAAGGTTGATATAAGATTCCTGCCATCGCTAACGGGCTGCCTTCCCGTACCTGCAACTTAACTTTAACAACGTCTCCCATTTGGAGCTTCAATGTCCAGACCTCTCTCCTTTAGAAGGGAGCTGAGAGGTTAGAGTGGGACGTGAGTGAGAAAGGAAGTGAGAAGCAGCTGACTGCTATTCTAAAGAGAACTTCCTAAAGTTTCCAGGGGAAAAAGCTACAAAAATGGGTCCTTTGCACAAATGATCTCACTGAATTCCAAAAAATATTTCATATCCCCTTTTGACAGGAAAGGAATCAAAAGCTGAGAGAGGTCAAAGAATCTTTCCAAGTTCACCAAAGTCAGAATTTGAATGCTGACGCCTCCATGCTTTCTTGCCCCATTTCTCCCTTCCATACTTCCTTCATCATTTTTTTTTTCTTCCAGAAATATTTATACAGCACCCAGGCATGACACTACACACGGGTCTGGGTCTTCACGGAACTTACACTCTAGTGGGAGATCTGGAATAAATAAATGAACGGAGCAATTTCAGATACTTGTTAGGGCTGTGACACAAATAAAATATGGGCAAGTATAGTAACTGGGGGAGGGCAGGTGTGGGTGCATCAGAGTGGTCAGGGAAGGCCTCTGGGGAAGCAATGTTTGGGCTGAGCCCTGAATAACAGGCTGTGGAAAGACCTAGGAGCAGAGTGTTTCAGGTTCAGAGAAAGGGAAGGGCAAAGTCTATGAGATGAAAGTGAAAAAAAAGTCATCACCTCCTAATACCATGGCAAACCCCACTAGCGGGGATCTGAACACTCCTTATTTATTTATTTATTAATAAGTTCATTTATTTATTTTTGGCTGCATGGGGTCTTTGCTGCTGTGCGCGGGCTTTCTCTAGTTGCAGCGAGCAGGGGCTACTCTTCGTTGCAGTGTGCGGGCTTCTCTTGTTGCAGAGCACAGGCTCTAGGCATGCAGGCTTCAGTAGTTGCAGCACATGGGCTCAGTAGTTGTGGCTCACGGGCTCTAGAGCACAGGCAGTAGTTGTGGCACACGGGCTTAGTTGCTCCGCAGCATGTGGGATCTTCCCGGACCAGGGCTCAAACCCGTGTCCCCTGCATTTCGCAGGTGGATTCTTAACCACTGTGCCACCAGGGAAGTCCCTATTTTTTTTTTTTAACCTCTTTATTGGAGTATAATTGCTTTACAATGTTGTGTTAGTTTCTGATGTACAACAGAGTGAATCAGCTACACATACGCATATATCCCCATATCCCCTCCCTCTTGCGTCTCCCTCCCACCCTCCCTATCCCACCCCTCTAGGTGGTCACAAAGCACCGAGCTGATCTCCCTGTGCTATGCGGCTGCTTCCCACTAGCTATCTATTTTACGTTTGGTAGTGTATATAAGTCCATGCCACTCTCACTTCGTCCCAGCTTACCCTTCCCCCTCCCCGTGTCCTCAAGTCCATTCTCTACATCTGCGTCTTTATTCCTGCCCTGCCCCTAGTGAACACTCCTTATTGATATGCCCTGTCCGGTGTGGGCTTTCCTGGGAAGCTGACTCTGAAAGTGAGCTTAAAGTCCAGGAAGATGATTGGGGAAGGCTCTTGAGAACTACTCGTGTGAAACGTGAAAGCAGAGGGACTGTGCAGAGGGAGGAATTAAACTGTGTTTCAGCCTCAAGGCACTCTGCACAATCTGACCTTGGCGTAGCGGAGCACTAGGATTGAGAATTCAACCATCTCTGGAGCTCCACTACTCTGCTAATTAAATTCCAGACCTAATACTCAGCCTCTTCTGCCTGCAGGTTGCAGGTTGTCTCTTCATATGCTACCAGAAAGGTTCTCTGGCTTTCATACTTGACCTTATTGATCAATCACCCTCAGCTTTCCAATGTCCTTGTCAAATGCATCAGTAGTTCTCAGTAACAGCCACCCTACTCCATTGTTCTACCCTCCTGCCAGCCTCTCAAATATCTGAGATACATTGCCCCCCCAGTGCATTCCTCTCCATGGATATTCCATCCAAGTTCATAATGGAACTCTTAACAAAGTTCACAGCATGCCTGAGGCAATCAGGGCTCCACTGCAAGTGATGGAGTCCTCATGGCCAACTGGCCGGTGAGTGATCAAACTCCAAAATCCCAAGGAGAATTGGCTTCCTCAAACCATTCCTGGTACCAGCATCTCTGAGCAGGAGACTTGTGTGCAGTAAGTATGTTGGTGGCTGCTCTCTGAATCAACCCCTGTGGGGCAGTGAGGGAAATACAATGAACAAGAAGGAGTTGAACTCCAGTGTCTTGGCAACAAACCTCAGCCAATCTCACAGGGAGATCTGGAGCTGGGATGACTCTTCAGAGTTGTCCCAGATTGAAGCAGGGGGCTGGCAGTTTGTACCTTCCCATCAGCCAACCTGACTGAGCTGCCTCATGGGAGGGGGCCATAACTTTGTGAGTGGCAATGGCCTTCAGCCAAGGGTAGCGTCCAGGAGAGTCTCAGCTGGGAGCCATCAGTAGAGACAACACTGCTGGTAGCTGAGGGGATGAGGGCTTGGGTTCTGGGGAGTATGTGGGGACAGCCACACCAGCCCAGTTTGGACACATCTAATGCAAAGAACAATTAGCTTCCTTTCCTGAGGCCTCCGTGGAATCAGCATCTGGAGGCTGAGAGTCTGAGGCCCCTGACAAGTAGCAAAAGAATTTGGACAGGATGCATTTAATCTTGAGCTAATGGTACAATGCTCCGCCAAGATAAACTTCTCAACCTCAACATATTTTATTTTGAAAAAAATGTTATTGTCAGGTACAAGGGAAATTCCTCCTCACTTAGGCTGCCGGGCCAGATGACATAATCCCTGGCTGGGGCCACTTGTGTGGTGTGTTATCTTTTTCATCTGAGCAGATCTCTTCCCGACAGACCCACCTCCCCAAAAGCTGGCCATGGTTCCTAAGTAATTCTAGCCTCTGACAGCTGCAGGAAAGAAAGAAATGTGACTTGCAAACAGACATTTTTTGGATGTCACGTTTCTAAACACCAGATATGTTGGATTTCTCCCCATCCCCTGGCTCTGGGTGGAATTCAGATGGGAACTTAAGGGAGTATTTGGGAGTCTCTTTTTCATTCCTTACATTTTTATTGAGCGTCTACTCTGTGGCCAGTGGGGTGGTAGCTATGAATGGTAATGACCGTCTTTCACTGCCTATTAGGGGCCAGGCACTGTGCAGACATTACACACTTGTTATGTCTGCAGGGGGTAGAAGGATGCTCAAGTCATCCCGGTTGTCTAGACGGAGAGATGGAGGCTCAGCTAGATTAAGCCGCTTTCCCAAGTCAGAGGTGGAACCAAGCCAGAGATATGGGCCTTCAATTTTCATGTTCAAGGGCTTTCCATCTATCATGGAGTCTAGCAAAGCAAAGAAACTTGACACACGCATGTGGAAGAAATGACTGAGTCACTAGGAGAACAACAGGGTGGAGTGGAGTCAGCCGTTCTACAGTGTGACACCCAGATCAGCTTCTCAGGCAGGTCCTGGCACTCTCCGAGAACTCGAGAACTCTCTAGAGCTGCCACAGCAGTCCAGACGCAGGCAGGACCTCTACAAGCAGGACAGGCAGTTCAAGCCCAGAAAGGGGCTGCCTCTTGGCCCTGAGCCTTCTGGTCTCTGCTCCAGGGAAGCTGTGTGCGGCTGGCGCGGTTTCCCATTCTCTCAGAAGCAGCCCTGAGTTCCTCCAGCCCTGCCCCAGGGGATTTCCTATAGGGCTGGAAGGAAGCCAAGGATAGGATAGGATGGGGGCAGAAGGGAGGGTCCTAGAGCCACCTGCATCACAGGATCTCAAAACATACAAAGAAGTGCAGGGAATAAACACCATCTTTATTTGGGGCACAGTTTGATGTCAGATCCTGGATGTATTCGCTTAGTCTTCAAAGATTTTCAGAGGCATTTTTCCTCCCAGTGAAGTTGGCAGGTCTGGGATCACCAGTCCCATCTTAGATAAAACAAGTGAGACTCAGAAAAGCTACCTGACTTGCCCAGGATCACCCTCAAGCACCAAAGTGAAGTTTTCCTTCAAGTTCATTGCTCTTTTTGTCCCCCATCCCCATGGCGTCGTCGGAGCCAGAAATCTGGGAGGAGGCAGTGTATTCTTGTAGGAAGAAGACAAGCTTTGGAGCCAGAAGATCTGAGTTTGAATCCTGGGCCGCTAACTGGGTGATCTTGGGGGGAGTAACTTAGCTCCTCCTGGCCTCGGTTTTCCCATCTGTAAAATGGAGCGAGTAATCCTTGCATCAGAGAGATTGTTCTGAGGATTAAAGTCTATCACAGCTCTAAAGAAGCTGGCCCTTGCTGTTGAAATAAATCTTACATCTCTTTTCCCCTTCTCGAAGATGTACAATTATTCCTACACGGATGTGTGATTATTATTATACATTTATATTTACCTGTCTTATTCAAAGAATAATTTGAGGCAGCTATTGCAACGGTAAAAGCCCAAAGCAGAAGGATTTTGGCCCCTTTAATCTTGATCTCCAAGTGTCAGTGGAGGTGGGTATGTCATCCCGAAGATGCAGGAAATAGAAGTACAAGGCGTTCCTTTAACAGGCACCACTGTCCCAGGCTGAGGATAAAGCTGTGCCTGGCCGACAGGAGCCCTGCTTTTCTCTCCCAGGACCCTTTCTCACTCTTTCCCTCCTTTCCCCTCCAACTTTGTCTTGACTGTGCAGTCCTATCTCTGAGCATTTTCAATGCTCTTCCCTCTGCCAGGACCGTTCTCCATCTGGCTGACTCACCTGGAATGTCACTTCATTCATTCATTCATTCATTCAGTGCTGATTGAGTGCTCACTACACCCTAAACAGTGTGCTGAGACATTCCAGTGGGGAGACAGTGAAGAAACAAGCACATGTATACAGAATTGCTGTTACTGGAAACTGCTAAGAAGAACAGGAGAGAGCGGGGCAAAGAATTGAGAGCGGCCATGGGCTGTTTCAGATACGATGCTACAGGATTACATGCCTCCCTCGGAGCAGAGTCGGGACAGAAGTGTGAGATGGGAGTGCGGGGCATCAGGTTGCGAGGAACTCAAGTGCAAAACTCTAGTGGGAGTAAACTTGGCATGTGTGCAGAGAGAAGGGAATAGGGGTCCAGGTGCCCCCACCCCTTGCTGGGCCTGGAATCGGGGTTGCCAGTGAGGGGGTGAACTTGACTGCCTTTACGAACTTCCTCAGGCTCTGACCTTCTAGGAATCGAAGATCCCTGAGCCCGTGGCCAGCTGGACAGAGAGGGGAGGCGTGAGGACACCGATGCTGCAGTCAGCTCAGAGGAGCCTGTGCCCCGCTCCCCAGTGCAGGCCACCTGTCCAGAACTAGATGGATACACTGTGGGACTCTGGGTGGGATCAGGCGAACCCATCACTGCCAGCCTGGCCCAGAGACAGAAGGAAGGGCAGCTAGTCCACTCTGAGGGAGACCCCGGGGACCATCGATCACACTCATCTGCCCACCCACGGCACAGTTCCTTCTGTCTTAGTTTCCTAGGGCTGCCATCACAAAGTACCACAAACCAGGTGGCTTTAAACAACAGCAATTGATAGTTTCGCCGTTCTGGAGTCTAGAAGTCTGAAATCACGCTGTTGGCAGGGCCTCGCTCCCTGTGAAAGTGGTAGAAGAGAAGACTTCTTGCCTCTTCTAGCTTCTGGTGCTTTTCTGGAAACTTCAGGGATTCCTTGGCTTGCAGCCACATAATTCCAACCTTTGCCTTTGATGCCACATGACATCCTTGTGTGATTCTGTCTTCACGTGGCTGTCTTCTTAGAAGGACACCAGTCCTATTGGAATGGAGCCCAGCTACTCCAGCATAACCTCGTCTTAACTCGTGACATCTGCAACGACCCCAACTCCAAATAAGGTCGCACTCTGAGGGTTAGAACGTCAACATACCCTTTCCTGGGGGGGAGGGGGCAAATTCAGCCTATAACACCTTCCATGCCATCCTAACAAAGGGCCTTTCAGCCTCTGATGGTCACTCCCACTGACGGAGGTGCACGGCCCTCAACGCAGTAGCTCTCTTGCTGGAAATTTCCCCCTCCTCCCTCTCTCCCACAAATATTTATCAAGGGATTCCTACAGTCCAGGAGCATTGCCAAGTCCTGAGTGCCCAGCAGTAAACAAAACAGATGGTGGGAAGGCTGACATGACATCACCCTTGCCCATGGGTCCCAGGTTCCCCCTGGGGCCACACACAACACCCTGGCCCACCCCGAAGGTGGCCCTTCAGAGAGCTGAGGACAGCGGTGGGTTCCCCCAAGTCTCCCTCAGACTGAACCCCTGTGGTTTCTTTACCTATTCCTCGAACAGAGAGAATATCTATTTTATGGACCAAACTAGTATGGTTCTGGGGGTGAGAGTGGGTGCCAGTAATAATGACACAGAGACGACGGGCTTAACCAGGCGTGTCCCAGGCCGACCGCTCTGTGCAGTCACCTCATGGAGCACAGGTTCCCAGATCCTTCCGCACCACGGCTACTCTCTTCTGGATGTTTTGTAGTCTGTCTCCTTTTAAATCATTGCTCTCAGAATTAACTACCATGAGTGTCTGGCATAGTGGAAAAAGCCAAATAGGCAAGGAGATCATTTTAATAAATGTGCCAAACAGCTTAATAGAGACGAGAGGGAGGTATTATGGCAACCCCAAGGAAGAAACAATGAACTCTTTCTGAGAAAGTCGGGGATGGCTGCAGAGAGGAGCCGATATCTGCAGTGGATCTTCCAGGGAGTAGAAATTGCCCATCAGGAAAGTGAAGGGCGTCTTGGGAAAGGGCATCTTTGGCATGCTGTGATGGAGGAGCGAGCGGGGTTCCCAGCTCACCTGCTGCTGATGGAGACTCATGCTATTTCCCCCTAGAGCCCGTGAGGTCTCATCTGATGCTAGCTTTACTTTGGGTTAAATTATGGGATATTATGGGAAGGACACACCTGTCCTAGATGCCTGTGGTTCTATCTGAACCTACTTCTGACCAGCCCTACTTCTGATCTGCAGATTTGTTCTAAGGAAGAACCACCAAAATACAGGCAGAATTTGGCAAATGAGGCGTTAAGCAGCTTAATCCAGGATCCTTCGCACTTCCAGGCCCCAGTGGGAGTGAGTCGTTTACAAGCACTTGCTGAGACAAGCTTCACTGATGGGTCCATGCTGGTCTCTGGGAAGGTGAAGATCACTCAGGGTCACTGCTCTCAAAGAGGTGTAGCTGCTGAGTGAGACACACACGTGCAAAGAGCTTCAAGTCGTGCCAAAGCACCTAAGGACTGTCACACCCCTTTATAAGTTTGCCATATGTTTTGGGAACACAGGGACTAGTTCCCACTGGAGGAATAAAATTGACTTTCACTGCAGAACTTCCAGCGCTTTGATGGCCAAGCGAAGCATCAGAGCTAGAGAAAGAGTGGGTGAAGGGTGTGGAAGCATGAGAAATGCCTGGAGTAGGAATAGCCTCTGGGGCTGGCCTGTGGGGGGCAGGGCAGGTCAGGGAGGCGACCTCAGGATGCAGCAACAAGGCATTGCTGGCATAGCAGGTCACCATCATGCCTGGCCAACCACCTGCATCCCTGCATTCCCTCTGCAAGGTCTGAATGCCGGTGGGAGACTGCCTGCGGGGAGGCGAGGGCAGGAAGGAGCGAAGTGGATGACTCGGCCCCTCAGCCAAGCACATGTTACTGCCTCTGGCTCCGCTGGTCAGCTGGCTGCGTCCTCTGCTCCCCTCCCCCTTGGAGGCGGGCCCTTCATCAGCTGTGTGCAATCATCCTCTGAGGTGGGGGGTGGTGGTTCTCTAGGGTGATGACTCGTCACAGAGCTGGACTCTATCCAGACCCAAACACTGTCCACAGCCCCGGCCCATAAGCCACCAGCACATCCTCACCAGCCCTTTAAAAGTTCGGTCAGACTCATCTTGGACAGACGCTGGGACCGGGGGTGTGGGCCCTGGCAGAGGCTGGCAGAGAAGTTCAAGCCCCCAGGTGGTCCCCGGTTCTGTGCCCTTCCGTCTGAGCTGAGAGAGAAATTCTGCGGGGATGCCTGGAGCTCAAGCGTCACGTCTGTCCCGACTCACTTGGGTAGAGGAGACCTCCCGCTTCTCCGAGCGCTTGGTCCCCTGCAGGACCGTCTGCCGGCACAGCATCCCAGCTGGCGGTCTCTGTATCTTCACCGCCTCCGGACTGTGAACAACCCAAGGGCAGGCAGTGCGGCTTCCTCATTTCCAGATACTCATGGTACCCAGTAGGTGGTCTGCGAATGAGGAGGAAAAGAGGAAGCCAGTGGATGAAGGAAGGTCTGCGGAAATACCATCATGGGCTCCTGGAGATGAGAGAGGGATGAGGAAAAGGGGAATAGACTGCATTCTGGGTTTGTTCTTGGAGGCCTCATGCATTACAAATACTGCAAAATTAAACTTTGTGACTGTGTGGTTATAAATGTAAACCCAGGCACGATTCTTTATTAGATAGTCATTGTGATTATATTCATTTTTTTCTTCTAATTTTAAAAGAAATTTAACTTAAGCCTTTTTGGGGGCCCCAAGGCACTCCATTTACTGTGCCCTAACCAATAAGCCGGACATGGGCTGTGAACAGGGTAGTCAAATAGTAATGAATGGTTCCACTCAGGCACCAGCCAATCAAAACCAGAGCAAGGGGCTTCCTTGGTGGCACAGTGGTTAAGAATTTGCCTGCTAATACAGGGAACACGGGTTCAAGCGCTGGTCCGGGAAGATCCCACATGCCACAGAGCAACTAAGCCCGTGTGCCACAGCTACTGAGCCTGCGCTCCAGAGCCCACGAGCCACAACTAGTGAGCCCACGTGCCACAGCTACTGAAGCCCGCGTGCCTAGAGCCCATGCTTCGCAACAAGAGAAGCCACCGTGATGAGAAGCCTGCACACAGCAACGAAGAGTAGCCCCTGCTCTCTGCAACTAGAGAAAGCGTGAGCACAGCAGCAAAGACCTAACGCAGCCAAAAAAATAAATGAAAACAAACAAAGAAAAAAAAAAACAGAACAAGTTCCTGAAGGCCCCTCACTGTGCCAGACCTTACCTCTTGGTTTGCTGGATCTTGGGAAGGGTCACAGGCTCTGGAGGGAGGGGCTGAAGTGGTGAACAGAGGGGCATTTGGGGAGGGTGGCACTGTGACTCTTTACCAACTGGAATCGAAGGGTTTCAATCTTTGAAAAATGGGCGTGGACATTCTGGTGCCTTCTATAAGCCCTGGATGGAGGTAGAAATAACAAAATATGGTCACTGCAAAGATGCAAGATGACTCAAAAGGAGGAGTAGAACCTGAATGCCAGGTTTCTGATCTGGGTAAAAGGTGGTACCATCACTGAAAGGGAATTTGGCAGGAGGTATAGCTTGAAGGGAAAGACACTGAGTCCAGTTTGGGACACGATAAATGTGATGGATTTCTGGGAAGTGATGTCTGTAAGCATTGAATAGATGGGTATAGTTTCTTAGGAAATAAAGTGAGGATGCAAAAGGCAATCTGCAAGTTTCGGTAGGCACATAGTAGGACCTCAACCAATCTGTCCAGGGCTGAATAAGAGCTCCAGACACAAACACTTCAGCCCCAGGCTCATGGACTGATTGGAAGGACCCCACGCAGACTGACTTCAAGGGGAAAACACAGAACATCCTTTGTCTGATTATGATCAACGCAGACAACTGGAGGGCATGTTTCAGCTCCAAGTACCCAAGGTGTGGGACCTGTGAGGGCTTTACTGCTGTCAGAAGTCAGCATGAGGGGCCGGCCAGAGCATGTCTTATTGTCTTGTACCTTGAGGATCTGGGAGGCATAAGGAGAAGAAACTGCATTTTCCAAACCCTGAAGAAATACTCATTTTCTTTTCACATCTGTTTCCTTAAGAGTCTTTATTTCCCACTGTGTTGATAGATATTATATAATCACATTGTTTAAATATTTGAGATGGTGATTACACCACCATTCAGTTTTAATCGCTGCTTCTGTTAACATCGTCAGACATTCTCAAGCAAAATTAATTAGGACCAAACAATGGACTGATGGTCTTTAAAATTCAAACCTTCAGAAACTAACCAGTTTCCTAACCCAACACCATAAATGCACAGTGAATTTAGACCCTAGAACTTATCACTTCAAGGACGTTTTCCCCTAAGGCCACATGTTAGTCTTACCAATAATAAATAAAAATGCAAAATATACAATGAGAATCACAAAATTTATTTTTATACAAAAATATCTTCTCTAGCAAGTTGGATACTTCACTCACCTCTCTTTGAATCCTGTGGCAGTCTACTCAGTACCTACTAAGAGAGCCCCATCCACTGTTGGCTGGTTCTAGTCTCTACCAAATTCTTTCTCCTACTGTTAAGACTGGGAACTCTATTCCCAGACAGTGCCTCCTGTCACTTGTAAAGTTCACTTGCTGGAGCAACACAGAAAAATTCCGTTTCCAATCCGAAGATTCCTTTGAGAGTTGAGTCCTCGTGAATGGGGAAACAAACAGACTCACTAGATACCATCCTCTGCTCCCCAGTGATATATTAGGGTGAGGCTCTCGGGAGTCTGTGGTTGACTTCGTGTCCAATATGGTGGTGTCATAAGTCTACAGACTTACAGAATTTGAGAAATCTTTTTTTTTTAATACCATGCATTTAAAAACAAAGATTTTATTAATTAATTTATTTTATTTATTTTTGGCTGTGTTGGGTCTTCATTGCGGTGTGCAGGCTTCTCATTGTGGTGGCTTCTCTTTGTTGCTGAGCACGGGCTTCAGGAGTTGTGGCACACGGGCTCAGTGGTTGTGGCTCACGGGCTCTACAGTGCAGGCTCAGTAGTTGTGGTGCACGGGTTTAGTTGCTCTGGAGCATGTGGGATCTTCCCGGACTAGGGCTGGAACCCATGTCCCCTGCATTGGCAGGCAGATGCTTAACCACTGAGCCACCAGGGAAGCCCTGAGAAATCTTTGAGAAGGAGTTCTGAACGGATTCGTAAGTTGCTGTGGGTTCACTTAGATGTCATTCGCATAAAGGAGAGTGCACCCTAAGATCTACCTAGGCCATTGTCATCTGGGGGGAGATGGGGGTCAGCGTTTGAAGAAGAGAGATAATATGCTATATTGACTACGTTAAAATCAGATTGTATATACAAGTATATATTGATAAATTTAAAAATTCTGTTTATGAGGTTTAATGCAATCTTGAAGATCGCATCAGAGAGCCTGAAGAGAGGTACCTTTATAAACAAATGTGCACTTTGGTCATTCTGAGTCAGATTGTGCTGGGTTAGAATTCCAGCTCTGCCACTAATTTACAGTGTGACCTTAGGCCTTAGCTTCCTAAGATGGAAAATGGGTATGAAAACAATTCACCTTGCAAGTTGAGAGTGAGGGTTAAGTGCCTGGCATTCAGCCTGGGATATAGCAGGTGCTTGATACAGGCAGTGATTAGGGTCGTAGATTCCAATTTTACACATGAGAGAGAATGTGATGTAACTTATTTACAAAATTAAAGAATAAAAACAGATGTAATGATCTATTGAAATATATTTCAAAGCCATGTGTTTAAAGTGTCTGCTGATGTTTAAAATTTTGTTAATTTAAAAAGTAATATTAAATTTTTTTCATTTTAATTTTTCATTTTTTAAAAAAAGTTTAAGTAAATAGGGCTTCCCTTGTGGCGCAGTGGTAGAGAGTCCGCCTGCCGATGCAGGGCACACGGGTTCGTGCCCCGGTCCGGGAAGATCCCACATGCCGCGGAGCGGCTGGGCCCGTGAGCCATGGCCGCGGAGCCTGCGCTGTCCGGAGCCTGTGCTCCGCATGACCAGCCCACAAAAAAAAAAAAAAAAAAAAAAAAAGTTTAAGTAAACAATAAACAATCATAGTTTTAAAAAATTCAAACAATAGAAAAATAAATAAAAATTTCCTCATCACCCCTCCCCTCCATCCTTAATGCCAGCCCCCGACAATTCCTGTAAACAGTTTGGTGTGCAACTTTCAGATACGCATAAAGAAGCACATATGGTGTTTTCCCTTCAAAAATGAGCTCATGCTATACGTTGTTCTACAGCTTTACTTTTTCATCTAACACTATAGCTATATATGATCCTGATGGGTTTTAAAAGAAGCTATATATTATTCTTAGCCATATATTATTCTGATGGGGTTTTTTTTGTTTTTGCGGTACGCGGGCCTCTCACTGTTGTTGGCCCCTCCCATTGCGGAGCACAGGCTCCGGACGCGCAGGCTCAGCGGCCATGGCTCACGGGCCCAGCCGCTCCGCGGCACGTGGGATCTTCCCGGACCGGGCACGAACCCGTGTCCCCCTGCAGCGGCAGGCGGACTCTCAACCACTGCGCCACCAAGGAAGCCCCCAGGTGGGTTTTTAAAGAAGGGTTTTAGCAGAAATAATGCCAGTGAAATGTGATGTTTTGAGTACACGATTCTAAAGAGTTGGATGAAAACAGAAAAACTCAGGTTAACACCCGATTATTTCATCTCTAAAATATGGCAGAAATCCAGACAACAGGTGGGGAAATAATCCAGTTAAGACAGTTTGGGAATTCACGAATGAGTAGGGATTAGTTTTGTAATACTGACAATCACCCCTACAGTTACATGGCACTTTGTCATTTATGTCACAGTTGACTCTGACAGCAATCCTGCAAGGACAGAGGAACCAATTATCCCATTTTAAGCCCGAGAAGACTGAGGTTCAAAGAGGTGTCCATGCATCTGGGAGGCCAGGTGTTGGGAGCGAGGTGGAGGAAAGGGGGTGTATGGGGCTGCTTAACAAACCTGCTTTTCCCTGAGCTGACTCATTAAGGTCCTCGGCCAGCGGATGGACCTAAAAAGGAGCAGAGTGACCCCTTGGCATCTGACTTGATGAATTGAGCAGAACTGAGGCAACTTCCTCAGTTTGGGAGGGATGCTCTTTTGGGACCTCTGGCTTAAGCGCTGAGGTCCTCTTCATCTAAACATAGCTGTAAATGATTCACAGTGTTTGGTGAGCGCCTCCGAAGTGCTTGCCCCATGTTAGAAATCAAATGCAGAACAGTGGAACCTACACTGGGTGGGCATCGGGCTTCTGTCCCAACCTGGGCATGTCCACCTCTCTCGGGATGCTGTTGCCCCAGCTGCCTGAAGAGTGACTTGGGCTAGGGGAGCTCTTCCTGGCTTGGAACTGGGGTCCCCAGGGTCTCCGTGAGGATGGAGAAGGGGGAGGAGACCTCACTCGTTCCCAGGTTCACAGAGTGAAAATCTCCCGCATTCATCCTCAGGATTGCAAAGGTGAACCTTTAATAAAGGAATTTTCTAAGGTTGAGGGTTTGGATTTTAATGGAGCAGAATGAGGACGAAAAGGACCAGAGACCCCCATCTGACACTGGATGATGACGCTTAGAAAGTTTGCCCAGCTCTGCAGCCCTGTCTTCTCCGTGGAAGTTAGGTGGGAGGCTGTTGGTAGGAAACAGGCATCCTTGGCCTCTCTGACAGCATCCATGGGGCCTCTGAAAGTCTGGCTTTCCTTGGTTCCGATTAGCAATGATGGGACTGGAAGACCCAGGTTCTCTCTGGGTTGCTCTGGACTGGTAATATTGTGGGTGGAGGTTCTTTAGTGAGCCAGAGGGCGGGGTGGACCAGCAAAGCCTCTTATTCCTTCTCCCCAGCCTTCCCAAAACCTTGGCCTGTGAGAAATGAGTATCAGATAGAGAGAAAGATAATCTTCCTTGGGAGTCTAAGCAGATTTTGCAGAAAAGATGACACATGCCCAGGCTCCCACCTTCAGGAGGCACTGGGAACCTTGCTTAGCTAATCTGTCTCTGCAGGAGTCCCAGTCCCTGGACCTGCAGGGCGAGCCTTTTTGAGGATCTTGGAGCCAGTGGCTTCTCTCAGCCCTCCACTCTCTAGAACTGACCATCTCACACTCACATCTAAACATTTCATTGCTTCCTTGTGAAACTAAATGCCCCACACCCTCAAACCCCTCGTAGGAGAATGGAGATAACTGCAGATTTCAACAGCAGCAAGAGATGAAAGCCAGAAACTTCTGCTGGTTTCCTAAGAAAGTGCTGGGGTTTCTTATTTGTGGACTTTGATTTATCTAAGTGCTCGACTTTCAATCTGGGCTTGAAAATCCTAAAGATGCCCAGAGGTTCCTTTAGAGGGAGCCAAAAGGGGGCGGAGAAAGTGGGGCTCAGGGTTCCTTATTTCCATATCAACCAGAGCCATTCCACTTCTGTCTCACGTTTCTTAAAAAATGTGGGCTTAGTGTAAACGTTATTTAATTATTAATTAACTTATTTTGGCTGCGTTTGGTCCTCATTGCTGCACGCAGGCTTTCTCTAGTTGTGGTGAGCAGGGGACACTCTTCGTTGTGGTCCGCGGGCTTCTCATTGCGGTGGCTTCTCTTATTGTGGAGCATGGGCTCTAGGCTCGCGGGTTTCAGTAGTTGCAGCACGTGGGCTCAGTAGTTGCGGCTCACGGGCTTCGTTGCTCCATAGTTAGGCACGGCATGTGGGACCTTCCCGGACCAGGGATCGAACCCGTGTCCCCTGCGTTGGCATGCGGATTCTTAACCAGTGTGCCACCAGGGGAGTCTCTAATTATTTTTTTTTAAATAAAGAGTTTTGGGACTGGCGGTCTAGTGGTTAACACTTGGAGCTTCCACTGCAGGGGGCTCAATCCTGCAGTGGAATTTTGATGCTAAAACCAAATTTGAAAACCACACGTCTGTCGCCTCACTTTTCTATGGCGTGCTGGTCCTGACATTCTACATGTATACAGAGCTCAGTCTTGTTTTGGGAGAACAGAGAAATTCATTCACTCATTCCGCTAACATTTATTGAGCACTTCCTTTGTGCCAGGTACAACTATACCCTGTGAAAAATAGAAAGGTCTAATAAATGCCCCCCTTGCCCTTGAGGAGGTTGTCCAGTGCTGAATGGTACAGGTTACAGGCCATGGCAGGTGGTTCAGAGGAGCGGAAAGCATGAGGGCTGCGAGGCAGGCCTGGGTTTCCATCCTTGAGTGATCTGATTCCTAAGAGCTGTAGCCATGGACACAGCTGTCTTCAAAACATCTCCCTTTCTAGACTTACTTTCAGTATCTTCAGCTTATGAGCCTTCTTTGAGGAGCAGCCATGCTTTAGTTTCTTTTTCCTAAATCATTTTGTCCAACGGAGGGTCACTTTAATCCAATCAGAGGTTTTAACAAAGGGTTTAACAGCTGTGCTCTTGATTTGTTTCTTGCCTTCTTCTGTTTTCTGTGAGGGGCTGCTTCTCTAATAAGGATGATGTAACATGTAAAGAGAGCAAAAATTAAACCTTTGTTATATTGAGCCACTGAGATTTAGGGGGTCTTTGTTGCTACAGCATAACCTCATCCATCCTGACTAATACATTTATCTACCCTTATATCATGGGAAAACTCCTGTTTCTCATCCCATAGCTTAAATGTCTCCCAGTCTGTGAAGTCATGGTCCACTCCCCCAGATGGAGGTGAAGGGTCTTTCTTCTGTGCACCCAATATATTATAACATATAATAAGTTTACCTGAACTTTTTTGTGTCTTTGTCTATCATCCGCACTGGCTTGTAAATACCTTGAGAGCAGAAGTTATATATATGTATTTATTGATAGACTGAATGAATGCAAGTATAGAATTTGGAAATTGCTTCTTAAAGCCTAGCGTTTATTGCTCATTTCTTAGCTGCAAAGACACAATCTGTCACTGTATAAGTGACAAGGTGCAATTGCCAACATCTGCCTGAAAACTCAGGTTAGGTATGAAAGTTTGAAATCAAGGGGATTAGAAAAGAGGGTCTCTAAGGTTTCTCTAGGCACTCTAACAGCCAGTGCCCTGTGAACAATGCCAAACCAGACGGAAACCCTCCTCAGCAAGCGGCAGGGAATATAGCAGTCTTCCACACTGAAACAATTTGTTAGCATTTACAAGTTCCCATTTTCTGTATTTTAACTTCTAATTGGTTTCCTCTTTTGTGCTAAGAATGCCATCTGTCCCTTTGACAGGTTTTTGGATTTGATACCACTTACCAGGAAATATGACCATCACTGTAAGATGATTCTAAAGTGTCCATCCCAAACAGCCCAGTTTTAGTAACTTCACACAGAATCCTCACTATTCCTGTGTAGAAATTTCACCATTTTTCAAGCAGTTTCACCTCCACATTTTCTAGGAGTTCATAATATAATGCAAGGTACGTGGCCTTTTGATTCCAAATCTCTTATCTGCTCCCTTGCAGTGAAACGGATATTATTATCCCTATTTGCAGATGAGAAAACTGAGGTCCTGGAAGTGGACTTGTCTAGGATATGGAAACAACATAGTACCAGGACATTAAACTTAATTTCTGAATCTAAACCCACTTCTCTACAGATATCATTTCTACCTTGTGGAATAGCAGCAGGGATAAAATCATTATTCCCATTTAATGAACCAAGTAACTGAGGCCAAAAGCAGTTAAATGACCAAGGTAAGATGCTTCAACAGTTAATTCACAGCTCTAGGCTTGGAGAACTCCAATCCTCTCCCCTGTGGTCTTGTGCTCTCATTATTACTTCCTTACCCTACTTTGACTGTGCATGACCCTTCTCCAAGACCAAAATTACCTGGGTTGTGGACAAGCTAAGAGGGAGGGGGAGCCACCCAGGGGAAGTTCTGGTTGGAGAAAGGATTATTAACTAGTTCCAGAAAATCAGAGGACCAACTTCAGAAGGCTCAACCTGGAGTCCAGGTGCTGTGGTCTGTGGGTGTAGGATTTGATGAGCCCCTGTAAGCAGGTTGGAGCTGGGACAAGAGAGCACTGACTCCTACTGAGCACCATTATAAAGCAGGCACTTGAGGGATGCTTCCCTACTTAATCCGCAGGGAATGCTAATTTAATTTAAAGACGATGAAATGGGAGTGGCTGCCTGGATTGGCTCATCTGGCAGAGCTCAGCTGGGCTGTCTGTGGTGGGGAAGGCTTCTTCGACTCTGGAACTGTTAATCTTGTTAGAAGAGCCACACCTACACGTGAACCCGATAAAGAACACAGCTGGATAATGCTAGCTGGCGGTCCACAAAGAATGGAGATTTGGATGGGAGAGTGTAGTTGGGACGAAGAACAACAGCCTTCCTTCTTGGAGAGTCTCCAGCTGATTTTTGAGGACAGAATTTGAAGCAGAAAAGAAAAAGTCTTTCCAGGCCAGAAGCAGCAGTGGGGCCTGTTACTCATCACTATTTAAAAACAAGGAACCCCCCCCCCCCCCCATTTTATGTGCTGATTCATATAACTGCTGAAATGTGTTTTAAAAAGCAGTATACATAAAAATAACATTTTTATAAACACATGAATGGATTTTTCTTTATTACCCCCCCCCCCCCCCGCATCACACCCCACCCTCAGGCAGATATTAGGGTGGGTCTGGGCCTTAGGGGATGATTCCAGAATTAAAGGAAATAGAGATTAGCAAGGACCAATGAGTGGGCAAATCAGCCATCTGCTCTGTAACCACCAGAAGAGATCTGAAAACCTCAACTGAGGAAATCTGGACACACCCAACCAAATTAAATCAGTGAGACTGGAAAGTAGTCCCAGAAAAAGAAGATGGGATGTAGGAAGTTCTGCTCGTTCTAAGGGGCAGTGCCAAACGGATTTGAAGACCTGATCTGGAGTCAGAATTCCTTGTGGCTCTTACCGGCTCCCGCTAAGACTGGGCTCCCCACTGTGCATACTCTCTGATGTAGATGATTCAAGTTTAAGGTCTACAAATTGGAGGCTTCTTTGCCTCCCCCACACCTCAGAGCCTGGCCCTGAGCAACTTGCCTGTCTCCCAGGACAGTTTTCCCATCTTGCCTTTTAGCATCAAGAAAAGCAGGTAAATGGAAATTCTAACTCTAAGGCAACAACCACCCACGGAGCTCTTTGCAGTTGGCAAGCCATTTTTACTCACCCCCATCTTTGTGCTTTCCCCAAGTCTCTGTAACATACTAAGCCTGAAAGAAGGTTTCCCATGGAGGTGGGTATCTGAGCTGCCTCAAAGGATGTGAAATCAGTCTTCGAGAGGAGTACAGAGCCTGTTGGACACTTCTCATTTTCTAGATCTGTAATTAAATTACTGGCACTCAATGAGGATAATTTTTGTTTTAAACATAATTGTGGACTTCTCTGGTGGCGCAGTGGTTAAGAATCAGCCTGCCAACGCAGGAGACACGGGTTTGATCCCTGGTCCAGGAAGATCCCACATGCCGCGGAGCAACTAAGTCTATGCGCCACAACTACTGAGCCTGTGCTCTAGAGCCCGCGAGCCACAACTGCGGAGCCCATGTACCTAGATCCCGTGCTCCACAAGAGATACCACCTCAGGGAGAAGCCCACGCACCGAAATGAAGGGTAGCCCCCGCTCGCCGCAACTGGAGAAAGTCCACGGGCAGCAACAAAGACCCAATGCAGCCAAAAATAAATAAATAAATAAATAAATAAATAAATAAATAAAACATAATTGTGCCAGTACCAATAAAACTCCCCACCCCCAAAACTCTCAATGCTGGATCTCAAATTTTCCTCCAGCCTCAGAAGTCAAAAAAATATATGTCTTGCTTTGGGCACATCCAACATCATATACTCAAATGGCTTTGGTTGGCTTGATTCTAATCCTAATTAAACCAGTGCCATTTTGTCTCTAATAACCCACTCAGATGACTCAGTTCAGCACTAGTTTGGTTTGAAAGAATGCCAACCAGCCTGGGAGACAAAAGAGAACTTGGGGGGATGATTTTAGGCTTCGCAAAAGGATCCTTTACTTCCCCCAAATGATCAGCTTAGTGACGAGCTTTCCTGGGGAGTAACAAAAATATTGTTTTGAAAAATAACCAAAACAAAAAATTAAATTTGCTCATAATTCCACTGGTTCCAAAATATTTCATAAAGAGGAAACTTTCTCCCTTCACCTGATTCCTTTCTTCAAAGTAAACCACTAGGGCTTCCCTGGTGGCGCAGTGGTTGAGAGTTTGCCTGCCGATGCAGGGGACACGGGTTCGTGCCCTAGTCCAGGAGGATCCCACATGCCGCGGAGCGGCTAGGCCTGTGAGCCATGGCCGCTGAGCCTGCATGTCTGGAACCTGTGCTCCGCAACGGGAGAGGCGACAACAGTGAGAGGCATGCATACCACAAAAAAACCCAAAAAAACCCAGTAAACCACTAATGAAAAATTGTTGCATATTACACCCAATTCGTTGTTGGGTTTATGCAGACATATCTAAGTGCACATATATCCAAAATGGCAGACCACTGCCCTGGACCTGGCTTATTTCCCTTCATACTCATGGATATTTCCAAGTCAGTACATATAAATATAACATACTATTTTTAGAGGCTGCATGTTATTCCACTGCATGAATACATTATAATAGATGCAACCATTTTCCTATGGATGGGCATTTAGATTATTTATAATATTTTTGTTATTGAGTACAATGCTGCAATACAGGTTCTTGTTTATGTATTTTGACGTATTTATTTTATTATTTCTTGTAGGATGGAATTTGAAGACTGGGATTGCCTTTACTCTTGGGGCTGGAACGCCAGTGGTGTAGGAGAGGGTCGTGTCTCCCTGCCCCCTCCCCCTCCCCCCCCCCACCCCTGGGCCTTGCCAACACTTGGGCCAATCTGCTAGACCAAAAAATGCTAATCTCCTTGAGATTTAATTTGCATTTCCCTGACTACTAGTGAAGCTGAGCATCTTTTCATATGTTTATGGCCAATTTGCATTTCCTATTCAGTAAATTACCTAGTCTTATCCTGGACCCATATTTCTATCGGGTTGTTTTTCTATTCAATGTGTAGGAGCTCTTTGTGTACATGGGATTTACTCTTTGTCTCTTATGGATGAGGAAAGTATTTTTCTATCACACTGTTGTCTTTTGACTTTGTTTAGGATATGTTTTAAGTGTAATTAAAAATTTTTATTATCGTCAAATATGTTAAAATTTTTCTTTCATATTTCTGGGCTATAGAAACATGTCTTAGAAAGAATTCTACTCTCTAATTTCTTTGCTTGTATAACCTTACTTTTTGCAATTTAAAACTTCAATTTAGGTTTTTTAAATTAATTAATTAATTATTTAGTTGCTTAATTAATTCATTAGTAATTGGGTAAGTCAGGCAGCTAGCTTTACTTTATTCTAAATGAAGAGTCAGGAATTTTAAAAGCATTTAATCAGCAAAAATGTACACTTTGGAGGGAGGCAGGGAGGGACCCAGTAGAGTTCCTAGGAGAAACCGTGGTCCTTGAAGCTGGACCCAGAAGATCTTTAACTCACCATCTGGGAAAAGCATCTAGGGGTTTTTGATCTCCCAGGCCAGTCATGGGTTGGACCCCTCTGAATGTGTGTGTGTATGCGTGTGTGTGTGTGTGTCTGTGTGTGTGTGTGTGAGAGAGAGAGAGAGAGAGAGAGATCTGGTTTTGTTTTATAAAGAAAGGATTTGTAGACGAAAACATTGTCCTCCCTCAAAAATCTCCCCATTTTTATAAACCAAATTCTGTGTACAACTCTGTCCTGTCTGTTGGTCCATTTTAGGTGTGTCTCCCTCAGCCCATGATGATCTCATTCAGGCTGTGCCTTTACTCATCTCTGTTCTGAATCGGGACAGTGGATGCCGGCTGAACTTGTCTTCCAAGTCTTCTCAAGATGTATTTCGTGTGTGTCCGCATAGTCTAAGAGTGTTTCAACATTTTTAAGAGGAATTTGCAGCCTTCTCTACAAGCAAACAAGGAACCTGCAGTAGCAAGATTTCTCCACGGACAAAGTCTTTTATCTTTTTTCCATTTGCAAATGAAAGTACCAATAAATACTTGTAAAATTTTATCATTCTGTTAAACTTCAAATTCAGACTTGTCAGTAATTACTGGTTTGCATTAAGAGCATGAGATTAGAGATCGAGGTCCAGGAAGAATACAAGATTTGCTTGGAGGCACACAGAGTAACCGGGTCTCTTGTCTTCTCATTTTCTGCTGCACTTTGTCCCTTGACAAAGGACGAATGGCGTGGTGAAGGGCACAGGTCGGGTCAAAGAGGACAAGGTAGGACTTTTAAATGTAGCCACTAGGGTCATCCTGGCCTATTGTAACAGTCCCCCTGCCCTTTCGGTAAAAAGGTGGGGCAGGCAATTCTGAGAGCACTTCCTGGGGCTGCTGCTGAGGACCTGAAGGTCCTGGCGTGGCATTCATTC
>NW_006798979.1:1208457-1212561 GCF_000442215.2 Lipotes vexillifer | reverse complement strand
TCTTTCCCTCTACTGCTGATAAACAGAAACTCCCGTCGAAGAGCTGGCTTTGCTTCAGAAGGACTCATTCAGGCCTCTCTGCCTTGAACAATATCGTTGAGTACGTAGGTACACAGGTATCTGCTTTGCTCCAAGGATGCCCCCTGGAGCAAAACAGACATAGATGGAGTGAGGAAGACAGAGCCTGTTTCCACTCGGTGTCTCGGGAGAAGCGGGCATTAAACAAATTCTCCCAGGCATATATCATTACAAATGAAACTAAGTGTTGTGAAGGAAAATCCAGGATGCTTGGGGAGAGTACAGCGGGAGGGCATGGTTTAGATTAGGGGGTTAGGGAAAAGCAGAAGTGGGAGTGTGAAAGGCTTTTGCAAAGGTTTAGAGCTTTACATACGGGAAGGAAATAATAATAATAAAGGTGTTTGGAAGGGCAGCTCATCCTCATTCATGGGCCACTTCCTAGGACTCTGGGAACCTGCCTCTCTCCCCCGAATTATGTAGGCATCCAGGGTAAGGACTGGAAGAGCCTTCACAAATGCTAATAGGTGAGCGTTTTACAGGCTGCCCCCTGACCCTCTGCATCCTCATCCGTAACTAGTTTGAATGAGGAGGTGAATGGCGAGGATGACTGGCATTTCCAGTTTGGGAAAAAGGAGGTGGAGAAGCTTTCCCACCCCAGTGAGGGCGCGGGGGAGGGGGCAGGTTTCTCTACCCCAAACCATCCGAAGAGGAACGTTTTCCCCGAGGATATCCCACTTCATCGTGTATCTGGTTGTGAAGGGGGCTGAGATTTGGGTTGTTCCTGGGGAGTTTTGGTTCTGGAATCTCTGACCCTGTCACCCCTCCGCCCCCCAACACACCTGCAGGAAAGCTAGACCAGAGTGAAGTTAGGATCTGAAAGCGGCGGTGGGATGCGAGAGGGGGTGGGGTGTTAATTTCCCCGGAAGAATCGATCAGGATCTGGTAATAACAATAGCTGACACTCAGCACCCATCCTGTGCTGGGCACCGTCCTGAACGCTTTCAAAATATCTTAACACAACCCCGTGAGGTAAGCACCGTCACTAACTCCATTTCACAATTGAAGAAACCAAGGCACATCGAGGCTGAGCAGAGATAGCAGCTTGCCCCTTTGCCTGCAACAATCTGAAGCAAGGTTTCTGAGCCAGGGTTTGGGCTGCAGGAGGTGTGGACCGCCGACTCCAACGAGGACCTGATCCGCCTCCCCATAATTCGGGAAATAGCTGGTTTTGAAAGGCTAACTTGGGAGCCCGTGGGAACGGCTTCGGGAGCCTCACGCCCATCCCCTTCGGAAGCCGAGGCGAGCCGGCACCCCTCGCGCGGTGGCGAAGACAGGTTGACAGCGCGGCGGGAGGGCTGCCCGTGGCCCCGGTTGGACCCCCGAGACCAGGCCCCGCGGCTCCGCTTTCTGCGCGGCCTCCGCGAGGTGTCGCCTTCGGCCGAAGAAACCACAGCGGCGCCACCCTCGTAGCCCGCAGTTATTTATTTATTTTCAAACAAGGGGGCGCCCCTCTCCTTTCAATTTAAAACTACAAACCTCCCGCGGTTTCGTTCCTAAATGGGCGCGTCCTCTCCCTCCCACTGTGCACCCCGGGTCCAGATTCTCTTCCGAGATCACACACGAGCAACACCCCTCCCTCGCCCCCCGCACTGCCCGGCTGGACGTCGGCCTAGCGCTCAGCAGCACACACACGCAGTCGAGGCGGGGGCTGGGTTAGGAGCCTCTGCACACCCCCGGAGCCCTCCGGAAATTTTTTTTTTTTTACGCCGAGCAATTGCCAGGCCCGCAGGGTGGGTGTTGCGTTGCACCGCTCGGCGCGCAGCTGGTCCGCAGAGTGCACAGGGGGCAAGCCCGGGGGTCTAAAAGGGCGGGAGGAGCACGCCCCGGGCTTCCCAGCTTTGCAGCCTCCTCTCTGCAAAGAAGAAAAGCAAGTGGCTTTTGGCGCGAAAGCCTTGGCGCCTCCCCTGATTTTTATGGAAATCAAGAGGGCGGGGTAAAGCCGCTTTCCTCTGCCTTTCTCCCTCCCCCTTGTCTGTGCCGCAGCCCCCTTCTCTCCCCGCCCCCCGGGTGTGTCAGATTTTTCAGTTAATAATATCCCCCGAGCTTCAAAGCGCAGCCAGTGACAGTCATCTGTCTGGACGCGCTGGGTGGATGCGGGGGGCTCCTGGGAACTGGGTTGGAGCCGAGCTAGCGCTAGCCAGGCGCAAGCGCGCACAGACTGCAGCCACCCGAGGACCACCCCCCGCCCCTGGCCACCCGGGGACCCCCGCACAGAATAGCCTCAGGATCCCCGGCCGTCGGCGGGAGGTAAGGAGCGGGGGGCGCAAAGCGCCCGGCGCCCCGGGAGCGGCGAACGCGGCGGGAAGGCAAGCCCTGGACGGGATAGCGGCCGGCGCACAGGGCACCCGACTGTGCCCGGGGGGCGGGGGGGACTGTTTCTGCTTCCGAAACAAAACCCTCTCGGGGTTTTCCCTGAAAAGCCAGTTCCAGTCCCCAAGGCTCCCGGACTGGGAGAGACCCGCCCTAATCCATCTAGTGCCCTTGCCAGGGGTTGTAATGGCTTCATCGAAAAGAAATTCACCCTTCTCTAGAACATTTGTCTGCATCTGAGCTGACGGGGAGCCGGTGCGTCCCCACCCCGAAGCTGGGTTCTCCAAAGGGTGCCTCCAGAGGAAGAAGACGGGGGTTAAGCAGGGCGAGGCCGTCGCGGTGGTAATCTGGGTCACTGCCGCCCCGGCTCACAGGAGACGTGGCTCTCCCTGCGACCCTCCCCGCGCTGGTGTCCCTGAACCATTCCCGGGGAATGGGGTCCAGGCTCTCCCAGGAAGAGGATGTCGTTGGGGGCTTGGAACAGCGGGGGTGGGGGTAGAAAGGTTCAAAAGCAGCTATTGACAGTACTTTCCCTGCAGCGGGTGATGGCTGGGGGCGTCGGATCAAAATTTGGGGGAGGGAGTTCTGGATTTGGGTGCCTGTTGTTGGTCTCGGTCTAGAGAAAGGGTTTTTCCATTTGCGAAGTTTCCTAAACCCCCGCTATCGCTTGCGCTCCCGAGGTTGCTATTTTACAAAGGAGGGGGGTGGTTTGAGGGTTCTCCAGAATCCTAGACCCGGTAGCTGGGTTGGAGTCCTGGGCTTCCTGGGAGCAGCGGGCCCTACTTGGGTGCAACCGCGGGTGTCGGTGAGCTGGTGGGAGCTAGAATTCTGCAGCCTTGGGCAGCCCCCTCCCCCAGGCAGTGCCTTGTGTGAAGGAAACGGCAGTTTCCAAAGTTGCAGAGCTACGCCGCCACCCCCCGCATCTGCATGCCCCCTCCCACCCCCTGTCGTAGACAGCATGTACACAAAAGGAGGGAGGGAGAGAGCGAGAGACACAACTTGCTCCACCTTCGGGAGCCCTGGGCGGAGTGGGGGTCTTGGAGGGGAGACTGAGAAAGCGGGTGAGAGGGGGTGACCGCTGCCCGTCCCCACCCCTCGCGCCCCCCATCCGGCTCCGCTTGCCAACCCTCTCCCGGTGTGTCTGTCGGTTGCAGTGTCGGAGGTTGGCGCGGGCCCCCGCCCTCCGCGCCCCTCACGGGAAGGAAGCACCCCCCGAACTAAAAAGAGCGGAGCGGAAAGAAGCCCTCATTCGGCGGCCAGGAGGCGAGCCGATGCCGAGCTGCACCGCGTCCACCATGCCGGGGATGATCTGCAAGAACCCGGACCTCGAGTTTGACTCTCTGCAGCCCTGCTTCTACCCGGACGAAGACGACTTCTACTTCGGCGGCCCCGACTCGACGCCCCCGGGGGAGGACATCTGGAAGAAGTTTGAGCTGTTGCCCACGCCCCCGCTGTCGCCCAGCCGTGCCTTCCCGGAGCACAGCCCGGAGCCCCCGAACTGGGCCACCGAGATGCTGCTGCCCGAGGCCGACCTGTGGGGCAACCCGGCCGAGGAGGACGCGTTCGGCCTGGGGGGCCTGGGCGGCCTCACGCCCAACCCAGTCATCCTCCAGGACTGCATGTGGAGCGGCTTCTCGGCCCGCGAGAAGCTGGAGCGCGCGGTCAGCGAGAAGCTGCAGCACGGCCGGCCGCCCGCCGCGGGGCCCGCGGTCCCGG
>NW_006798979.1:1195203-1207958 GCF_000442215.2 Lipotes vexillifer | reverse complement strand
GCCGGCGGCGGTGACCACAAGGCCCTCAGCACCTCCGGAGAGGACACCCTGAGCGACTCAGGTAAAGAGCGAGCCAGGGTCCGGCTGCCCTCCTGGGGTACTGGGGCTGGGGGTGGCGCCGGGTTTGTCGTTCGTGGGTTAGGGTGCTGGGGGAGAGTCGTTTCGAGGTAGTGCTGGTGGCTGAGAAGCGGTTCTTCCCGGGCCCATCTCTAGGGTACGGAGGAGAGGGTGGGTGAAAGCTGTGATCTCCAGCCTCACCTTCTCTAAAGTTCCCTCACCCCGCGCCGGGAGCCCGACTCCATCACTGGCCCCCACCCCGTCCCCCGTCTCTCTCTGCAGCGCTCTCCGAGGAAGAAAATGAGGGAAAGTTGAGTGGCTGAAGCCGAGTTGGGGTTCGGGGGGCCGCTGGCAGAAACCTGTTAGCCCAGGGGTGCAAAGGGACTCTGTGGCCCGGGTCAGGGGTGGGGAGACGCCCCGAAAAGCACAAGCCTGTGCAAAGTCCTATTTAGGGTGCAGGAAGTTAGGGAGGGATTGCACAGATGGTGAGCACCGATTGTATTTTATTTTTTCGAACCTCGGTACTCTTTTTTTTTTTTTTTTTTTTTTTCCCCCCCCCTCCCTCGGTGGGTGGTGGGCTATTTGCTCCTGGTCCGTCGCCAGCAGGCGGCGATATGCTGGCCGGCAGGCGGGCGAGGATCTGAGAGGCTGGGGCTGGTAGGGCCATCCCTCCCCTCCCTCCCTTCACTCAGCAGCTGGCGGCCAGTACCACAGCGGTTGTGTACATTCTCAAGGGGCCGCCTCTTTACAGTGTGCAGTGAGAACCGCCCGGTTTTATCTTCTAGCCAGAGTTCCAGGACTAATTTCAGATCCGAGCTGTGTTCTGTAACCCAGTGTCCTTCAAGGTGAGGGCGGGCAGTTAGCAGGCCCTCCAGGAATGCACACACCCTGAAGCGCTCATTGATTAGTTCTATTGTGTGCCTCCTGGTGAAACTGGAGAGCAGGGTTAAAACCAAGACGTTGCCTGAAGGTGAAGAACTCTACCCAAATCCTGGAATAGCCCTTGTCCTTGGAGCTGGGAGACTTGGACCTTGAAAACCACTGTTTTCAGAATGCAGATGGATAAAAAGCCTACATTTCCTTCAGGGCTGAGGACAGATTTCATCTGAGGCTCCTGAAAGGAAACTTGAGGATAAGCCTTCAGTTTGAACGGGCCTGTCCCTTTAATGTCTGTGCCTTGACAGCTTTTGGTGAGGAAGCACTTCCTTCCAACAGCTGTCTTCTTGGCAGAAAACCAAAACATTGGCTTAAAGGGACCCACCGACTGGAACAGCCTCACATTTCGGCTTTAGCACAAATCCCACAATTGTTCAGCTTTCCGGTCCCCTTCAGATCAAGCAGAAGATGTGTTTTGATTTTCATGCTTGCATTTTTAAACAATAATTTTCTATCCGAGCATGGTAGTAAATGAGGAGAGAGGGAAAACGCACACATGATGCTACACGTTTTTCTGGCTGCTGCGGGTGGTGGTGGCTTTGAGAAGAGGTGCCCCATATCTGGGTTTAGAGCTCCAGTGGATTACTGCTCTGTAGTTAAGGTTTGATCTTTTTTAGATGAAAAACTGCTTACTGTATAGAAGTCATGTTCATGGAAGACAAGGTATTTTTCTTCCTTAGTGAATTAAATTGTTCTATAGTTTGTTTCACTTAAAATCAAACTCCACCATGTGTAAGTGGCTAACTGAGGCTCCTAAAATGAGGAGCCTCAGTTCTTAAGTGTGGAGATGGAAATATAAATAAGTCTATGGGGCAGACTAGCGATGATGGGAAAGGGTTACCGTTTGCTGAGACTCTTGTCTACGAATTATCTGTCCAACTCAACCTATGGCATTATCCCCCATTTAGTAGCTGGGGAAACTGAGGCTTAGAAAATACCTTGCCCAGGGTCGTGCAGCTAGTGTGTGTGATGGAGCCGGGATTCTTTCTAACTCCAAAGCCGAGGTTCTTTCTATTTCTGCCACCTGCTCAAGCTTGAATGGAAGATGAAATGCTAGGAGTATGGGGAGGGAAAAAGCACGTACAGCTCTCTTCAGAGACCTGTGCTGATGGATCACAGTAAGCGCAAACCACGGGCCAGGGCCTGCTCTACGAGACTGTATGTATATTTGATTCATACGTGCCTCGTCATGAGAATAACCCTCACCTTGTTCTCAAAGATGATGAAGATGACGAGGAGGAAGACGAAGAGGAGGAAATCGACGTAGTGACTGTGGAGAAGCGGCGGTCCTCCTCCAACAGCAAGGCCGTCACCACCTTCACCATCACCGTGCGTCCCAAGAGCGCGGCCCTGGGACCTGGGAGGGCCCCGTCGGGTGAGCTGATCCTCAAGCGCTGCGTCCCCATCCACCAGCAACACAACTACGCCGCCCCGTCTCCCTTCGTGGAGAGCGAGGATGCGCCGCCCCAGAAGAAGATAAAGAGTGAAGCATCCCCACGTCCCCTCAAGAGTGTCATCCCCCCAAAGGCCAAGAGCTTGAGCCCACGCAACTCTGACTCGGAGGACAGCGAGCGCCGTCGGAACCACAACATCTTGGAGCGCCAGCGCCGCAACGACCTGCGGTCCAGCTTCCTCACGCTCAGGGACCACGTGCCAGAGCTGGTGAAGAACGAGAAGGCCGCCAAGGTGGTCATCTTGAAAAAGGCCACCGAGTACGTCCACTCCCTCCAGGCCGAGGAGCACGAGCTTTTGCTGGAGAAGGAGAAGCTGCAGGCAAGACAGCAGCAGTTGCTAAAGAAAATTGAACACGCTCGGACTTGCTAAACGTGTCTCCGAACTGGACAGTCACTGCCACTTTGCACATTTTGATTTTTTTTTTTTTTTTTTAAACAAACCTTGTGTTGACATTAAGAATGTTGGTTTACTTTCAAATCGGTCCCCCGTCGAGTTTGGATCTGGGTGGGGAGCAGGACATGAGGGGTTCTGCCAGGACCTCGGGAGAGGGCCTGCAGGATGGGATGCAGGTGGCCCTGGCGGTTTTCCTCCGCGTCACCTCTGAGACGGCGGTCGAAGTCCCTGACCGTTGGGAGCCTTCTGGGGCTGTTGAAGTCACCTTGTTTGTTACAAGTTTCCAGATGACAGAAAGTCATTCCTTCTTTTTAAAATGGTGCTTAAGTTCCAGCCGATGCCACATGGGGGTTTGCCATTGATACCCCTGGGGAACATTTCTGTAAATACCATGGACACACCTGCCTTTTGTATACGTCCTGGGTAATGAGAGGTGGCTTTTGCGGCCAGTATTAGACTGGAAGTTCATACCTAAGTACTGTAATACCTCAATGTTTGAGGAGCATGTTTTGTATACAAATATATTGTTAATCTCTGTTATGTACTGTACTAATTCTTACACTGCCTGTATACTTTAGTATGATGCTGATACATAACTAAATTTGATACTTATATTTTCGTATGAAAATGAGTTGTGAAAGTTTTGAGTAGATATTACTTTATCACTTTTTGAACTAAGAAATTTTTGTAAAGAAATTTACTATATATATATGCCTTTTTCCTAGCCTGTTTCTTCCTGTTAATGTATTTGTTCATGTTTGGTGCATAGAACTGGGTAAATGGAAAGTTCTGTGTTTAATTTCTTCAAAATGTATATATTTAGTGCTGCATCTTATAGCACTTTGAAATACCTCATGTTTATGAAAATAAATAGCAATTAAATGATGCAACTTTTTTTTTTGTTTTTTTCGTAACAGCAACGGTTAAACTCTGTCCTTTAAGCAGCAACTGTAAAGAGCGCATAACCTGGACAGGGAACTTGTTTTCCACAGACCAGTCATTTTATACCTGTACGGTCCTGGCTGGGGAGGGGCCATTGTGTCCCCACTTCAGGTGGAGGGAACTGAGCTGAGGAAGGTTACGAGATTTCTCCCAAGTTAAACAGCATAGATATGTTATTAGTGATTGTGCCTGCTAGCAATAGCACCCCATAGTTTACAAAACACTTGCCTATACGTTGGCCATTTAACCAAACTAAGCTGGGACATCAGACCCTTGAGAAGGAGAAGTAAAATTAAGACACTGAGTTCTGCAACTTGGCAGTATTTGGTGTTGGTAACCTTTATCCCATTAGCTGATGGCTTTATATTTTGGCATAGAGTGCAGGTCATCTCTAAGAAGAAAGCATTCATCAAAATTTACTAGGACCTGTGCAAGGTCCTATGCTAGGCATTGTAGCTGAATAAAGATGGAGTTGGTCCCTCCCCTCAAAAAGCTAACAGTCTGATTCACCAGAGTAATTCCTGGAGTGACAGTGGTGTGGCCCAGCTCAAATGCCTTGTCCTTTCAGGAGAGGCACTGGGGGGTTAGTGTAGCTCTGTCCGCTTGGCACTCCTGTTATTTTGGTTGCTTGGACTGTTCTGTGGAAGCCAGATTAACCTTTGCAGGTTCTGGAGGACAGCCAGGGCCAACAGGTTGGGGAGGGGTCCCCAGCAGAGCTAGGAGGCAGTTTCAGAGTTTCCCTGATGGGAGATGATACCCTTGCTGGGGAGGCATTCAGCATCTCAGAACTGAGAGCCTACGAATACATCTCTTTGGTGAAAGGTGGTACTCAAAGCTATTTCTCTGAGGTTTCATTCATCTCAGATTTTAGCTTTCAACTGAAAAGACCTTTGCTTTGCTCAGAAGAAAACATGTCCAGGGATGAGAAACGGCTTTGCTTGCCTAGGCCACCAGGGTCCCTGTCTGCATTTTCCAAAGACCAGTGGAGTTTAGAATTTGAGGTCCTCCCCTGGTTTACAGCCACATTTTCTGAGCTCTGAGGTTGGTGGTATTGCCATGGACATCACCAATGGTCAGATCATGTTGAAATTCAGATAAAATTCTCTTTACTCCTTAATCTCCCTCCTTGCCCCCATCCCCACACTAAAAAATAACCCTCTTTGAGAGTCCTTTTCGAACTGTCATTCAGAAAGACTTCCCGTCCATTTGCATTTTACAGGCCCCAAATCTTCCCTGCAGCCTCTGCACCTTGTCCTGTGCCCATGTGTCAAAAGAAAATTGAGAGGCCTCAAAGTTATTGAGATTCTCGAAACCCAACTCAATCATCCCAATTCCTTTTTTTTGTGATCCCCATATGGGGCCTACCTAGGTGTTTCAGATGAGATAGAACTCTAGTCCTGGAGAAGGTTAAACTGTTGAGATGAACAAGGCTCTAAACTAATTCCTACCAGGCTCCATTTTTGCTCTGGCTGCTGGGAAGCTCAGAGCCAAATTCCATGCTCTCATTCCACATACTGAGTGCCCAGAACACTTAGAACACTGAGTGTTCTAAATGTGTCTGATCTTTTGTTTTTCATTGTTATTTAACGACCTTTTTAAAAATGTTCTTTATGCTACTTTAAAGAGAACTTTTTGCTTTAGGTGGATCAAAAATGTGTACTAAAATGTTAAAACTAAGATAAAATACCTCTCATTTGCCTTTCCTGCTCCAGCCGAGGGAAAGTGTCACTCAATTTAGATCTGCAATAATCTGTAAAGTAATTGCTATAGTCACAGAAGAATTGAACCACTCCTTTCAGTAACATGAGAGCCCTTGTCTGCATTCCAAGAGCAGTTTCATTTAAAAAAATTTTTTAAAAAATTTTGTTTTGGCCATGCCGTGCAGCATGCGGGATCTTAGTTCCCCGGCCAGGGATTGAACCTGTGCCCCTTGCAGTGGGAGCGTGGAGTCTTAACCACTGGACCGCCAGGGAAGTCCCCAAGAACAGTTTTGAGACTATTTGAGAGAGAGCCTGCCCTATATCAGTTAGATCAGTAAATCAAGGACTTGGAGGGAGCGTAGGGATCACCTCATTGAATTACTTCATTTTATAGAATGGGGTCATGGGGTCCCAGATCGAATTAGTGGCCGAACCGGGACTGGAGTTTGCTGATGACCGGCCTGTGTTCTTTCCATGGTATTGGCTTTCCCCACCCTCACATGGTAGCCTCCCTACCTCCTGGCTCACCCATCCACCCACAGGGTGCTTCCATATTAGTCCTTCTAAATAGCCCACTCTGCATACAAACTTCTAACAGTTCCCCACCACTTATAGGATAGAGTCCAAATCCTTCAGCCCGGCCTGTGAGGCTGCTTTCACCCTGGCCCACCAGCTCCATCACCCCTGCCCCTCCACAGACACCCCTCTTTCCAGCCACGCCAGACACGGTCTCTCAACCCCGGACTTGTCCCACTGTATTCCCTCCTCCTGGGTTACCCAGTTTCCATTTACTGAAATCCTTTTCAACCTGGAATGACAAACCCAATGTCATCTCTTTCAAGAAGCCTTTCTCATACCCCCAGGGGTGCCTTTTCCAGCCCCTAATCCCACATCGGCCCTGGAGAGAGAAGACCTATCTCCGTCACCCGCCTGGACCTCCTTGACCGTGGAGTCCCCTAAAGCAGGTACAGCATCCTGTTCACCTCTGATTCTTTGGCTCCGGCCTAGTGACTGACAGATGACAGGGCCTTGGCTGAGGCAGGCAGAAGGCTGGCAGCTGAGTAGGCAGCAGAGGAAGGAACGCAGTGAGGATCATTACGTGGCTGCCTCCTGCCAACCAGCTTCCCGAGCTCTCAGGCTAATCCAACTGGGGAAACACATCCCCTGGGCGTCAGTGGGCATTGGGAGCTGACGGCTGGAGGTGAAGATAAAACACACATGGAGGCCTGTCTTTAGAGAGCCCAGAGTCTGGAAGGGAGTTAAGTCCCGGCAGGCTGGGTAGAAGGAGGGGAGACCGGAGGGATGGGTGGGGGGCAGGGCGATGATTGAGCCAAAGCCTACGAGGGGTCCCGAGGCTGAATCCGGCTCCTCCAGTTTCCTGCTTCAGAGCTTACTTTTGGAGGAAGCTGGTTTGCTGGTCTATCGCAGGCCTAAGGAGGCTTGTACACTTGTCTGAGGCCACAGGTCACCTGCACTGTGGTGACAGTGGTTCCAGTCCTCCCACCTCTGTGTGGCACTGGAGAGATCACTCAGGTTTTTACACCTGAGTCTCACAATCCTCCAGGAGAGCTGGCCAGTTCATCCTATATCCATTTGGGGAACTGGGTCTTCTGGGTTCGACTTTCATTCATCCCCATGATGGCTATCTTTTGAAAATCCTAATTTGGGTTGTTTTCCGAATCAGAGGTTATTAGGTTTGGAAGAGGCCATCGAACTCAGTGTCCCATTTCAGAGGCAGAACACCAGAAAGGAAAGGAACGTCAGCCGGTCTGCTCCCTTTTCTTTTTCCTTTCTACCTTTCTCTCCCTCTTTCCCTCCCTCCCAGCCTCCTCCCTTCTTTCCTCTCCTCTCTCTCTCATAACAAACATTAACGTCACACCTACCATGTGTCAAGCTCAGTTCCAGGTGCCTGGGAGACATCAGTGAACAAAAGAGATGAAACTCCCTCAAATCTGTGCTTTAGGGAGTTTACGGTCTAGGAGAGAGTGACAACAATCAAAGAAATACAATAAGCACCTAAATTAAACAGCGTTTGATAAGGTGGTGAATGCTATGAAAGATAAGTAGGACAGGATGGAGGAACTCCGGGATGCCACAGCAGGAGGGAGGCGGGTTGCAGTTTTGGGTAGAAAGATCTGGAAGTTTCTCTGGAGCTGAGGGGCGGGGCTGGTGGAGAGCGACCCGGGCACTGTTGTGGCCTCAGTCTTCCTAGTTCAAGGCTCTTCCTCCTTTAACTCCCTTTGGACATTGGCCAGCTTATTCTTCACCCTCTCAAGGGAAGCACGAGGATGTCATAGAGTGTGTGGATCTAAAGTTAGACCACCTGGTTTGAATCCGATCCCCACACCCGCAAGCTCTGGGTTGTGCGGCTTCCCTACCAGTACCTCGGGGCTGGGCACTACCCGCCTCACCTGGGCTTCTGGGAGATTTCAGAAATTAACTAACACACGGCACGTGGAATAGTGCCTGGTGCACGACGGGTACGATTTAAGTCTGTTAAACAATCTGATTTCTTGTTGACAGAATCCTTCCTCTCTCCATTTCCCTAGGATGTCACTAGGGCAAAGAATCTTTAAAAAAACCTTTAGTGGCAGAACAAACTCACAAGCCTGCGCTTAACAAGAACTTTGCAGACTTTTGTTCCTCAAAAGAGGCCCTACAAAACCTGAAAACGGGTACCTTGGAAACAAATGAATGTGAGCTTTGAAGCCTATTTTAAGACGAAGCCTAGGAATTTGAGTGTGGCAGAACATCGACGCCTTCTACAAGGGTTTATTAGTTTTCCTTACTTGTAAAGGAAATCTCTTCATAGGCCACTGACCAGGGTTACCTGATCTCTTTTGATATTGGCGTATCATGCTGCAAGACATTCATCCTGAAGCCTTTGACCAGGAGAAGTAACAGAGCCTTTTTATGGTTGAAGCAGGCAAACCTATGGTACAATGCGTATTGGGAGAACACACACAGCACGCACTCCTGTGATAAATACAGATGAGTTGCTGTGAGATGTGCTCTAAAGAGGCAAGGCAAAATCGACTTTCTTCTGCCTTTCAGCAGCCCTAAGAATTTCAGCAGGCTTTTGGGAAGTGGTGTGCAGGAGATAAGTCTGTTTCTTCACAAATCTGCAGCTTGTTACCAGTTGAATTTTCTGTCTTAGGCTACCGTCCACCATTTTCCTGAAGGAGACCATAAAAGCAGTCCGTCCGGCCTACGAAATGATGTTCCCAGTTGACTGGGAGGCAGGTCTGGGAAATACAAATACTTGTTTTGGGCTTAGATCTTAGCTCAGTTATTCGCTATTTGCCTTGGCACAGGAGGTAAGCGCCTGGTGCTCAACTGACGCAGCTGGAAGTGGGATGGATTGGAGATGGTGACCTCCAAGGTCCCCTTTCAATTCTAAGGATCGAGAGTCATTGACCCTTGGGGATGGCTGGAGTCTTGAATGCTAAAATATCTGCAGTGCCTTGGGAACATTCTCCAGGCTCCCGGAAGCTCTGGGTGTGACACACATCTGGGCTCTGACATTCACTAGAGTCTGTGGCTGAGGGCAAAAGTCACCTCCCTCTGAATCTCACTTTCTTCAGCTCTCAAACAACAACAGTAATCACCACCCGCCATGGTTCTTACAGGGGTAGAATGCCGTAAAGTATAAGAGGGATGGGACATCACTGTGGAAGCTGGGGAGTCTTCTATGCGGTCTTAGTGCCACAGTCAACTCTTGTTCGGGTGCCTCACTGGTGTGCTTCGCTGTTTGCTTTCTGATTCATCTCTAAGTGGGTTCCCCCCAGGTAGGAAACACATCTCTGATTGCTCAACGGAACCTAGAACAGGTAGCTGCCCCATAATGTTAAATAATGATTGCCAGTGAAAAGACTTGACTCATTGTTCAAAGCCAGCTAGAGGTTCTCAATTTGTGCAACTGGATACCCAGGTTTGTCTCATCTGAAACTGGAGAAAACAGTGATAAGTCCAATTCTTAATTGGATTACTCAAATGAAAACAGAATATGATAACAGAGAGCTGACACCTTGAGTTTTCGCTTGGGTTGGTGTAATCACTTTTCTTTGGCATAAAGCCAAGAAGAACAGGAAATTTCTACTGAGACTAGGGATTTGAAGATGCTCAAGCTCTAGTTAAGAGACATTTTTCGTTGTGAAGAGGGCAGGGTTGAGACCAGGGTTCACTATTGTAAGTGGTCTGTTTGCATCTGGGTGTGAAAGTAAATCTTTCTTATCCTAAGCTGGTCCTTTTTCTGAATTCCCTGAACTAATATTTTATAGTTTGTCTTGAGGGAAAAGCATCTTTCTACCAGAAACCCTGTTCCCCAAACATGTCATTAAAATAATGAGGTTGGAGGTTTTCTTGGTTGTCTGTAACTGTAAACTTCCAGGATGGCTGTGAACGCATTTCGTTTGACACCTCTGGGAGATTGCTTCTCCCGGAGAGTCACCTCCCTTGGAAATTCCTCTGGGTAATATAAGTGCGCGCGTCCTTCTGTCACTGCAGTCCGAGCCTCCGTTACCTTTGGCTGCCTGCGTGTGAAGGCTGCTGTGTTGTGCGTGGCCTCGGGTTCTGCTGGCTGGGTAGCCCCAGGAGGGCTTTTTTCTTGCCCACGGTGACGGACCACAACACGAACACGTTGGAGCCAAGAAACAGCCTTTAGCTCAAGTGCAAATTAAGCCCCAGCTTCACTGGAGGCATGGATGCTGAGGGCGGGGTAATTGGAGTAGAAATCACCATGAAATGCTTATTGTGATGTTCACTGCCATTCAAGTGCTCTCTCCGCAGTGCTTTCATTTGAGGAGGGGAAGTCCTTTTGCAGGGATGTGGTTTCTGTTTCCCCTCTTGTCCTGTGACTGTCCCAGTTTTAAAACTGAAAGTCCTGCCTCTCTGTAAACAGTCCATCTCTGGGCACATGGGGCTGGAGCGTCCCTCATGCTTCCTTCCCGTTAGCGCTGGCTTTTTCTCACCGCAGGGTGACCAGCCGGACAGGGCTACTCTGTAAGCCTGGAGGCCGAGGCTGGGACCACCACCGCACACACCTCCAAGGGCTCAACCGGCCATGTAGAGTTCAAGGGCCTGGCAAGCAAGGAGGGGCTGGAAAGAACATTGCCTTGGTGTCGGAGCGCACCTGGATTTGAGCTCTGGAACCACTGCTAAGTGACTCGAAATGAGTCATCCTCAGGCTGTACCAGGAGGAGAAATCTCTTGTTTTCCTTCTGGGATGCCGTTGACCGTGAGTGTGAAGGTGGCGGGTTCCACACAGAGGCTGACTTGCCCAGTCTACTTCCGCAGGCTTTGGGGCTCCGTCTACTTAATGATAATAATACTATGGAGGCATGACCATGACGCTGGCTTCTGTCTTCTAGCCTCTGGGCTTTTTTAAAAAAAAATTTATTTATTTATTTATTTATTTATGGCTGCGTTGGGTCTTCGCTGTGGTGCGCGGGCTTCTCATTGCGGTGGCTTCTCTTGTTGCGGAGCACGGGCTCTAGGTGCAGGGGCTTCGGTAGCTGTGGCTTGAAGGCTCTAGATCGCAGGTTCAGTAGTTGTGGCGCACAGGCTCAGTTGCTCCACGGCACGTGGGATCTTCCCGGATCAGGGCTTGAACCCATGTCCCCTGTATCGGCAGGTGGACTCTTAACCACTGTGCCACCAAGGAAGTCCCTAGTCTGGCCTTCTTGGGTCTCCTTCATTCCTCAGGTCTTTGCAAGGAGCCAAAAGGAGAAATTTTTAAGTTACCAAATAACCCCAAGCTGCGAGGGGATGGCCTTCCTGAAGCTATCTGGGGATGGGCTGGTCCCGGAGACAGCAGGGGACACATGGCATAAAATCCTCCCTGAGATTCTTCTGTGGGGAGGTGGGTTCTGTTTCATCAGAAGCTGCAAGTTCAGGCATCTGAAACTGGGTTTGGACCTTCGTTCCCTGGGTCGAGGACCCTGAGGTGATATTGCCGTTGACGTGACCTGTGAGATTCACAACTCCTGGTGGTGGAGTTTCCCTTTTACTGGAGGCTGTGAAAGCATTTTGGCCAAGGCCTTTAGGGCTAGAGGGATGACATCCCTCAGGATTTGAAGGTGGGTTCTTTCACAAAAGGAACTAGAGGGCAAGTCAAGTAGAGCTTTTAGGGACCTTTAAAAGAGGTGTTTACATACATATATTTGGCTTTTGGGGGTCACCCCCAGTTAACTCCCAGGGAGCAACGGCTTCCGTATTCTGAAAATCCTTATTCAAGGGGCACAAGTGCCTGGCTGAAGATCCTCCCCTGTCCCAGGCCCCCTGAAGGGGAGAGGGTCTGTCATGTTAATGACATGTGCATATTATTAAGAGAAGGGACAAAGGGCCTGCAGCTTGGGAATGAGAGTTGATCTGGGGACACTTCAATATGCAGATGGTACCCTTATTATAAATCCCATGAGGGGAGGGCCCTGGGAGAGTCAGCCCTTAAAGCTATCCTGATGGAGAATGGCTTCCGTTTGGGGGTCCCCTCCCCGCTGATTCGGAGCTCCGAGCTCACTCTGCTCTCCACCTCTCCCACACCCCCATAAAATGGTAATGCGCTGCGTGATCACAGAATGCACTCTGAAGTTGCAACGCAATTTTGTTTTGATTTCTTGGAATTATGGAACTACGCAATGCCGGGCTCCCACAAATCTCCTGAGCCATGTAACGCTTGCCCTTCCTCTACTAGGGCTCAACAGCAAAATGTAAAACTCAATGGCATTCCATTCAACCCTTCCAGGGGCGGGGAATGTGTGCAGGTGAAGGAGATGGAGCGCAGGTGGGGAGAAGGGTCACGGCCGCGGAGGGCTCTGACCATCACCTAGGAAGGAAGGTGAGATGCGAAGACAGTAATTTTCAGAGAAGGGGTGGTGGGAGGTATAGGAGAGCCCTCCCACAAAGGAGACGGTGTGCAAGGTGGCCTTAATGGACGGTGATCGGCCTGGTGGGGAAAGACAGGAGGAACACTGCAGGTTGAGGGGCAGCCTGAGTGGGGCTGTGTGGAGGTATGTACGGAGTGTGTTTAGGGCACAGGTGCATCCTGGGGCTGCAGGTGAGATGGATGGGTTGGGTCTAAGGACTGCCTCCAGGCACTGGGAGCCCACCACGCGGTGTGAGGAGAGAGACGTGATTGGGTCCCGTGTGACTTTGGAAGAATTTGCTATTATGGGAACACATTTAACCCATACAAGGTTGTTCTCCCAGTCTCAGGTAACTAGTAACCACCATGACTGCTTCCCATGGCCCCCCCCCCCCCCCCCGCCCCCCCGG
>NW_006798979.1:1180707-1195132 GCF_000442215.2 Lipotes vexillifer | reverse complement strand
CCCCCCCCCCCCCCCACCAGCACTCCTGGCCTTGGTGGGGGGAGCCCAGACCTGGGCCTTTGGTCTTGACTCAGCGAGGCCACCACTTAGTGTTTCTGCCACCTCAAGCCTTGTTGATTCTGTGTTTTCTCTCTTCTCTCTGCTCATTTCCCCACATCCAAAGCCCATGGACCAGCTTAAAGGTATCTCCTTCACAAAACCTTCACATTCTCCTCTGCAGAGAGTTTTCTTTCCTGCCTCTAACCTCACCCAGTGTCTTTCCCATACTCTTTTGGGCTTTGAGAAATGAAGATAACTCCCTCCCTCCCGACCATGGTCACTGTGAAAAAAATTAGACAATAAAGTATAAAAAAGAAAGAAAAATATCGCTAGTAACCCACCCTTCAGAGAGAACAACTATTAAAATGCTGGTGTACCTCTTCCTAGATTTTTCCACATACACATAAATATGTACAAATATGCCTGTTTGTTTTGTATCTTTGTTAGGTCACAAATTACTTTTCATTGGGTATTATAAGTCATTGTATTTGGGTCTTATCTCTCTTACAAGGAGTAAGGGGCTCTCTTGTCTTGTGTGTTCTGTATCTTCTAGAACGGGTTTTGCACAGAGCAGGCAGGCAGCAAGTGATGAATGAATGATTGAATGGGTTTCTCTATACTGTATCTCTCTGTAAAATGAGAATTTTTGATTGTGTTATGTCTGAGGTCTTTCTTGGTTCCCATAATCTGTAGACCTCTGGTCATTTATGTTTCTGCCGTGGGTATAAGAATCTTCCTACAAATCTGATGACCGGGTATGTTCTTTGTAGCACTAACATTGTTATGTCCCCAGACTAAAAGAAGATCAAACAATGATTTCAGGCACTCACACTGGGTCCATACAAAACCTAAGAATCACCTGGTTTGGTGGGGACAGTTATGTTTCTTTTGTCTTACCCAAAACGGGCCAATCTTGGGATATAAGCTGTCACTTAGATTCTGAGAGAAACAAATTGTTTTGAATGCTGTGGATTCCTCATTTCTTCTGATTTGCAGCGCTACCTTCAAATAACCTATATGGCACCTTTGCATGAATTAGAGATAGGCTTCCTGTCTTCTGCAGGCAGATGTAGTCCACTGGTAGGGATGGCTTGGTGAACAGAATGCAGCTGGAAATCAGCTCCCTCTTCCCCCAACGCCAGTAGGGCACCTCTTGGGCGGGATACAACCTGAACAATTGTACTGGCAGCCCTGGTACCTCAAAGAACTGAAAATGCCAGTTAAATGTTTGATATCTCTGTTCAAGATTCTTCCCTAAACAAATAAGAATATAGCCTAACGTTTGTGAGCTCATGTAACAATACAATTCTATAGGAGGGTGTAGACACTCCCAGCCTCTGTGCTTTTCCTCCTGCCGATGCCTCTATCTGGAAGCTACCCTGTCCCCACCTTTCTCAATACTACCCATTTTTCATGGCTCCGCTCATCAGCTGTCTCTTTCGCAAAGCCTTCCGTGACCCATCTTGTTGGAATTTATTGAAGCCTCTCCTGTGCTCCCTTAGTACTACTCTACCCTCCTGCGCTGCACATCTCATGTTTCACTTTGGGTGTTTGGTAATTCGTTTACATACTGTCCAGGCACCCCCCTGAGTCTCAAGTTCATCCTCATTAAAATAGAGATGGGGACTTCCCTGGTGGCCCAGTGATAAAGAATCTGCCTTCCAATGCAGGGGATGCAGGTTCGATCCTTGGTCGGGGAACTAAGATCCCACATGCCGCGGGGCAGCTAAGCCCACGTGCCGCAAGCTACAGAGCTCACACGCCCTGCGCCACAACTAGAGAGACGCCCGAGCGCCACAACGAAGAGCCCACGCTGCAGTGAAAGATCCTGCTTGCCGCAACTAAGAGCTGACTCAGCCAAAAAAAAAAAAAGAAAGAAAATAAATCAATAAAATAAATAAATATTAAAAAAAATAGAGATGATAGGCTAGATCTTCCAGGTTCCTCAATAAGTGCTATGAATGTTACAATGACAGTACATATCTTTCACTATCTGTGAAACTCCTAGAGAAGAGTCACACTCTTTTTTGATCTCTGGATTCACTAAATCCACATGATTTAGTGAATTGCTGAAGGTATTTATATATATATATATATATATATATATATATATATATATAGGCTGCCCCATGCAGCTCGCGGGATGTTAGTTCCCTGACCAGGGATCAAACCTGCGCCCTTGGCAGAGTCCTAACCACTGCACTGCCAGGGAATTCCCAATGCTGAAGATTTTTAAAGGCTTCCCAGATGTTTCTAATGTCCAGCAAGGGATGAGACCACTGTAAGATAACAGAGCTCAGGCTTCATGGGCAGGAACCACCAGCCTGTTCACTACAGCAGAGTTGAGGACACAGATGTGGGTGTCACATGCAGAGCAGACCAGAGCCTTAAGGCTGAACCCGTTAGAGAATCCAGGGAATGTGCGGTAGCTCACAGTGGCTTTGGGGACTGCTGAGGGCATAGTGTAGGAACCTTCTCTTTCCATTTCACATCTAGAAACACACACAGACTGAAAGTGAGGAGATGGCAAAAGGTATTCCAGGCAAATGGAAATCAGAAGGCTGGAGTAGGGGAACTCCCTGGCGGTCCAGTGGTTAGGACTCAGCGCTTTCACTGCGAGGCCCAGGTTCAATCCGTGGCTGGGAACTAAGATCCTGCTAGCTGCTCGGCGTGGCCAAAAAAAAAAAAAAAAAAGGCTGGAATAGCAAAACTCATATCGGACAAAATAGACTTTAAAATAAAGACTGTTACAAGAGACAAAGAAGGACACTCCATAATGATCAAGGGATCAATCCAAGAAGATACAACAATTGTAAATATATATGCACCCACCACAGGAGCACCTCAACACATAAGGCAAATGCTAACAGACGTAAAAGGAGAAATTGATAGAGACCTGGGCCACGCCCTCAGGAAAATGAATTGCTTCTTCCTCTCTGCTCGTGTATGTTGCAGTGCCGTCAGGGAAAGGCAGGCCACCCTGGCACATGTGGATCTGGCCGGCCAAGAGCCCCAATGGAGGTGCCCACCTTAGTTTGCCCTTTTTTCCTCCCATCACCAGCTTCCTCCTGCATCTAGTGGGCACGGCCCCTTGGCCCCTGTGAGGAGGTGCATGACTGGGGGAGGGCTTAGTGCCCGGATCTAAAATGGGTACCAGGTGGAGGTGTTTCTGGCCAAGTGCACAGGAAGCTTGAATCAGCTCTCTGGTCTCTCACACGGAGCCCGCAGATGGCTAGTGCTTCCAAGGCGTGGCTGGTCATCCCGTCCATGGCCAAGTGCTCCAGGGAGGTGCCATTGCCTCTCTGTGGAGCCCCTTCTCCATCTCCATCCCCCACCCAACTCTGCTTGCCGCGCCCTTTTCCCTGCACTGTGCTCACTGAGGCCCCCATCAGAGGATGTCTGTTAACATACAGCTGTATCATTCTGTTCACACTGTCTTTTTCCCAATGGACTGTGACCTTCTTGAGCTCAGGAAACGTGCGGCAGTGACGGTTATTTGCTGGACTGAAATGAATTCTTGTTCCTTCCAAGTTTTACCCTGGTTCCCCCTGCCATGTGGCTCTGGGTGCAATAGCCTTTCCAGCTATAATTAGAGGATGTGACTGCAGCACGCCACTCTGGCCACACGAGTGCCAGTCTAATGTCGTGGGTTGAGAGAGCACAGGCCCTTGGGTGAGAACACCTGGGTGTGTATTCCAGAGTCCCCTCTTAGTGCTGAGCCTGGTTTTCGTCTCTGCAGGCTTCAGCGTCCACAATGGGAAAATAGAAATAAAAATAGGGCTCCACTTTTCCAGCAGAGTGTGTAGTTCTTCAGCTGTGCTCTGCCTCCCCCTTGGGGTCCCAACTTTCTGCCACGTGGCTTCAGCCTGAAGAAGCCCCTTGGTCGGCAATTGTGTCCAGGCCTGGGAGGGGCTTCTGGGACCCAGACACCCGGGCAACCTGCTTATCTCTGCAGATTCAGCTGGTGGTTCCTTTAACAGTCCAGCCCCCACAGGCTTTCTCTCTTCCAGGTAATCCTCAAATTTCTCTCTTGAGGGTGCCCTGTATTCTTTTTCCAGATCACGTTTCATTCTTTTTGTTGTGATTTTGTCTTTGTTCCTTTCAGTAGGAAGCTGGGTAAGAAGGTTGGCAGACCTGTGCTCTAAAAAAAAAATTAGTGTCTAGCGCTTTGGTGTGTTGTGAGGAGTTAATACAGTGACAAGGCCCATAGTAAGTATTTAATGAGTGTGAGGGATGATTTTTATAATTTTTAAAAGAATGTAGTCAGCTTAGGTAAGAGACCCCTGAACAGACATGGCCGGCACTTCAGCGTCAACTCCCGCCCCTGGCCCTCATCTGGTCCAGGTCTGCCCACCATCCTGGCAGAGCGCGCTGAGCAGCCCAGGGAGCACGGAGCTTGGAGCCTCTGGGGCGGGTGTATGTGTGGGGAGGGTCGGGGTGTGTGTGGCTCACTCGTCCTCTCCCCTGAGCTGTGGCTGCCTTTGAGCTCTCGGGAGCCATGACCTCATCTGTAACAGGCGGTGATCATTCTAACCTCACGAGTTGCAAGGAGGATTACATGAAATAAAGGACCTCAGGGTGATGCAAACCGTAAAGCACGACACGAATGGAAGGGGTTATTGTTACCCAGTGGCTCACTCGATTTACCTATTCACCCCTGACGTGGGTGGAGGTGATTCCCGTTTGACATATGGAGAAACTGAGGTCAGGCCCCGTAAAGGCGCTGGCAGAGCTGGGGAGAGGATGCAGGTCTGTGGCCCCCTGGCTATCACCGAACCCTGTTCCTCCAGGGTTTGAGGGGAAGCCTGGCCTCTGTGCTCCAGAGCCTGGTTTGTTAGAAGCAGCCACAGGCGCTCACCGTCTGGGGAACCTCGAGTGCGCCCCTTCCCAGGGACTCGGGGGTGGTGGGATTGGGGCCTTCTGGTCCTGGGAGCTGCGGACAGGTCCGTCCAGTCTGTGGAGCTGAGGCAGTGGGGCTGGGCCGGTGTCGCTCTCTGCCTCGCCATGGGGGCCAGGCCCTAATCACTTTCTTTAGAGGGCTTTGTGCAGCCCATTCTTTCATTCCGGGCCCACACAATGCAGGGGTGAGCCGAGGTCAGGTTTTCAACCTTCAGCTCTGGATTTCCTGCCTTTCGTGGGGTGGAGGACAGATTCTGCCACCCAGCTTCCTGTCATCTCAGCACTGGGGGCTCTGGCTCCCTGGCGCCAACGTGCCCTGGGAGACCGGGAAAGACTCCTGGGAGGTGAAGAGAGAGGGGTCTGGCCCCCAGCTCCTAGTCACGCAGACACAAGCCCTGGCTGCTGCTGGACCCCAAATATTTCTCTAGGTCTTTGGAAAAGGTTTCCTGTGGGTTCAAATCCCGAGAGCATCCTCAAGGCCATTTGAAATACTGTAGGTTAAAAAAAAAAATCACTCTTCCCGAGAAACAGCACTCAGTGGGTGCCAGCCTCCGTTACCTTTTTCTCAGCCCAGAATAGGCAGCAAGAGAGAATGAGGGCTAGGCCCCAAGTAGCAGAAAGGAGTTAAGAAATGAAGTCTTTCTGAGACACTGCTGTGCTTCAGGGGAAGAACTGGGGTTTGGAGAGGAGGTGGATGGAGGAAGTGTAACCGGTTCCTAGGACCGACACACAAAGTACCACCGGCCAGGTGGCTGAAAGCAAAAGAAACTTACTTCTCACACTTCTGGAGACCAGAAGTCTGAGATCGAGGTGTCGGCACAGCCATGCTCTTTCAAAGTCTCTCTGGGAGGACTGTCCCAGGCCTCTGTCCCAGCTTCCGCTGATAGCTGGCAATCCTTAGCGGCCCTTGGCCTGTAGATGTGCCCCTGTCCTCACCTTTACTGGGTTTTCTCTCTGAATCTCTGCGTCTCCACGTGGCCATCTCCCCTCTATGTCTGTGTCCAAATTTCCCTCTTTTTTTTTTGGCTGCCCGGCGTTGCATGCGGGATCTTAGTTCCCTGACCAGGGATCGATCCTGTGCCCCCTGCAGTGGGAACGCCTAGTCCTATAACCACTGGACAACCAGGGAAGTCCCAATGTCCCTCTACTTGCAAGGATACCAGTCATATCGGATTAGGGATCCACTCTACTTTACTTTGGCCTTATCTTAACTAATCACCTCTGCAATAATCCTATTTCCAAATAAGGTCACATTCTGAGGTACTGGTGCTTAAGAGTTCAACATACCTTTTGGGGGGCACACATCGACCCCATAACAGGCGGGCTCAGGTCAGTGAACTTTTATTTGCCATCTGTTCTGTGTTAAGCCCTGTACTTGCTCTTTGGATACAGAGATGCACAAAACAGTCTTTGCCCTCAGGGAACTTACAGCCTAGTGGGGAGAGGCAAGGGAGGCATAGCTGTTATAATACAGCATGAGCACTGCTGGTGGGAATGTAAACAGGTGCAGCCACTGTGCAAAACAGTATGGAGGTTTCTTAAAAAACTAAAAATAAAACTACCATATGATCCAGCGATTCCACTCCTGGGTATATATCTGAAAAAAAACAAAAACCCTAATTCGAAAAGACTCATGCAGTCCAGTGTTCATAACAACATTATTTACAATTGCCAAGGTATGGAAGCAACCTAAGTGTCTATCAACAGATGAATGGATAAAGAAGATGTGATATATATATAAACAGAATACTACTCAGCCATAAAAGAGAATGACATTTTGCCATTTGCAGCAACGTGGATGGTCTTGGAGGGCATTATGTTAAGTGAAATAAGTCAGACAGGGAAAGACAAGTACTGTATGATATCACTTATATGTGGAATCTAAAAAATACAACGAACTAGTGAATATACAGAAAAGAATCAGACTCACAGACAGAGAGAACAGACTAGTGGTTACCAGCGGGGGAGGAGGGGCAATAAAGGGTTGGGGGATTAAGAGGTACAAAGTATTATGTATAAGCTGCAGGGATATATTGTACAACACTGGGAATATAGCCAATATTTTACAGTAAATATAGAGTATAACCTTTAAAAATTGGGAATCACTATGTTGTGCACCTGTAACTTATATAATATTAATATTGTGCAATATTGTTCAATTAAGAAAATTGAAGCAATCCCAGGAATGGATCGAAAACAGGGTGTTGAGGGCTCTCGTAAAGGCGTCCACTATCCTACCTGGTGAGGAGGGAAGGGAGCCTTTCTGGAGGGAGGGACACAACCTACAGAGGAAAGCCGGGGACTCAAGAGGGACAAGGGTGGCAAAGACGAGTTTTTCAGATTCCAAGAATACTGTGTGAGATCAAATCTGCCAACAGACTCAGGAAAACCTCAGAACTCCTGGGGGCGAGGGAGGTTTCTAACAGCCGATGTGGGTCAGGGAACATCTCCCTCGAACATTTCCTTTTTTTTTTTTTTGCGGTACGCAGGCCCCTCACCGTTGTGGCCCCTCCCGCCGTGGAGCAGAGGCTCCGGACGCGCAGGCTCAGCGGCCATGGCTCACGGGCCCAGCCGCTCCGCGGCATGTGGGATCTTCCCGAACCGGGGCATGAACCCGCGTGCCCTGCATCGGCAGGCTGGCTCTCAACCACTGCGCCACCGGGGAAGCCCTCCTTTCTTTTTTAACTGCCCCAACTGCCTGCCCTCCAGTCCAGGGCCCAGGAAGAATGGCCAATGGGCACATGTGTGGTGCTTTCCTTGCCCCTCAGTACCTGGATCCGCAGGTGAAAGAGAAAAACCAACGCTCCAGTAGCTGGATGTGATGTTTTTAACTGTTTTCATGAATTCTTTTGATTCTGTTTTTGGAGTTGTGGATTATGATTCATACTGTGTGAAACGAAATGGTATAGGTGCCTTGAAATAGAGCGTGAACTTGGAGGGGTGGTGGCGATGGGATACCCAGGGACGAGGGTGGGGCAGCCCAAGGCCTGGGAGCAGAGCAATCCATGGCCAGTGCTCTGACCTGCTCACCTTTGGCATCTTCCCACGAAGAAACCGGGCGAGTTTGGGCTTGGCTTGCCTTTTCCAGGAGTTGTTCAATGAGGCTGCAAATCTGCCACTGCAGAATCGGAAACACAAACCATTTTACCCAGAAACGTGTTTAACTGAAGTAACCATCAAATGCCCCAGGGAGTGTCTTTTGGCTAAAATTCCATGGCTTCATTTTTTTCTCCCTATTTGAACAACCCCTCTGCTTTCCCCACCTCTGCAAAGACCTTTCAAACGTGGCATGGCGTGGATTCTCACCTAGGCACTTCCTGGCTGGCAGGATGAAACTTTGTCCCCATTTTCCAGGTGAGGAAGCTGAGGTAGGTCATGTGCCTTTCAGCCCAGATTCACAATGAGACTTCCACCTCCACACCTGGGGATCTTTCACCTGTGTTGCTGAAGTCTCCTCAAGGAATCAACTTCCACTTCCCACCCTCCTTTCACCTAATCTGGCTGCCCAGCTTCCACTGATGCTCACGAACTCTGCTCTGGGTGGAGGTAACTCAGCAAGGCTTCTCTAGATTAGAGTTAGCACGTAGCCCGGGTGAATCACAGGCTCTGGAGCCAGGTGGCCTGGATGGGGCCCACTCTGCCTCTCCCTGGCTCTGTGATCACAGCCAAGTTCCCTAATCTCTCCATGTTTCTGTTTCTCCATCTATAAGGAGGACTAATACCACCCACCTCTAGGATTATTATGAGGATTACATTAGTTAATCTACATAGGTTTCTTGGGGGTGATTCCTGGCACCTAGGAAGTCCCATATAATGTTTGTTAAATGTTTTTAAAGTCCCGAATGTAATGAAGAACTTTGAAGATCCAGCAGTGGCAGGTCTGATGACGGCCCATAACCACTCTTCTCTGACTTAGTGGGAAGCTAGCAGGTAACTAGGTTGCCCTTTGATGAGTTTTTCATTGTGAACACTTCATGGTCTTCGGTCTAGAGGCAGAAGATCTGGATTCTAAAGCCCTTATCTCGTGGTGCTAGAGCTACTGACCTTCTCACAAGACTGTTTGCCTGGCTAGAATGTGTGCTTCCCCAGGGTAGGGCCATGTTTTATTCTTTTCTGAATTTTTAGCAGCTGATCCAAGGCCTGGAAGGCAGAAGGGCCCATTCTATACTTTTTTTTTTTTTTTTTAAATGTATGTGTGTGTGTGTGTGTGTGTGTGTGTGTTTATTTGGCTGTGCCTCATGGCTTGTGGGATCTTAGTTCCGCAACCAGGGATTGAACCCGGGCCCTCAGCTGTGAAAGCTTAGAGTCCCAACCACTGGACCCCCAGGGAATTCCCTATACGATTTTTTTTTTAAAGCATTTTATTTTATTTCTTTGATTTACAATGTTGTGTTTAATTTCTGCTGTATAGCAAAGTGATTCAGTTATACATATACATAGATTCTTTTTCACATTCTTTCCCATTACGGTTTATCACAGGATATTGAATATAGTTCCCTGTGCTATACAGCAGGACCTTGTTGTTTATCCATCCTAAGTATAATAGTTTGCATCTGCTAATCCCAAACTCCCCAGCCCCCCCGCCCCCAGTTCTATACATTTTGGGTGGAAGCTTCTGGATTCTAGTCCCTGTTCTGTGCCTCAATTCCCCAATCCGTCCTCTAAGTAATGAGCCTATAGCTAAGGTCTGTAGCTCTGTCAGCCTACACTTCTGAGAACTTCACCTCCTTACAAGGTGTTTCTGGAGGGGCTGTTTGGAACCAGGCCCTAGAATATTATAATGTAACTCTCTTGAGTCTGTCTTCTTTGGAACCACAGGCTAATGAACCCCATGGTCAGTTTTGAGAAGAAGGGGAGCCTGGGGCTGAATCCTCACAACCGCATCAGCGTGGTCCCTGGCAGAGGGTGGGGACAGGAAAGGGCTTGTTGGTTGCAGTGTGTGGGCCCTGAAACTTACGCAATTGGGGGATCCTCTTTCCAAAACCATAAAAACAAAATCAGATATGAAAGGAAATATTTACTCAGGATAAAAGAACTTTAAAAAATCCCATATGAAAACACTGAGCACCGTAATCATCCCAAACCCCAGAAAACCCATGACAGTTTTTTTTTTTTTTTTTTTTTTTTTGCGGTATGCGGGCTTCTCACTGTTGTGGCCTCTCCCGTTGCGGAGCACAGGCTCCGGACGCGCAGGCTCAGCGGCCATGGCTCACGGGCCCAGCCGCTCCGCGGCATGTGGGATCCTCCCGGACCGGGACACGAACCCGTGTCCCCTGCATCGGCAAGCGGACTCTCAACCACTGCGCCACCAGGGAAGCCCCCATGACAGTTTTATTAATGAATCACCTGGGATACCGCTTCTGGAATACTGCTTCCTACATATTTTGGGTCGTCTCTTCATCTGACAACAATTTTTTAGCAGCATTCTCTATAGAGAGAATGGAAAGATAATCCAGTCTTTAGCATGGAATGGCTAATCATTCTTAAAAAATTATTTGTACTTTAGAAAAGCATCTATTTCATAATTGTTAATTTTGAAAAGACCTCTATCAAGTATCTTTCACAGAAGAGCTGTAAGATTTCAAGGTAGTCCTATGCATGCAGGGATGAATCTGAAATATTCTTTGAATTGACAAGTTTCATGAACAAGTTTCTCATCAACAACCTCGTGTGATGTGGTGTGCTAAGTTTTAGGCTATATTTGTGAAGTCAGTATTTCTTACCAGTTTCCCCTTAGCTGGATGGCAAAAATGCCCGTGACGACTGCACTGCCACGAGAATCAAAGATAACCCAGGGGAAGTTGGAGTGAGAGAGACAGGGTTCTAAATCACTCACCTCTAAAAGAGCTTACTTTTGCAAGTTTTATAAAACCGGGTGAGTCCATTGCTAAGGTTCTGGAAGAAGTCAGTGGGCTGAGGGTCCTGAAGCTTCAGTTTCATTGACTTTACAGAAAATCTGCTTCTGTTTGAGGAAGAGAGGGACCAACGGCCAATCAGCGACTGCCTTTCCCACCCCTGCTGTTGCGCTTTGTGGGACAAAGGAGAGGACAGAAGGCTGTCTTTCTATTCTCACTCGCTAACCTTGAAGCCTTTCCCTCTCCCTTTCCCCTTTGCTCTTTCCTTCAGGTTTCGCCCTCGTTGTTTCCACTGAGTCTTTTCAAGGTTCTCGGCCCTATTCCAGGTCCCATCCAGCTCTGCCACATCTCAGCACATCTCAGGGAACAGATGCTCTCGCCCTGAGCTCTTCTCTTTAATCTTCGTGGGACCAAGTTTAATCTAAGTTCAAGGTTTCCCTCCAACGCTGACTCCTTCAGTCCAAATGGTTATTTTTCCTGTTGGTGTCCTTTCAATAATAACTCACTTGTGTTCCTCTAACTACACTCATCTTCTGTGTTCCCTTCTCCACTCTGAGCTCATAGCAGGAGCGGGGATCATCCATCAGCCATCCTCCACCCCATGACTGCCGTCCTCCCCACATACGTGTGTGGAACACGCATTGTGAGTGGCTCAAAGAACATCACTACATCATGACGCAGCCAAAATGATTTTTACTTCAATTCCCAGGAACCAATTAGGATTTGCCAGACAAATATTTACAAGACAATTACTTTCAAGTGCATCAGCGTGGATTATAATATTACCTGTGGCTAAATAAACACAGTGAAGGGATCGGAGGCTTTTAAAAGGTCCACTTCAACTTAAAAATGAGATCAGAAATAATTCTAAAAGCCCTGCAACTTTATGACAGGACACTGGAAGAGCTATGGGGAATGAGGAAGGAAGCGAATAAAACCCAAGCCTGGGATGAAAGCGTACCCGAGACATCCTTCGTGACCTTTCCCTGCACAATTAGAAACTGATACAGCAGGAAAGACACGGTCACTTAGGACCTTGCAGATTCCTTTAAGCCTGTTCCTCTGATGAGGAGCGAGGAGAGGAAACACGACCCTGTGTGCTGAAGACCCCACCGCAGAGGGGGCTGCAAGAGGGCTCAGGACCCGACAGGGTCAAGGGGAAAGCAGGATTCCCTGTCCAGAGCCCTCCAGTTGCAGGAAAGACCAGACCTGGCTTCTGAATGGCCACCCTCTGTTCTCTGGGCAGAAGCCGCTCAGTTGCTGCCTTGGGCTAGGAGTCAGATCTATAGGTCTTAATCCAAATTCTGGCAGATTCACCTTCTGAGGCCAAGCAGATGATCAAACCTCTTGATCTCACTGTCCTCAGCATCCTGTGGGGAGCCTGTTCCATGCCGACCCCTGGGCCAGGAGTGGGGATGCAGACGTGAGTCCAGTGGAATCCTTACCCTGAAAACCTGGGTGTCTGGACCTGGAGGAAGCAGCACTTATCTTACAGATAAGAAGGAGATCCTCAGGGAAAAACAATACCAAAGGAAGACATTCCAGAAAGCAAGAAAAGAACAAACAGAGGTTTGGAGATACTAAGCAACTCAGTTTGCTATGGAAACTGCAGGTTATATGAAGGCAGAGAAGGATGGGAAGTGGAACTAATTTGGGGTTGAGCTTTAAAAGAAAAATAAAAAGAAATAGTTGAAGTCCCATGGATATCAATACATTTTATGGAACACATCATGGAATGGATATGAAGATGCTTTAAAATTTCTGAAATACCGTGTAGATGCAATTCATGATTGCCAGCACGGACATACACACACAAACACCCACAAAACTGTGGTCTACTGGTGGTGTTAGCAGAGTGTTGTTATTCTTGGGAACTGCTTTATTTGTTTATTTCCCCATACTTTTTCTGGGTTAATTTCGGGAATATACTGCTTTTCAGCGAGTGCGTAGCATCTGCCATCACAGCCCCGAGTCAGGGCTGAGGTCTCATGTTGTTTTCCCAACATCAAGCCAAGGATGTCCGGGAAACGAGAGTGAAGGGTAAGTGTTTGTTTCCTGGAGGAACCCCTGTGATGCTCTGACTGAACCTAACCATGCCTTTGAAAGATCGGCTAATGCAGAGAAACCAGGGGCGGTTCCCACCAGCGGTAAAGAGGGAAAAACTTACCTCTGCCTCTTCCTGTGGCTGAGAGAAGAGTGTGGAGGTGGGAATTGTGTCTCTGTCTTGCCGGCGATTTGCTGAGTCACCTCCTATCTCTGAGCCTCAGTTTCCACACCTTCAAAATAACTGGTTGATACAGTCTCCAGGGTCCCCTAGAAATATAGTCAAAACTTTACAGTAGCCCTTTCTTGCTGAGACTGATGAATTCGTGCCTTCCTGAGGCCCCGAGTCTCTCCTGTACCTGCCCTTACTCAGTTACTGAGTGTTCCCTGTCACAAGTGGTGGCAGAATAAGGCTGGGCGTGGCAGAGTGAAGCCGACATTTCTTCTGCTCGATTCACAGGAGATTCATCTGCGTTCTGGTGGCTGGTCTATCTATGAACTCTCTCTACATCATCTTAGGAGAAACTAGAATTTCTCTGAGACTCAGTTTCCACATTTAGCAAGTGCAGGTAATAAAAATAGAAGATTTCTCTCTGTGGATCTGCACCCTGAATTCCTGCCACCTGGGTACAATCCAGATCGTGTTTCTGGGTTTGTATTCTTCTTGCTTTGCGTGGCCTAAATATTCCTCACCCTCGCACATCTGAGAAGGAAGTTCTAAGAAGCAGACAGCTCGTGGAATGGAAGCCCCCTCTGGGGGCTTAGAACAGAGACTCTACTGCCGCCCCCCTGAGGATTCAGTGAGGCAATACGACTTTGACCCAGGTCTCTTATTTTTTTTCTACCGTTAAGTCACATCCTATAAGATGTCCTGATTTTTGACATTTTGCCTAGTTTGGTCTGAATTTGGTTGTTTTGTAAACAATATAATTTCAAAGACTCCCACTTTCTCTACCCCCTCCCACTTTTTGTGCTCCTACCACCTTCTAGATGTTGGGCAGGGTACTTTACCCAAAGACCTGCAAGATTGCTGTGAATTTCTCTGTTGGACAGATGAGGAAACCGCATTTTTGATAAGTTCGCTTTCCTGAGGAAGATATCATGGACTTGAAGACCTGAGTTCTTTCCACTTCTTCTTGCTATTTCTGTCAATCTGGAAAAAACCAGCCCTAAACCTACGTTTTAGCCCCTAAAAGGAGCAATGCTTCCGAAGGGGGGCTTTGCTTCGTGCTGTCAACGTGAACCTGGAAAACTTGTAAGTGCGTTTTCTAGCAAACCAAATCCTATTTTCAGCGCCTTAAGGCAGCACATTCTATAAAGGAAGTCTCCAGTGAATGCTTTTGTGAAGTGAGGACGTTTTCCTGCAGCTTTAACAATTTCTGTCTAATTTACCTGCTTTTTTCTAGACCAGAACTTTTAGACATAGTATTTTTTCTCAAGTGGAGTCCTGCAGGTATTTGTCCAGCTTTTGATCCTGATTCTTTATAAAATAATAGCGAGAAGGCTGATTGGAGGGATTTGAAGATGTACCTAATATTGCAATTGTACAAATCAAAAGAGTTCACTGTGAAATCATTCCAATTTTTTAG
>NW_006798979.1:1178670-1180697 GCF_000442215.2 Lipotes vexillifer | reverse complement strand
ATTCCTGCTCTGGCTCTCTTTCTAGACTTATTTTTTGCCTCTCTTGTCTTACCATATGCTCCAGCCACCAGCACCTTCCTCTTTTTCAAAAGCTGTTATCTTCACATCTCTGAGCTCTGTGCTCACCGAGATTCCTTCCCTTTGGATACTCCTCATTCTAATACTACCGCTCCAGCCTGGGGTGCTCGAAAACATGTGTGAACCCACACACAGCACCTCACTCACACGTACTCCCTCCCGTATCCACAGACACGCCCAAATCCATCCGATATGCTGTGTCCAACCTAGAAGCCACCAGCTACACGTGGCTACCTCCATTTAAATTAGTTGCATAAAGTATCAACAGATGAGCGGCTAAACAAAATGCGTTGTATACATCAATAGAATATTATTCAGCCTTCAGAAGGAAGGGAATTCTGACACAGGCTACAACATGGATGAATCTTGAAAACATGCTGAGTGAAAGAAGCCAGACACAAAAGGACATATATTGGAGGATTTCATTTATCTGAGGTACCTAAAATAGGCAATTCGTATAGAGACAGAAAGTAGAATAGAGGTTCCCAGGGGCTCCAGGTGGGGATGGAGAGTGGGGAGTTATTGTTTCACGGGTACCAAGTTTCATTTGCAGTTGATGAATAATTTCTGGAAACGGGCGGTGGTGACGGTTGCACAGCCATGTGAATATACGTAATGTCACTGATTTGTACCCTTAAAAATGGTGAAAGTGGTCAATTTTATGTTATCTGTATTTTGCCACAATAAAAACGCAAAGAGATTTTTTAAATTAAAAAAACATTAGAGATAAAATGCAGTTCTTCAGTCACACTAGCCACATTTCAAATAACGGCCACGTGAGCCTCGTGGCTACTGTATTGTTCAGAGCAGACAGAGAACATGCCCATCACTGCAGAAGGTTCTAGTGGGCCGTGTGGCTTCAGGTCCTTCTAGGCCCACTTATTTTTTTTAAGACATTCCTTGAAGCTCCAAGCATCTGTGATTACTCCCTCCTTGGAATTCTTGTAGTTATTTGCCTTGACCTCTTTCAAGGTTTTATCAGATTCTTCATTGTATTTCAGGCAAATACGTAGCAGTTGATTTCCTGACAAAATTGCAAGCCGGTGGAGGGCAGGGTCGAAGTTGTGGTGGAAGGATCATGGATCTGGGTGTGCTGGCCCCTCCCCACCCTCCACGGGTCCCCCCTCGGAGCTTTGCGAGCTAATCAGCCCTAACCAAATAGGTGTCTTTGAATGAATGGAGGAGACAGGAAGACAGACGGCCTTCTGTGTTATGGTCCTTGCTGGGAATGTAATTCTATCTTATATAATTCAGGAGCCATTAGGAGACGACATATTTGTCTTCCGTGAATAAATTTGTATCACAACTCTTGGGCCATAAATTAGATGTCTTCTGTGTCTTCCCCTGGGAATGAAGAGAGTGTTCTCTGGGAATTTTTGTAAATGAGATCGAAATTTGTCCTATGGATGTGTGAAGTCACTTCTCAGCTAGCCATTGAAGGGAGCTGCGGAGTCTTTCTTCCTAAAACAAATGGCAGTCACTTTGTTTTCTGTAACACAAATCCCTTCACAGCAAATAGAGTCGTCTTCTGCTCATTATCTTGTCATTAAAACCTCTGGCTTGATGTATTTCTCTATAAAATAAACCTGAGACCTTATTCATAAAGGGGAAAATGCAAACACAGGCTTTAACCACGTATGAAAGGGACCCCGTGTAAAAAGAGCTTTCTTTTGCCTCTTGAGTTCAATGATGAGATCTCGTGGACAGACAACATTTTTTGACTGGTAAGAGCAGAAACGACCCTCTTGAGTTACTGTTTAGTGAATGAGGGCCTTTGTTTCCCACCGAAGAATTAAAAACCTACGGGCCTCCCCCATGCAAACAGGAATACGTTTCACACAGCACACAGCGGTGTTGGGATTAAATGACTGCATCATGAAAAAAGCCAGAACAATGCCCACTCACGTTTTAATCATTTACCTGGCATTCCAGTTGAGACCGTTTCACCG
>NW_006798979.1:1175232-1178660 GCF_000442215.2 Lipotes vexillifer | reverse complement strand
AGGGAAAGACTTTCGTTTCCTCCAAGTCTTTCTCTGCATCTCTGTTCCTTTCTGTGTCACTTCAAGGTGGAGAGTCAAAGAAAATTGCACATTTTCTACTAGCCAGTTCTGAATTTAGGAGCATAGACTCTGGAACCTGGGAGGGGCCTCCAAAGTGTGCGGTCCAACCCCATCATTTTGCAGTGAAGAAAGCGAGGCTTGGTGGGAAGGGGCTTGCCTGGGGTCACACACGGAGTAAAGAGCAAAACTGAGTGTCCACTCGTGAGTCTTGGTCACCATTTTTTTCCTCCTGTGACAGTTGGCTGATTTGACATCTCTGAAGCTCAAAAGATCTCCTTCTTTAAAGTGTCACAATACACATTTAAGGAAAACACAATTCATGGCAAGAAAGGAATGTATTTGGTAATGTTGAGTGAGAGAGTGTAGAGCTGGAAACTTACTAGGTTCTGTCTTCATAGTGCCATCCATTCCTGGGTGACCTGGAAGCAGACACTCGTTTCCCTGTGCCCCCTTATCTGCATTTGTGCATAGGGGGAAAGTTGTCAGTCTCATGGGTTTATTAGGATAAAACAAGATAATAGAGAGGAAAGTGCTGTGGGGAGCTGAAAGCGCTAGGCGAATGCAAAGTGTAATTATCCATGTGAAAACTGCTGTTTGGTTCAAAGTAAAACAGGGGAGAATGGTGGAAAGTGTGAGGAAGTGCCTCTGAAGGAAAAATTCCATTTATAGACAGAGCAGTTTCTTCGAGATGGAACTCATCCTGGAGATAGAAGGATTGTCCAAGAGTAGACACCCTGGAACTGAGATGCTTGGCCAAAGGGAACAGCAATGACAAGGAAGATGGGATCAGAGGTGAGCTGTGTGCATGGGGTGAGCGAGAGAGAGGGCGCTGGATGGGTGCGGTGCAGTGACAAGAGCGTTGAATCCCAGTTCTACTGTGTGCTGCCTGCGCATCTGTGGCCAGGGCATTTTACCTCTGTCTGTACCTTGGTTTACTCCTTTGTAAAGTGAGTCCAGTGATACCTGCTCTGGGGCAGATCAGAATCATCTACTTAAAAGCCCTTTGAAAACTGTGGAGCAGCTCACGGAGGTGACCGAGGTCAGGGAGGATGGGATCCGGGTTTACCTGCAGCTCTGCCGGCGACTAGTTGTATATGGTGTGGGGCAAGGTACCAGAGGCCTCAGTTTCCTAATCTTTAAGTGAAGGTGCATGAAAAGATGATGTTGAGAGAGAGAAACGAAAACTTCCTATTTTTGACCCCTTCCTTATTAAAGCTCAACGCTACATTGCAAGGTCCAGAGCCTCTGAGTGATAGGCAGTGTTATCCCAGGAGGGTTTGGGATACCTTGGAGGACCCCTCTGGCAGGATGTGTCAGGGAGCATCTCAGCCACTGCACTTTTATTTCTCTTTTCATGGCTTGGGGAACATTGGGAGAAGATACCTCTGCATGTGACAGAGGAACACTGCAGAATTTCAGGGCTAGAAGGGACCTCAGAGGTCATCTAGTCCAGTCACCAGTGTGCTCGGCATCCTTTGGTGGTGTCCCTGTCAATCAAAGCATGGATGCACGTTCCCGAGATGGTCCATTTCATCTTTGAACAACAAGGACTACAAGGAAAGCTTATTTTTATTTTTGGAATCTGTCCGGATGCCAAGAATTAACAGAATTTTCTTCATCTAAAATGGTTTCCTTATAACCCTACCTCAGTGTCCCTATTTATCTACTTAAACTGTTCGTTCAATAACAATAACAACACTTAAGGTACTTATTACATATCCTGCACTATCTCAGGTGTTTTGTTTTACTAGTTCAAGTGAATGTCACAACAACCCTAGGAAGGGATAGTGCATTGTTATAATCCCTATGTTACAGAGCGGGAACCAGAGCACAGAGAGGTGAGGTACTTGGCTAAAAGTCACACAGCAATTATGCTTTGGAGTCAGGATTCCAACAAGGCAAGCCAGGGGTTTGGGGCCCTATGGGATATAGCCTCTCTTCCTCCTGGGACTTCAAGATGCTTTTTCCCTAGCATTTTGTGTGTCATTTTCAAATGGCCCTTAGCACTTTCCATCTCTTATTATGCTTTGGTATTTGGGATTTAGCCTCCTTGGGGTCAACTAGCCAGAAGCCCCACAGAAAGCCAGGCCGCGCGAACCTGAGCAGAGGCGAAGACAGTGGTCAGAACGGTGTGGAGCCCAGCCCACCGCGCGATATTTGCATCTCAAAGAAGCTTTGTGGTTTTCTATCAGTTTCAAAGCTGTCACTACAGGGAAGGGCCCCATGGTATTTGCAATTTTGAGGGCTTGCAAATGACTCGAGGTTGACCCCTGGCAATCCTGCACATCCGAGCTCCTTGCCTTTCACACACCTTTCAGTTTGAGAAATCAGTTTAGTCCAGTTCAGGTTTTTGGTTTATTTATTTATTTGGGGGGGCTAATGTGTGCAAGACTACAGAGGTTTGATGACTTCGTGAGAGCAAATTTCATTTCTGAGGAAATCCAATGTTGAGTCTTGTTGGTTCCAAAGGATAGGAGGGATGTCCAGTTTCTCTTTTTTTTTTTTCTTTTTTGCAGCCTTACGCCCCATGAATCTTGCGGCTCTAACAGTGGACAGATCTTAGCATGTCGTTTCCTCTCCTGCCTCCACTCCTATCTTTCTCCCTGGGAAGCGCTCTCACTCCAGTTTCTGGGAAGAAAATCCTACCCTACCAGACCCCTCAGAACAAACCACCGCCGCCCTCACAATCCAATCCTTCCTGGTAGACCTGAGCCCCGTGGTTTTTCCTCTTCGTATCTCCCTGGGGCCTCGCCCGGTGCACAGCTCACAGCCGGTGTTCATTTGGGTGGAACAGAATCAAATTAAACCCAATTGAAATAAATCTAATTTAACCTTTGTTCCCCAGTTTACTCGGCTGTACAACTGCAGGATGGGAAGAGAGATCACTTCCTCCACCCAAATTCAAGGCAAATATCTTCTTCCATTCCCAAATGGCCCGTCACTTGTCCCAGAGGCAGAAAAGAGAGCCGCTCACCCACTTGGGCCAGTGGCTGGGTTTCAGAATTCCACGTTCTCCTTCCACCTGGTTCTAGGAAGCCTTTTATGAGAGTTGACACCAGAGAATCTCTGTTCCCCACAAGCCATTTCTCTTCTGTGCCTACAAAGGATAAAGATCTATTTGTCTCTGTGTGTATGTTACAAAAAATGAATGAGGATTTAATTACAGCGGCTCATTTCCTAAAAGGAAGTCCTATTTACGATGTACCATATGTTTTGCCAGCGGCCATACCCCTGAGGGCCGGAGTCTTGTCAGATCTCCTTAGATAAGCTGGGGGTTAGCTTGCCCGGCCTCACTGGGTCTTGAAGGGAGGACAAGCTGAGGGTCCCAGGAAGTGGGGGGGGGGGGAGATGGAGGAGGGGTCCGGGGG
>NW_006798979.1:1123919-1174931 GCF_000442215.2 Lipotes vexillifer | reverse complement strand
CCCAGGAAGGGGGGGGGGGGGGAGATGTAGGTGGGCTCCCGGCTGGTGGGAAAGCTCAGACCAAGACTGACCCAGGAGCATCACTGAGTGACCAGGGGACACTGCCCTGGTTTCAGAGGATGGAATCTGAGGCTCAAACAATTTGTGATGATTAAAAATCGCCTGGCTTTTTTTCATCTATTAAAGTGGCTCTTGAGGGGGAGAGCGTCTCTCTCTGATCCTTCCTTCCGTGGTTTTAATTCCCCCTCCACCACTTCTGAGCCAGCGCAGATGGCTTTCTAGAGCTCCCAGAACCCTCCTGCGAGGGGAGGGGGCAGTGGGGAGCCAGGAGGGGGTCTGGCTTGGTCCTAATGCTCACTCCCTCCTTTGACTGTTTTCTCTTTGGTGGTGCCTATAGTTTTAGATGCCGGAAGCCGAGGGTGGGTCCTTCAGGATTTCTCAGCTGGGCTTTAAAGCAGTTACAGGAACCTGCTAGAACCTGACTCCACTGATGAGATTTATGACTGGGAGGCACGTCTTCCCGCCCAGGCTTCCCTTTTCTTTCCAAGCTCCCTTCCCCCTTTGCAAGGGGTTCTGTTTCTCTTGCCTCCACAATCCATATCACTTTTTAAACTCTGTCCCCAGAGAAGAGGCCACGGCCTTATCCCCCTTCTCTTGTGCCCCTCCCCAGACTCTGCTGCTCTCCCTGCACTGCTAGCATATCTGAAGGGATGAGTGTCCCCTCCCAGCTCTAGCATTCACTTGCTGTGATCTTTAAAGTTTGTCCTTTCTGACTTGAGCTTGGTGGGGGACCCCATCCTCTAAAATGTCCCTTTCAGCTCTCACACTTGACCATACCAACTAGCAAGTGGTCCTGTCATTTTTTTTTTTAAAAACAGGGATCTAGCAGATCCCCATCTGCTCAGAACCAGGCAAAGCCACCAGAAATCAAGTGGCCTCCTGGGAGGTCAGGACCTTGATGGAATTGCCAGTCCTTGGGCAGTGGTCCAGGAAGGCTCAGATGCTCCCAGTGCTGGGTTTTCATTGTAGAAACAGGATAGGGGTTGAAGAAGGGACTAGTGGCCCGTTGGTGAGTGGGGAGGGTGTGTGCACAGGGAAGTGCGCTCTCGGTGCAGAAGATGGAGCTGACTCATTGTGGACCCCCGCCGTCTTCCCCAGGGGTCCCAGGAGCTCCTGGAAGACAGGGGTTGACTGGTTCACCCCTCTTGCAACTGTGTGTTCCAAAGGGGTGCCCAGAGACACCCCGTGAGCACTGCAGCCAGAGCCTTCCCTGCTCCCCTGCTGCACTGGCTCCCATGTCTTCCCGTGTCCCCCTGCATCCCCTCACGACCCTCAGGCCTCTGGACACAGCTTCCCTCTGCCTTCCCTAGGGACCAGACGGGAACTTTTTCGGGTTTCCCCTTCCGGACTGTGGCCAAACCTTTTGGCTTCCCCTTCACATTATCTCACGGAGAAATTACATGGGATTTAGGTCCACTGAAGAAAGCATACTTCTAATTTCCTGGGACTTACAGCTGCATTGGCATCTCAGCGGCCTGTCTCTAAGTAAGTCTAAGGTGATTTGGTTCCAGATGCCTTTGGCTAATTAGAAACCCCCTTTAGTTGGTTCTGTTACACAGGAACCCAGGGCAGCACATGACCCTCTGAAAACATGGCTAGTTTTGTAAAATGTATTCTTAGCTGAAATCAAAGGGTGAGGCTGTCGCTCAACTTTGCAGCCGCGGAGCTGTGACCCTCTTCACCTTCGCCATTGGTTTCTCCTCGCCTCCCTCCCTCCCTCCCTCCGTCCCTGCCCTCTCTGTCGGCCGCTTCTCCAGCTGGGAGGCCTAGGCCGCGTGTATGAGTGCATATGCGTGTGTGCATGTGTGTGCGGGTGTGTGTGTGTGTGTGTGTGTGTCGGTGTCAAGGCCGGGTGGGAGCGTGGGGTTCCCGTGCAAGGCGGCCATGCTGCATTTCTGTCTGCTCTTTGTTCAGTCCCCGTCTCCATGGCGACGGGAGCAGCTGCTCCATTCTGGGCCTTGGCTTGGCTGAGCGGGGCGGCCCGCCTGCCTGTCTGCCCGCCCGTCCTCCTGCCCAGCCGTGGGAGCTGCCAGCTCTCGCCCTCCCGCTGCCCACAGGCCCTGCCAGCCTGGGCGCAAGAAAGCGTGTTTACTAACACCATCCGCACGGCTCCCTGGGTACCGCGGCTCTGCCCAGAAGGTGTCAGGCCGAGGGGACTGGGCGGTGGGCCTGGAGCCAGGCTGTCTGCAGTCGAGGGAAAACTCTCCCTGGCCGGCGGCTGCCCTGGCCTGCCAGCGCCCAGGCGAGGGCTCCCGGCCTCAGGCACAGCCGCAGGCAGGCACTGGGGGTGAAGAGGCCCCGGCAAGGCCCCCTCTGAAGTCTCTCATGCCCGGCCTACAGTGCCTTCCCAGAACCTCCAGAACATTCCTGACCTTTGTGCCCCCTTAATCCCAAGTTTTCCAGAAGGCTTCCCTGACCGCTCTGCTCTTAGAGGGCTTGTCACCGGCTTGACTCTTGGAGCCACGAACGACCAGAGCAGTCAAGGACATCAAGAACTACGGAGATGGAGGCGACCTCGGAGACGCCTTGGTCCAGTGCTCCCAATGTACAGATGGAGAAAAAGAGGGCGGGGGCGGGAGCTGGGGGCGGTGGGAAGACTTGGTAAAATCACAGAGCGAATCATGGGGCTACAAGGACGTCCTCCTGCCCAGGCCATGCCCTGGCAGCACGCTTTTCTCTTTGCCCCTTCTCAAGGTTGGCCTTGGCCTTGGCCTGAGTTCCCTGAAGCTGTGGGGCCCCTTCCTTCTCCCCTCCCCTTCACCCTCCTTTTCCTCCTTACTCTCTCCCTCTCTTCCTTCTCTTCATCTCTCTGTCTCCCTCTTGCTGGTTCTCTAGAGAGGCCTGGGCTCTGTGTGCCAGGAGTGTGTCTGTGGGTATATATGTATGTGTGTGGCCTTTGGGGAGTGAAGGATGTTTCTCCCCTCATCTTCCCCTCAGCATCCAGCCCAGGGTGAGGCCGCTGATTAACAAGTTACCAAAAACTGAGTCTGAAACATCAGAGCCAAGGGCCGGAAGGCCTCGACCTTCAGCCGGCTTCTCTCCCACACCGCATCCCCAGGCTCCTTTACCAGCCTGGATTCCTCACACAGTTCGGAGGAAACTTCTGTCTCTAAGTGCTTCCCTGAGAGCCCACTGCCCTCCAGCTAAACACATCTCCCCTCAGTGCGCTGGCCACACTGCCTGGTCTCTCACCATTATTTCCTTAGGAATGCCTGGTGAATGCAAATCTGAGTTATGAGTCAACTCACTTCTGGTCCCTTATTCACTCAATAGGCATCTATGTCATACCTGTTCCAGGGCAGGTAATAGGAATCTGGATATAGGCTGTGAGGGCCCAGCCTGGCCAAGACTTCCTTGTCTACAGTTCAGCCTGTTTCCTGGCCAAGTTCTGCCCCCTTCCCCTGTCTGTGCTGAACTCTGGCTTTTTCCTTCAGGCTCTTAAGGTGCACATTCCATCCCACTTCCCCCTCAGTTAGGAAACGATCTGAGCTTGCAGGCCGCAGTGAAAGAATTAAAGGAACTGTGCCCTCTCTCTCTTGGAGGTTTGTACCCCAAATCTGATCTCAGCTGTGGAATTAGAGGTTGCCTGTGTTCTGAGGAAAAGGATCTCGGGCCTCAGCAGACATACAGGCAAATTTTCTTTGGAGGATTTGCAGGTTCCTGCCTGGCTGCCCACGCTCTGCTTGAGACCGGCCCTGACACAGACCTGGGCTCGGCTCTGTTCTGTTGGCGGGTGCAGATGGGTCCCTACTATGGGCATCACTGGCTGGGGTGTGGGAGACGGAGAAGGGGTCCAGGTGGAGAGGAACCGGCTACTTTGGGCCGGGCAGCCGTGCTTGTGTGTTCACCATTCGCTCACTGTCTACTACACACTAGGCCTGGGATTCAGTGCCTTCCATACACCCTCTGTCTTTTAATCCTCACACAGATCCTATGCAGTAGAAATGATCACCCCAGTTTTGTGTGTGTGTGTGTTTGGCTGTGCCACACTGCTTGCGGGATCTCAGTTCCGCCACCAGGGATCGAACCCTTGCCCCCTGCACTGGGAGCATGGTGCCCTAACCACCGGACAGCCAGAGAATTCCACCCTCCCCCACTCTCATTTTGTAGAAAGGAAAATGAAGCTCAGATAGTTTAAGTGAAACTCGCCCAGGAAACCCAGCTGTGGATCAGAGCCCAGCCCTACTCCACTGAAAAACTCGGCTCTCTTTCCTGAATCATCCTGCTTCACAAGATTGGTGGGTGTCTCTTCTAAACCAGCATCCCCAGGACAAGTTTGCCACTGTAGAACCCAATGAGGTGCCCTCAGTAGCTCTACCCTACAGCCACCCCCTTAGTCAGGGCTCCCCCTCTTTCTCCTCTCCAATAGCAGCCTCCTGTCTCCAAGTCTCCATGTTTGCCTGCCTCTAGTTTATTTCTTATGTAACTGCCAGAAGGAAAATTCTAAAATGCAAATTCTTAAAAAAAAAAAAGAAAGAAGAAAACATTAAAAATAATAACAACCCAGCATGTTTACTATGACCCACACTTATGTGAAATTATCTATGTAAGTACATTAATGTCCAAAGAAAGAGAGAGAGAGAGAGATTTAGGTCTATGCGTATTGTCATGGAATGCCATCATAATTCAGTTAGGTAAACTAAGTTGCTAATATGCATAACATGATTCTTTTTCAACTGAAAAAATCGACCATACCCCATGTGTGTGTGTTTTATGTTGTAAATGTTGATGGTAAAAAGAAAAAGCATGGAAACCTGTGTATACCAGGCCATTAATGGCAGTTATCTGAAGTTGGGGAGGAATGGAGGGAGGGTTGGAGGCCAAAAATAGGCTTTTTCTTAATTTATTTTTCTACTGTTTCACTTGTTATAACACACACACTCACACATACATTACTTTAGCAAGTTAAGAAATGCTAAATAATTTTTAAAAGACCGAAATCTGATGAGGTCCTTGTTACATAAAATCCTTCCATCGCTCCCCATTGCTCCCGGGATACCGTCCAAACTTGACATGTTTGCAAGGCTTTTCATAATCTGTCTCCCCTCCTGTCTGCTTCTCCTGCTTTCCGTGTCACCATGACTGGACACAGTCTATGCTTCAGCCAAATGGACCTCCGTTTACTGTCTTTGCTTGGCATTCAGGTTTATATCACTGTTTTCTGTATGAGAACCCTCCTTTCCACCTTGCTCCCCTTGTCGTGCCTTTCACAAAAAAGCATCATGGCAGTGGTTGTGTTCACAGAGTGGGGGCTTTACAAGGGTGGGGTGAGGAGAGGTAGTCTGGAAGGGTGTCTGATAAGAGGTGACAACTAAAGTGAGTCTGTTCAGTTTCTTGCTAGAAGTACTGACCAACTTGCCTCACGGTTATGAAGGATACTTACAAGTTGAAACGTGTGGTATACCAGATGTCCCTAACCAAGAGGCTGCGGTTTTGGTTCCATTTCAAGTGCCAAGGACCATTTCTGTCCCCACCACTGGGCAAAGCAAGGGTGAGAGCAGGAAGTCTTTGGCTTTCGACACTGGTGATTTCAATGAAACACACAACTCTTAAGGTCTGGAAACAGGAGGCAATGATAATTTGAAAAAGGCTTCAAATATTCACTCAAGGAAGAAAGGCTTTGTAAGGACTTGGGCAAATGGTCTCTTGAGAGAAGAGTCATAGGGTATTTGGTATTTTTTGATTAAAAATTTGAGACGGCTTCTAGAAGAAATAGCATTCCCGTGAAAGATAGGATATCGGAGTTGTCTAGTCTACCTTTGTCACCATTTGGCTGGTGACCTCAGACAAACCACTTACCTCTCAGTTTCCTCTTCTGACTGGTCTACGTCTTCTCTAAAAGCCCTTCTGTATGTAAAAGTGTTAGCATCTCTCTCTTGGAACTCATAATTCATCCCCACTGTGACTGAAATGCTAGAGGCATAACTGGAATGTTTTCAATAGAAAAAAAGATTAAATTAAAACAAATAATTTGCACTCTGATACAAACCAAAATGATCAACAGAATAATACAGCTTGACAGTAACCTATAATTTTGATAAAGATGTATGAAGTCAAGAAATGTTGACATTCATTTCAAAATACTGTAATAGTGCAGGGCTAGGCTTACCCAATTCTCTGCGCGTGCATGTGTGCATTTTAAAGCACTGGTATTATATATTTTAGCTGTTATTGTTCAAAAAGAACTGGCATCCTGTGTAGAATTGGGTGTCGTAGTCAGTGTGCAAACTAAAAGAAATCAGCCCAGGGGATGCAGCTTTCATGCTTATTTATGGGAAAATGCTGTTTAACTAACATTGAAGTAAAATCTTTCGGGAAAAAAAACTTTCTTGTGCCTTGCAAATACTTTTCCTTGAAACACAAAAGGAATAAAATCGGATTTTTTTTTAAACAAACAAAAAAAAGTTAATCTACAACGAATCATTTTCTTCCCTTCTGATCAGGTGTATATGTGAACTTGAAATGATAAAGAAACTATGTTTAGTAAAGTAGCTGTAGGTTTCGTAGGGAGATCTCTGTGGGCCTGATTCTTGTGCCCAGGAAGCCTTGGGCAGGAATTCTTCGAGGAAAGTTCACCAAGGGCTTTTCTGTTTTTGGAGGCTCGGGAGGGTCTGAACGAGCCCACGATACCGGTTGAGCCACATTCTCCAAAGACTCTTGCGCTAACAACCACTTCCACCAGGTTCTCCGAGCTTCATGCTAGTGGCAACAAGGACTTGTGAACTAGAAAGCGACTTAGAAATCATCCAAGCCTTGATTTATAAATGAGGAACAGGGAGAGCCAGAGCTGGGACTGGACCCAGGGCACCGACACCTAGCGTAGGGCACTGTCTTGCCTTTGCTGGACAAAACTGAAAGTGGACGGTACCTGTCATCTTCCACTAAAGACAGAGGCCCAGCTTCCCTCATCAGAGACGAGGCTTAGAGTGCAAGTTCCTTAGGTAAAGAGAGCCCAGGGCTAGGGTGTCACTGCGTCGGGATGAGACCGACGGTTTTCTGGGGATGCCACAGGCCAGAGGGACAGGGTGGGGAGACCCTGAGTGGGACGGGGCTGGCACGGACCGGGAGGACGGGAATGGCTGTGTGAAGGGAAAACTAGGTGGGAGGCAAACATCCCCTTCTTTATGCTTTGAGCTGCAGATATGCTCTGGTTTCATCGTGCACCTGGGCAAAAGCTGGCAAGTGACTGTCTTCCGCAGGCTTCCGTGGCTTCCTATGGTCTCATGCGGTTCCTCTCCATCTCTTCTTAGGGCCGGACGTTTTGTCACTTTAGCCCCTATCAACATGCAGATGTCATTTTTTTTTTTTTTTTTCCTTGCGTTATGCGGGCCTCTCACTGTTGTGGCCTCTCCCATTTGCGGAGCACAGGCTCCGGACGCGCAGGCTCAGTGGCCATGGCCCACGGGCCCAGCCGCTCCGCGGCATGCGGGATCCTCCCGAAACGGAGCACGAACCCGCGTCTCCTGCATCGGCAGGCGGACTCTCAAGCACTGCGCCACCAGGGAAGCCCCCTAATATCTTTTTTATTTAAGATTTTTTTTTTTCATGATAGCCTAACTTTATTTACGTATTCATTTTGGCCGTGCCACAACGCTTGCGGGATCTTAGTTCCCTGACCAGGAATCGAACCCTGGCCCCGGCAGCAAAATTGCCGAGTCCTAAGCACTGGATGGCCAGGGAATTCCCCCTAAAATCTTTTTAAAAAACCCCAATTTCCAGATGGAAAACCAGACAGGTGAAATGACTTCTCCAAGGTCCCCCAGCTGTGTGTGCAGAGCGAGGGCTGAACTCCCAGCCCCTAGACCTGCTATCTTGCCTTTAACACCATGCCTGTGACTTATAGATAGAGACCTGTCGTCCCCCTGAGAATGCTGGTGGGAGAGGACCAGTTAACCTTGTCCTCTTGGTTTCCACATGATAAACAGATGCTCCACGGACTTTGTGGACAAAAGGACGAGGCTGTGATGAAATCCACACAGAAGTCAACGCCTTGTGCCAGGGCCTCTCGTGAGCCCGGCCTGAGCCAGGCCCGCCGAGGATTCAAAGCCACTTAGGACTAAGGGCATGATCTTGAGGACCTTCGGTCCAAGGGACTGATTTTTGCTTACCACCCAGCATCTTGGGAGACTTAAAGAGATGTCAGAAGGGGCCCATGGTTTGGCTCTGGGCGATCCGGGGGAGTTATTTAACCTCTAGCATCCTCTATTCTTCATCTGAGAAATGAAGAGGGAAGGTCTTCCTTAGGGGGCTGCTGCTGAAAGGATGGAAGTAGACAATGTTTGCAAACCAGCCTGGCACGTGGGTGTGAAACAAATGTTCGGGGCTGCCTCGCTCACCTCCACTGCCGTCACACTGGGTCTTACTGTTCTCCACACCTCCTGCCCTCGCCAGGCCCCTGCTCCAGGTCTTGTCACTTCCCCTGACTCAGGTGCCACATTTGTCTACTGAAGCCTGGGATTGGGCTCAGGTGCCCTTGCTGACATCATGCCACCCGCCAGGCATTCACGTGGCTCAGGTGCGTGTTGCCTTTCTCCTCGTCTTGTGGTGGGAAGGAAATGGCCACAGTTTTGAAGGCTGGCTTTTTTACTTAAAAGCTCTGTGGCCATGGACCACTTACTCCAATACTTCTTTGCCTCAGTTTCCTCGTTTATAAAACGAGGATCGCAGTAACGAAGCGCAAAGGTTGTTATGGAAATCATAACACAATCATGTCAGCGCCTGATCCATGGTATTCACATGGTGCGTGGTTAACGGTTATTATTTTTATTAGATTGTAAGTGCTTGGAGGGTGGAGTCTGCGTCTTGTTCATTCTCTTTTAGTCCCTGTCATGTGTGGTGTGAGGTAAGTGTTCAGCACAGGTCAGAAGAGCCGAGAGTGGCCTGGAATGAAGCCAGGACCCGGAGTCCCCAACCACCTGGAGAGAGAGACACAGGCTCAGCCTCAGCGGTGGAATTAGCCGGCTCCGTGTTTGAATCTCAGCCCTGACACTCACCCACTATGTGATCTTAAGCAGTTCAAACTGAATCTCAGGGTTTTTTTCAACCTAAAGGGAAAATAGTCACTCCAACTTCAGATGCAAAGCCCCAGTCTCTGTGAAGGACCATTTAGTGGCAGCTGGAATGGTTAGACTGAGGCTGGTCTTTTAAGAGCCTTCTCCAGGGGGATTCCTGGGGGAGGGCAGAGCCGTTCCTGAGAGGCAGGGGACAGGTGAAGCACAGGCTCTCTCGGACTGCGCTCGGAGCCACTCCTTCCCCAGCCGTATGGTGCAAGGGACGCTAATACAGCTGTCTGTGCACAACTGTAACCAACAATCTGGTGATTGTTCGTCTGGGAAGCCACCACCCCTGCCATGTGACAGCCGGTTCTGCACTACGGTGGAAGTGCTGTGGCAGGCAGAACCAACCCTATTTGCCCTGTGGTCCAGGCTGGAGGACAGACAGATGCAAACGGAACTGATGGCAACAGGAGATGTCTCCACCTTGCTTACATGAAAAAAGCTGACCGTGAGGAATGGGGGACACATGGCAGAGGCGTCCGAGGAGGATCATTTCCCCCGTGCCTCCGTTTCCTCATCTCTAAAATTTAGGAGTTAGGCTGACTCAAGGCTGAAGGCCTTTCCAGATCCACCATGCTAAGATTTGAAGACAGATGACTTCCACATTCGCCAGCTGGCTTACTTTTAAAACTTGGGCCAAAAGACCTCTTGCTAATACCAGCTTCTGAAGGCCCCTCCCTACTGTCACAGAAGCAAGAGGAACAAAGTGTGAGAAAGTGAAAGAGATTGGGGGTGGCGTGGAGAGGGTTGCTGGGAAACTACAGGAGGGTGCCTGGAAGACAGAGAACCTGAGGGCAAGGGGGGAAGAGAAGGAGAGAGGCCAGGAAAGAAAGAGACCAAGAAGCGACCAGGGAGGAACCCATCTGTCATTTTGCTTGCCTGGGCCCTACTTTCACATCTGTGAAATGGGTATAAAACCTTCCTGCCTAACAGCTCCATGGTCAGGATCCAAAAGAGAGTGATGTGAAAACATTGTACCACCTAATAATAATCTGGGGGATAATGTCAGTCATTACAAATGAAGGAGATCATCCAAGGTATGCAATGGTGGTAACGTCTTTGGCAGATTATTGAGGCAATTAGAGGTGATGTACATAACCTACCTAGCTGCCTGCCTGCCCACAGTAGGTCCTATGTAACTATATATAATATATGCAGTAGTAGTTATATCATTACATAACTCAACATAGTTATATTATTCTAATTATTATTATTATTGGCCTATTGAAGTCAGGTCTGCCAGGAAAATCTGACTTCTAAACTTGGCTAAAGTTTCTGAAAGTCTGGCCTTCCTTTCTGCAGACCTTGGGTGTCAGACCCTGTCCTGGACCCTGGGGACCAAGGCAAAGAAAACATTTATCTGCAGTGAAATCACGGAGTCAAGGAAAAGTCAGAGCATTCAGGGCCCGCAGGTCATCATCTAACCCGATTGTGTCCCCTTCTAAGTAGAGACTTGGGACCCAGAGAGGATTGGCTAGGATCACCTCCACTCAGGGTCACCCCTTCTCTAGTGGCAGAGGCAGCAGGGAGCTCATTTCCAAGCTCCAGCGTAGAACTCAATCGACCAACATATAAGGAGAAACAGCAAAGATCAACGATGACTAAAGTGGACAAACGTGACTAGTGTGCCCAGAGGGAGGGAAAAGGAATAGTTTCCTCAGTTCTCTTTTAAGTCGTTTCTAAGTTGCTTTCTGGAATCAGCCACATGTTTCAGTTTGGTCCTCATGGTGCTTCGCTTTTGCCATCAACGACGGGATGATTTGTGCCAATGAACCAAAATACACTGGATTGTAACAAGCTCTAGCGATCGCCTGGAAACCATTCCACATCCTAATGCATACTCATTACTCATAATATGTTCAAAATGCACTCCTTGGAACCCCGGCTTGAAATACCCAGAGATCCATTTTCAATAGACTGACAAATAGAAGACATTAAACATTATTCATACAAACAGTGTTTATTTAATCTTTAATGCTACCTAATGCATTTCGCTCAAAGTCATCAGTTCATGTTCAGGCTTTATTGCGTGGAAAATGGATGTGCTATTAATAAGTCAATACAGATACAAATATGGTTCCAATTGGAAATCATTAGATTGCATTAAATAGCAAATGAAATCCATAGGAAAGATTTGTTTTGTTTTGTTTGCAAGGAGGAAAAGGAGCCCTGAGAGGCAGTTCTTTGCTTGCTAATGAGGAGGAATGATTGGTTTCTGCGGAGCAGTGGATTTCAGTATAGGCCTGGCTTTATTCTCCTCAGGATGGGGATTGGGGCGCTGCCTTTCCCCGGCACAGCTGTTTGCAGCTATGTGCCCAGCTGAAGTGGCTGCCTGCTTTGGAGAGTCAGCTGGAGCCCCAGGACACAGGAGGAGGGGCTGAGGTGGGGCCCTTAGCTCTGCTCCCCTCTAAGCCGGTGGTCCTGGAGGGCCTCAGCGCTCTCCTGAGGTCAGCTGGCTCTGGACGGGTGCTGACCCGGGCACATTCACGCCCAAGCTCCACAGCAGCATGTGTGAAAGAGCACGCAGGGCTTTACATCATTATGAGCCAGAAACTGCTTTCAGTGGCCCCCAAACAGGCCCTTATGAAAAAGGAGATTCTTGGGTACCTGCAGTGGAGTGGATGAGATGAGGGCAGGACTGGAAGCTGAACGGATGTGGATGCAAGCGCTGGTCGCCCCATCTAGGGTCTGTGTGACGTAGTGTGACATAGTGTGACTCAGGCCGTCTGATCTGATTGGTCCACGTCTCCAACCTGAGGAGACGGCGGAGGATGACGTGTGCTGACCGCCCGGCACAGAGCAGGGCTCCGTTAGCATTTGCCCCAGTCAAGTGCACGAATACTCAAGACCGAGCAAAACTCGAGAGATGGTCTGTGCTTGCTTAGTATTTTTAGTGAACGATGTCATCTATTTTTAACTCATCATATTCTTTCCGCTGTGACAATCCCTCTCCTAAACTGGGTGGCTGATCTACCCCTCCCACTTGGCGCTAAGGAGGTGAAGCCTTGCCTGCTTTCGTACCTAGAGGGGCCCCTTTTGTGGAGAAAGCCCAGTTGCCTCTTCATTTCAGTGAGTGGTTCAGTGGGCACCTGCCAGCTGCTTGTGAAAACTTATGTGATGGATGGGCAGTTACGCTCTGAGAAGTTCCAGCACAGGCAAATTTATGGGGCACTCAGCTGCTGAGGAGAGTTCCCTTTCTCTGGCTGCAGAGCAGCCTTTTGGTTCCATCTCCAGCAGAGATGGGACAAATGATGGTCAGCCTTGGTGAACAAACTGGGGAGTCAGGGGGCCCCTCTCACCACACTCTCCATGATTATTTCTGAGCAGTTTAATCCACCCAGATAAAAAAGAATTATAATCACCAACACTTGTATAGCACTTACCATCAGTCCAAGATCAGTCAGAGATCTAAATGCTTTAATTCAGTTCACTCTTACAAGGATCTAAGTGCTTTCATTTAGTTCATTCTTATAACCATCACCATCTCACAGATGAGCAAGCTGAGGCACAGAGAGGTCAAGTAAGTTCCCAAAGGTCACACAGCAGGGAATGGTTAGAACACAGGTCTTGCTCCAGAGTCTAACCACTTACTTAGAACACTGTTCTTCCTCCCCTGGTGTAAATATTCACTTCTTCTGAGAGATGCAGGCCATTTCTCAGAATTCTGGTGGATTTGGAGCTCTTCTGCCAGTGCCGAGCCGTGTGTGGTCTTGCCAAGTCACTTGGCCTCTTTGAGCCAAGTGTGTTTACTTGAACCGCGTGGCGGAATCACGTGAGGGCTGAGAAATGGGAACAATATTGTTAAATGTCTACCGCGCTGTCCAGCATACTGCAGACACACAGACAGCTCCGACATAGTTGCTAACATTATGATTTCAATATACACACATAAAAAAGCCCCTTTTTTGATTTGCACTTGGTGGCATCTGAGTGGTAGGCTCAGGGCAGGAAGTGTCCCTCGAAGAGATGGGTTCTCACACCTATCCCTGCTGGATTCCCCTGCAGCATGGCCACGAATTTCTTGCATATCTTTCAAGGCGGGACCACGTCAGCTGCTGAATCCCGTCCCCTCTAACACAGAGCTTCGGAGTCAGGCAGATCTGGCTGGATTCCCATCTTGAGCTTCCTTCTTCCGGGCGCAGGACCCCCTACCCCTGGGAGCCTCAGTTTCTGGAACTAGGAAATGTGCATCGTCACATTTGCCTTGCTGAGTTCTCGCGAGGATGAAGGGAGATGACATGCCTAGTGACCAGCAGGACACCCGACACATAGTAGGAATCCAGCAAGTGCTAGCACTTTCCATCCACTCTGGAATGCCTGTGAGATGTGGTGCTGAAATCTCTTTCTCTCTGCTTCCACTCATGGCTTTCTTGTCCTTTCTCTGGAGGCCACACAGCCTAAGACTAATCCCTGTTCCACATGAGAGCCCCCAGGCATGCGAAGGCAGTTTTCATGCCGCCCTGAATGTTCTCTTCTCCAGACAAAACAGCCCAGGTCTTCAACTATTTTTACACCCGTACCAGATTTTGGTCATTTTGCCACATACTGTGGTCTATCTCAGTGATAGTACACATTCAGTACTTATGAGGTTGACTTTTATTTGTCAGACTGTGGCCACACCACGGACGCTTCCAATAACCCTGGGGCCTGGGAAGAAAGCTAGGACCACGTGCTTCCTTTGCCAGGACAGCCACCAGCAAGCCGAGGGAGCTGGCAGGAAACAGAAGCAATGACAACCACTGCTCTAGCTTGACCTCTGGGGAACCAGAGAGTAATTTAGGGCTTGAAATATGGGATGCAAATGAGTATCTGCCTACTCCCTGGCTTCAGGAAAATGGCTTTCATTTTCCAAGGTGATTACAGTAAATTACACCTGGAAGAGAGAACAATGATGCCTCCAAGTGCCATGAATTAATCGAAGGGAACTCAACACCCATACGTGTGTCTTGGAAGTGGAGGTGAGAGATGGAGACGGGGAAAGATAATTAGGAACAGAAAATAGCGTAATCCCCCCTTTATTGTGACAGTTTCTGAGTGCCTATGTCTTAAAAACAGGAATAATATGGATAATCGTTAGCACTCCCTTTACCTGGGTTTTCTAGAATTGAATACATTATCCCAATATAACTTCCATAGATGCTGAACAGCAACAACAGAGCTTCTTTGAGTCTTAGAACGTACCATGAATTAAGCGTGGTGAAGCCAAATTAAGAAAATGAACTGGGCGATGGTTTCTTTTCTAAAAAGAGGGTCTGGCATGTGCCTGACTTCCCAGGATGGAATGAAAAGAGAGAGATGTTATAAGACCCTAGCCAAGGGGAAGCATTTTTCACATTCTTCACCTAGAGTCCAAAAAGGAGCCAGGAAATTGATATAAGGGCAGCAATATAGGTCAGAGGAGGAAAAGTTCAATGAATGAGGATCATTTAACCAAAGAAGGCCGCCCAAGGGGGGTCTAATCACAGTGTTGGGGGACGTGAATGGGTGTCATTCAGAAGGGAGCCATGCTTTGTCTTTGTGGGCTGAGAACGGATTAGGCCGGAAGGGGATGAAATTGTAGCAGCAAGGACTAAGGTGAGCCGTCCCTGGGAGAATTCTGGGGTTGGGGCTGGTCACCTACAAAGGATTAGTTAAGAGTAGTCAGAAAATGTCTTTGACTATAATTTTTCTTACTTCACACTCATGTTTTCAGAATGGTGTAGACCTGAGCTCTTCTGGGACCTGAATCAGGTGACTTTGGCGGGTTTCTCCATGGAATTTTCCTGCCATTCCCTGACTAGGAATGTTTCCTAGCGCTGACATCAACTGGTACCTGAAGCGTTTTCTAAGGAAGGGAACCGATTCCTCTTCTTTGGAGCTGGCAGCCCTAAGCAGACCACGCAAGAACTCTGCCGAGAGCACCTTGTCCTGGGGTCTCCCACACAGGGGATTTCAGATTCAGCAGGGCAGGCCCAGGCTTTCTTTGCTTCAGGGCTGGCCCAGTGTGCTACTCAGCTTCAAAGGAGACTGTAAAACTCAAAAGTTAAGAGATGGGTCTTGGGATGTGGTCACCATTTTCTTTTCGATAACTCACAAAGAAAAGATAAAGTAGCTTTCTAAATGTTTGTAAGTGATTTAAAATGATGCTTGTTATTGATAGGAAGGGAACTATATATATATTCCATATGTATATACATATATATATATATATATATATATATATATATATATAAAATCTCTATACATACACACACACATATATTCATATAGATCCGAAAAAGATCTATTCATAAGTTATTTGCGGTAGTTGTGCTCTATAAAGTCTCTGCAGACACTGAGTCAGTGAATACTGAGCCATTGCTCCTGGGGGAAATACAGGGTTAGGTTCCTGTGAGCTTCTGGTCATGACATTTTTGTCAATTAGTCAATACATAGACTAGTTTCATCTGTGTTTCTGTTTAAAGACACCTTATTTAATATATATTGTGGATTCATTAACATTGAACTCAGGGTCAACGGCACTGTAACTCACGCCTGAGTGAAGCTTACGTAACACACGTTATTTTCTCCGTAAGGCACATCACAGCCTCACACTTAGGAACACTAGATAGCACTTCAGCGCTACGCTTGGGGGCCATCTTAAACAATAAAATCACCCCCGAAAGCACAAAAGTGTGAAAGCCACAGCACTGGACAGACTGAGAAAAGGACCCTGTTTACAGTAACGAGAACTGAGACGAGAAGACGGAGCATCCCCCTGTTCAGCCTCAGCTGGGAACAGGTGCATCAGGTGACTCAACGTTTTCAACACTTTGCCCACATTCAGGAATGGCTGTAAAGGATTGATTTGGGGGTTAGAAATAAATTTCAGTGAGTAGGCGAATTCGCAGATACAAAATCCCAAATAGGGTCGACTGCAAATAGAAAATTGACAATGTATTCTCAGAACACAATCTTTCTAGGCATTGAGTAAAAGGCACCAACTGAAATCCTTTTGTTGTTTTCGTTCGGGGAGCTAGTCGGGGTGGGGATGAAAGCAGAGTGCTCAATGATGAACACCATCGCCTCTTCATTCACTTATGCTTTCAACAGCTAGACTGGAGTGGAACTTGCAAAGCAGACTGATTGGCACTGCTTTGATCCCCAAGATGGGTACATGATGCCTCCTGCCAGAAGCCAACAACGCAGTTGGGGGTCACATCACAGGGCTTAAGTGCCAGGGACATAAGAGTGAAAAGAAGTGCTGGCGAAGTTGCCGAGAGAGGGCACTGTCAGCAGGGGGACTGGCCAAGGCTTCTTGGAGGAGGTCAACAGATGCAGCCTTCAAGAAACGAAAGGACTTGAAGATGGAGAAGGTAGGATTGTAGCACTCTCGGTGCACATGTGAATGTGTGTATTTTACTTGTGAGTGTGTTGTGTGTGTGAGTGTGTCTGGGTGTTGTCTTTTGTGTGGATGTGCTCAGGAAGTGTGAGTGAGTGTGGTGTGCCTGTGAGTGTGTGTTGTGTGTGGGTATGGTGCTGAGCTGGGGAGTGCCTAGGTTTTGAGAAGCTACAGAAGGCTGTGGCCAATACACAGCCTGGGGCTGACTCTCCAATTGAACCATACCAGCTGGGTCACCTTGGGCAAGGGACCTAACTTCTCTGTGCCTCAGTTTCTCATCTGTAAAACGGGGATAATTACAGTATCTCTCTTTAGGATTGTCGTGAAGTCGAAATGAGTTAATACTTGTAACATAATCAAAACAGACACAGTTTGCCAGACACAGCTAACTGTCATATAAAGTTTACTACTGTTGCCTAAGAGGCCAAGAAGCCCAAGATGGCAGTCTTGGGGTGTGAGGATTTGGGGACGGGCTGACCCAAGGGGCCTTATCTGGGGTTCCCTGAGTGGCGCTGGGAGGGGCTTCGGAATGGCAAAGGGCAAGGTGACAGGTGTTGCATTATCCCCTCGGGGTGGGGTGATGCCGGAGTCAGAACAGTTAGTGGTATCGGGGGCCGGAGAGTCCAGAGCAGGATGAGAGATGCGGTGTGGGTCAAAACCAGTGGATCAGGGTGGAGTCTGAAGGGAGAGTGTCCGTTCCTGAGGGTGTCACTGTCTGGAGGGTGAGGACAGTGGGAGGCCGGGGAGAAGTGCATTCACGGGAAGTGATGGAGGGCAGGCAGTCCCAGACCCAGCATCCCTGGAGGCCAGCCCGGCCAGGGTGGATTGTTCTGGCAGAAGGAGAGGAACGTCTCTGGGATATCACGACTTGCTGTCCACTTTGCACACCAGAGAGTCCCTCTGCTCTCCCTGCCTTTTCTCCCTCGGCCCCAGGATGCCACCTTCCATCATTTTGGATCCAGATTTTGAGAAGCTGGCTGCCCCTGGATGATGCCATGAGACTCGATAACACCAGGATGAACTCAGGGACCTCTTGACTCAAAGGCTTCTTTAGAATGTCATCAGGTTGAGCTGGCATTGTCTGCTTAGGTCTCTGTCATCCCCGCCAGACTGGGAGACACTGGGGACATGGCTCTTCTTTAGCATTTCATCCCAGCACCAATCCCCAGGCAGCAGGTAACAGAGTGTTCGGTCAACAAGGGTTCCTTGAACTTGTGGGGAAACCAAGGCCAGAAAGAACGAAAGAACTAGCGTTATAATCATCCAGTGAGTTGGTGGCACGCTGGTACCTTGGGCTGCCCTTAGCTTTACCTACAGGGCTCTCAGAGAGGTGTGAGGTCATCACGCTTTGGTCTCAGGCACCTCCTGCGTGTATCTGTTTGTTTGTTTCCAGATTCCCTCCCTCCTCTCATGATACTCACGGCCCATTCCTCCATCACCTTCTGCTTCAGCTGGGTTATCTAGGGAGGTGGGAAAGGGGCTTTAGTTGGGTGTTTTGAGAACTTAGTCTTTGCTTTGAAGAGAGGATTCCCTTCCCTGGGGATCGGCCCATGAATGGGAACTGTGTTCCTGTTGGCAGACTTTGACTTGTGACCCAGGTTAAAGGATGTTTCTGGTCGGAAGGGTGGGCCTCGCCCTCTGAAGGGTCCCCTTGGTGTGAGCTTCTCCTGACGGGTGCAGGAGAGGGCGCAGGCTTTGGATCCAGCGGGACCTAGGACTGAATTCTGATTTTACCGCTTCCTAGCCGTGGGACCTCAGGAAAGTCATATATGAACCACAATTACTTTATCTACAAAAAGAATGAAAATAGTGCCCACCTCCCTTTCTGGCTTGTTGTTCTGATTAAATGAAGTCACACGTGAAACTTCCGTGTCCAAGACTTGAAGCCTAGGGTGTGCTCTGAAATGGGCTCCTTTTCTCCTCAACTCCCTCCCCCTCTGCTTTCTTTCCCTTTGGTTGTTTGAAAATCAATCCTCAAAAACTAAAAAGAAAAGAAAAAAAAGAAAAGAAAATCAACCGTCCACATGTGACAGGTACAGTAAACTCTCTCTTTGAGGGGATGCTGGGAAAGTCCACATCTCTATCACGTGGGAAAGCACAGACTTCGGGTGGAGCAGGCGGGCAGATGAGGAAGCCCGTGTGTACATCCCTGCATCGGTGAGTGCATTAGCGTCCAGCATCTGTTGATTCTGCTCGTAGGCAACCATAGAAGCATAGAAAGCTATCTCATATGTTCAGATGTGGCCCAGAGGGCATGACTGACTTGTGCCAGCATGGCTGGTTCCTGGCAGATCTCTTGTGCCATTCTCTCCTTTTATTCACATGCACGTGCACGTGTGTGTGTGCGCGTACGCGCACACACACACACACACATCATGCTGTTTTCTGTTTTTCAAAAAATGACATCAGGTCAGGAATCACATTGCCCGATGCAGTCCTTTCTTTCTTTCTCTGTGTGCCCATTACTCTTTTGCCACTGAAGTGTGTGCACCGTCGCTTTGCCCTCTGGACTTTGTCAGAAGAAAGGAATCACGAGGAGTGATGGGTCAGGCTCTCCGGGGCACGAGGCCTGCCCCGCTCTGGGGAGCAGACGTGCTGGGATTCATGGCAGCCCTGGCCTGGCTGTCGCCTAGGTGTCCAGAGTCCTTCTTGTCTCCATACTCTAAACATATACGCTGTTTATAACCAAAGGTCAGTTTTCTGGTAAAACGAGGGGTTCCCTGGCTTTGCAGGCGCAAGAGCGTGGACTAGCTTCTGGGACTTGATGTGCAACGGTGCCTGAGTTTCCCGGGGGGCAGCTCAGCTGTGGCCCTGGAGGGTTTTACGAGGCCCAGCACAATCTTCCTGCCTCCTGTCTGGGCCTCAGAATGTCCCCGAGGCGATGCCCATGCAGACAACTGCATCTTTCTGGGAAACAGGAGCCATCTTTTCAACTGTTTCTTTGATCACAGGTTCTGCCCACGAGGCTCCTAACCACTGCTGTGTTTTGAGCACGTGTGATGAGGTCTGCGTGGGGCACACGTTATCTCATTTGATCCCCCCAATAGTCCGTACAGGGCGGTGATTTATCCCTCTTTCGAAGTCAGGAAACTGAGGCTCAGAGAGATTAAATGATCTGCCCACAGATGTTAAGCCCAGGTCCCTGTATCTCCACTGAAACAGCCCTCGTTTCCCTCCTCATGACCAGAAGCAGGGACGTCAGATGGGCTTCCTCACAGTGAAAGACAAACAGGGCTGCACCCTCGTGATGTCACCTCCGGTCTCTCTGGTCCCACAGGCACCCGCCAGGACACTGCCATCCTGTGGGGTCCTTTTGTGCTTTTTGAGGGGCTCAGCGCAGGTGGAGGGGGTCTTGTGTCTCTCTGTCACCATTCCAGCAGCTGGAAGCCTCCCCAGGGAAGGTAGTCTTATGGATTTTAACTTAATCACTCCATCAACAAATGTTTGGGGGCTACATAGAGCTTCTGGAAGAAAGTCACAGTGCTTTATTCATCTTTATGTCCCTGGTGCCTGATACATAGTAGGAATTCAGTAAGCTTTTGCTCAGAGAGTGCCTTGCCAGGCACTGGGCAAGGACAGTGGGGGATGGAGGGGAATAAGGTACAGCCCCTCCCGCTAAGAGCCCACTGTCTAGATCAGAGGAAGAGCTACACTGGCGCACGGAAAGTCAGTTAACAGAGTGCTCACCCTTTTTAGGGTCCAAATGAGTTTCACTGTCAGGAATTTCGGTAGAAAGATCCCCTGGGGTCAGAAGGCTGCCACTGGATGTGTGGCGGGGCTTGACCAGAGGCAGAACTCTGTAATGTGCAGAACTGTCCAGCAGGGCTGCAGAGAGCTTGGGGGGCAGGGATCTCTCCGTTGCCGACAGGTTCAGGAGATGAGGTGGGAAAGGGGTGTGTGTGTGTGTGTGTGTGTGTGTGTGGCAGGGGTGTCTTCTTGCACTAGGAGAGAGATTGGACCTAACGATTTCTTCCACGTTGAAGTTTCTAGTTCCAACATTGAGTCAGCGGAATTTTCCAGGAAAAGATGTGGTTTAGAACCCAAACCCAAACCAAAAAACAGTATCCACATAATGAACCCAAGGACTCCTCTAGAATGTCGGACAGTATTCCCTCATGTTTATTTCCAACCTCTGTTGCGTGAGTCAGTGGCCACTGAGAAGGTCAAGGTCTGTCTTCCAGAGCAGCTTAAGAGGGGAAGGAATACTTTTGTTATTCGGGAGGTAGTAAGAGGGGTCACATGGTGGGTGGGGATTAGGATAGGTGGAGGTCCTGGGAGGCTTCTTGGAGGAGGCAGCCCTTAAACAGGATCTTGAAGAACAGACTCAGCAACTGGCATTTGTACCCCCCTCCTCCCTCCCTCCATCCATCTACCATCCGTTTGTCTGTCCATCCATCCTTCCATTCTTTCTTTCACTCATTGATCCACTCACTTATCAAACCGCCATTGAGTCCCTACCATGTGTCCGGCATGTTCCCACACATTCCTTGTTTAATTATAGCAATTCTGTCAGGTAGGTAATCGTAAATTTGACTCCAGGCGACAAAATTCTTCTCCTCTTACCCCATTCCAGTGTGCCTCATCTTATATCAAGGAAGAAACATCTCCTTATCTTTAAAATGCTGGCTGTCTCCCTTTGCTTTGCCCGTCTCCCTGCCCTACTCACTTCTCTGACCAGTCCAGAGTCCTCGCAGGCTAAGGCACAGACCTGAGACTTTGTTCTCACTACCTTTTATTTTAGTTAAATTAGGGTACCCCCTATTCCCCGAGTACCCCTGCATTCTTCCCATTTCTGGGTCTGTTTTTCACCCCATTGAAAATGACTCCTCTCACTGAAGTTGGCTTCTCGTCACAGTACAAACGTGTTCAATTGAATTCAGCTCCCAGTGTGCCCGAAACGTCCCTTCCTTCAGGAAGTATGGAGAAGGCAGTTTTCCAGACATCCCGGCAACTCCAGGAACGCTGGGCAGTACAGGCAGCCCCGACCCTGGCACGCGGGGCCGGGAGCTATTTCTGGATGTCAGTGTTGGACAGGCAAGGACCCTGTCCTTGGTCCCAGGGGTCTGCGACTCCTATGTGATAGAAGCCAGCCCTAGCACCAAACACCACACTGGACATTTTGACTATGTTCCACTTAACTGCATAAACCGTGTCAGTTCAGCTCCATGCAGGCATCCTGTCCCTGCCCCAAACCTTTCTTCCCTCAGCTGCTGGTCCAAACCCCAGCCTCGCTTTTGCCCATCCCTGGCTCTCATTTCAGCCCAGCTTTGACTTCGTCCTTTACCCGTGTTGACATAGTCCTTGGATTTGCCTGGTAGTTCTGTTTTCATTAACAGAATGAAATGTTACTCAGGGAATGTTACTCATTGTTCTTACGGATGGGAAATGTAAGAACCGTGGCAGCTTTCCTAGTGGGCTTTCATCTATGCTTTCACACAGTTCTTTCCATAAATTAGAGCAGGAGATATGCAGGTATGGCTCCAAAGCCCTGGGCTCCCATAGGAGGTAGCCCACGGCAAATACACCTAAGCAAGGAACAAGGAGCTCAGAACCAATGAAGGAACGGCACATGCAGTGACAGCGGGGATGAGAGATGGGTGGAGGGTCAGGGACGAAGTGAGGCTTAGGTGTGGAGTGCCGTGCCAGGTATATACATTATTTGGAAATAAAAAAGGATGTTTTGGCCCTGACCAAATGTTTTCTCTAAATAGCCCGGCCTTGGAATTGTCCTGGGAAGCAGAAGCCAACTGAGTCTGAAGGAGACTCCGCCCTGCCATCCCCAGAGCTCAACACTGGGGGCCAAGAGACCCAGGCTTGAGTCGGGCTTCCCCTCCCGGGTCACCCTGAGATCTCTGTCGTCACTAACCGTCTGTGAATCAGCTTTCTTCTCCATCAAGTGGAGATAACACCAACTAGCAGAATGGCTGAGGGACCTCCTGAGCTACCGCGGATGGTAGGCACTTGAAATTGCGCAAAGGCGCCAGGACTCAGCACAACGAGGACCTGACACAGGCGCACCGGGGAGCAGGCTGGTCCTGCCTGCAGCAGAGGGGCGGCCACAGCCTGTCTCCACAGTGGACCCTCGCTCTGAGGGCGGGTCGGTGGACAAAGAAACAGCCCTATTCTGTCTTCAGAGCTGGGGTTCAGGACAACACAATCCTGTGGGTAGGAAGCACTCCGTGGCTCTTCAGCCCGGCGCGCCTCACCCTGGGAGGGCTCTGGGGGTGGGGCTCTGGGAGGGAGGAGCCCTGGGGGCTGAACCAGGCCCACAGGCCCCAGGAATGAAAAAGAGGCTTTGCTCAACCAATTGCATATGGAGCAATTTTGAATGTCAGTAGCCGCTTCCCTGTTTTTCTCTTTCCTCCCAGTAAAACAAACGCCCACACCGTGTCCCCCTCTGTGGGGCTCCCCCTTACACCGCCGGGTGAGGGGCACATAGTAGGCCCTCAATAAATATCTGCCCAGTGTGTGAGTGGATGGCAATCCAGCACTAATCCCCTCTCTTCAGCTCCCCACCCCCAGGAGGAAATAAAAGATGTCCATTTGCGGCTCGGCCACATTCAGGCGAACTTCCATATTGCTGCCAAGTCCCGCCATCTGCCACCTCCGCGGGGCAGGTGCTGGCAGCCTCGGCACCCACAAAGCCCGCGCGGGCACAAAGGCCCGACGTGCACGGGTAATTGCTGAGCGCACGGCCTGCCGGCCGGCCGGGCTGCGGCGAGTTTGCCGCGGCTGCGGAGGGAGATTTGCATACAGATGGCCAGTCGGGCCGCAGGGGCGCCCGCCGCCATCGCCACCGCCACTGCCACCGCCCAGGGTGGACCGGGGGCAGCCGCTTCAGAAGTGCGCGCGGCTTTGACGGCAGCCCAGCCCGAGAGAGGCCTCATTCTGCCCGCCCTGAATAGTCAGCCTTTCAGGGGGATGCTTTGAAATTTGAAAAGAGAGAGAGAGAGAAATCAAGAAAGAGTGGCAGACAGAGGTTGGGAGAGACAGAGACAGAGAGACAGAGAAAGACTGAGACAGGCTGATAGAGACAGATTGAGAGAGACAGAGACAGAGAGACTGAGAGAGACAGAGACAGGGAGACTGAGAGAGACAGAGACAGGGAGACTGAGAGAGACAGAGACAGGGAGATTGAGAGAGACAGAGACCTTGGAGGAAGGAAAAAAGCCATTTCTCTTCGAGGGACAGAGTTCAGCGGGAAGGGAGCCTGGGCTTCAGAACCGAGGCGCCCCGGGAGCGCGGTGAGGTCTCTGTGGAGACCCCCCGGGGCGTGTGGGTCCGTCGGTTCCTGCTACTGGCCATCCAGAACCTCAGACGCGCAGGAAGCAAGGAGAGAGCGGCCCCGGGGGCAGAAGCGGCGCTTTGAAATTGTGCAGGCAGGTTGCAGCTGTTTGGAAACAAACAACAACAAAACCCCCATGCCCAAAAATAAAATTTAAAAATCCCTGTAAAAAAAAATAAACTCTAAAGGTTAAGCTGGCAGAACCATCTCTAAAGCAAGTCCCCGAGTCCCTAAAGGTGCCACTGGGGCCCAGGCTTTGCTGTCTATCTTCTTTTGGAAACGGCCTGCGGGGTGAGCGGCCGCCCCCGGGGACACAGGGACATCGCGGCGCTGGGCGTCCCTGTCGCGGCAGGTGCTGGCCGGCGACTGGGCGCGCTCTGTTTAGCAACCCGTCGGCGGCTTTCGCTCCGTGTTTGCTAATACCCCTCGCCCTCGCCCTCCTCACGGCTCCCCTCCCTACCTCCTCGGTGAATGACCCACCGGGCTGAAGAAAGAAAGGCGTCATTGAACTCCTGTTGCCTCTCTTGTCCAAACTAAATGAAAGGGAAACAGAAAAGCAACAGAGAACAGCTATTTCTCATGTTCTTCACCGGACATTTTAAACCAGCTTCTCCCCTGTGTCACCTCTGCCTGAGAAACCTGGGAGTCAGCCATGATACCCCCAGGACCCAAGCAGGCACCTAGACCTTCCTTTCTGCACCCCTTAAAGCTACTCATCCCCCCACCAGCCCATCTTCCCCAACTGCGGCCACAACGCTGTTTCTAAAACGCAATTCCAGTTTTCTCTCTTTTCCTTAAAACCGCTCATTGACCCAGGATCGTCCTCTCGAGAATAAAGACCAGCTCTTTCATTTGGTGTGGAAACCCGGGGTTCCTGCTCTTGTTCCAGCCCTCACCCCTCCCTGCCCCTGCCCTGAGCATGAAGGTTCCATTCTAGTCCAGGCCGTTTCCCACCCCTGCCTCTTTGCTCAAGTGGCTTCACTTCTTGATAAGCCCTCTTCTATCCTGATGAGCAGGATGGAGGCTCCTCCCTTCCTCCCACCCACTTCCCTTCCTTCTTCCACCCCCGCCAACAAACAAGTTATCGGTGCCAACACTACACCTAACATCAGGTGCTGAGGATGAAGGGTTGGAGAGAAACGCTTCTGTCTTCCTTCCATCCTTTCCCTGGGTACCATAAGGCATCTAGAGGAGGTCACAGAAGTACCAAATCTCCCCATCCCAAGCTGAGACTGTAGTTTCTAGCCACGTGTTTCCAGACGATGCCTGTTTTTCCCTTTTTAAAAAATCAATCAATTAATTAATTAATTAGGCTGCATGGGTCTTCGTTGATGCGCGTGGGGTTTTCTCTAGTTGCGGCGAGCGGGAGCTACTCTTCCTTGCGGTGCGTGGGCTGCTTATTGCGGCGGCTTCTCTCGTTGCGGAACACAGGCTCTAAGCGTGCGGGCTTCTATACTTGTGGCACGCGAGCTCAGCAGTTGCTGCTCGCGGGCTTAGTTGCTCCACAGCATGTGGGATCTTCCCGGACCAGGGCTCGAACCCATGTCCCCTGCACTGGCAGGCGGATTCTTAACCACTGAGCCACCAGGGAAGTCCCACGATGCCTGTTTTTATATCAGAGACAGATACCGTTGAACTCAAGACTATCACATCGCTGAACTGAAGGCTCCTCTTCAATGTTTTTATCATGTTTTTATGTCTGAAACGATGCCAGGAACTCAGGGGAAGTCATTCACAGAGGATCAATTCTATAAAAGGGAAATTACTGGCAATTTGAGCCAGACATGAACATAGCTTTTATGATCTCTCTTTTCCTTTCACCACTTGAAAAGTCAGAGCAAAATGTACTTTAGGTGCTGTATTTTATTCTTTCAACAAGTATTTAGGTTGAATGAATGAAATTGTAAGTGAGGTATTTGGGTGTTTTTTTTTTTTTTTTTTTAATGAAATTAGCTCTGAAATGTTAATATTTTCATGCTTGGAAACATATCTCTTCTTGATGACTCTGAATGATGCTGTGCCTATTCTTTTCACTCTCTGCAAGTTTTTAAATTCTTTTTATTGGAGTATAGTTGACTTACAACATCATGTTAGTTTCAGGTGTAGAGCACAGTGATTCAGTTAGGCCTATAAATATATATATTCCTATTCAGATTCTCTCCCCTTATAGATTATTACAAAACATTGCGTAGAGTTCCCTGTGCTATATACTCAGTAAGCCCTGTTGGTTATCTACTTTATACAGATCGTGTGTATATCCCAACATCCTAATTTATCCCTGCCTGCAAGTCTTGCATGGACTTTGGCCAAAAGGAATATAGGTGGGTCTCACCGGAAATGGAAAGATGTGCTGTAGCTAAATAAGCATCACGGGGAACAGACCACAAAGTGAAATGGTTTCTCTTAGGGTTGAATCTGGGCGCCTTTTGGTAATGACCACCCTTCTGTGGGCTTCAGCTTATTCCTCCGTAACCTAGCAATTGGCACATCTATTTCAAGGGTGGGGAGAGTGGAGTGGAGAATGAAAAATCATAAATATGAGAAAACAGCCTAAATGGTGTAGTGACTTCAAGGTGTTCACAGGAGACTACTTGGTCTCATTTTCAGCATCACTACCGGAAAGATAACTGTGGTAAAAACGAAGAGGAGAGGCAAAGTCAGGGGAACTCTGGAGACCCTGTTACTAGGGCTGTGGTTTAGGGCCAGGCACTTAAGCTTGCTAAGCATCATTTTCCATAGTTCCAAAGATACTAACATCTACTTTCTAGGTTTTTTGTAAGGATTAAGGGACATAATGTATATCTGATGCAGTATCTGGCAAATAACAGCTGTTAAAAAAAAAAAGAGAGGGCTTCCCTGTTGGCGCAGTGGTTGAGAGTCCGCCTGCCGATGCAGGGGACACGGGTTCGTGTCCCGGTCCGGGAGGATCCCACATGCCGTGGAGCGGCTGGGCCCGTGAGCCATGGCCGCTGAGCCTGCGCGTCCGGAGCCTGTGCTCCGCAATGGGAGAGGCCACAACAGTGAGAGGCCTGCACATCGCAAAAAAAATAAAAAGAGAGAGCCATTTTTATTATTAATTTATTATTGCTAAGAGTAAAATTTTAAAAGGTAAACTGAATCTATGCACAGATTGGCTCTTTTATCCGTAAGAAATTAGAAAACAGAAACAAATCATCATATTGCCTTAGCTGCCCTGTTTATAACTGTGCTTCCATTTGTAACGTTTTCTCTGTAGCAATTTCAGAGGCATAAAGTTGTACTAACTTTATTCAGAGTATGAAACACTGTGTCCTTATTTCCCAGTCACTTCAGGAGGCAATAAGCTATTGAAATATAATGTATTAGAAAGCATCGTTCAGTTCAATTCAATTTCATTCTATTCTGCAGATGTTTCTAGAACACAACAGACATTTCTAGAATAGCAAGGTACTACGATGTGGGGAACTTAGAGATGAAGAGCATAAGTGATACATTTAAGAGATGTAAGCAGATTACTATAGGAACAGAGCTGGGTATCCAATGCGCCTGACTCTGAATCCTGCTCTGTAACTTCCTGTGACCTTGAACATCTACGTAGCTTTTTCAGGCCTTTCTTTCCTCAGCTGTAAAAGGGAGAACACATCTCATCTCATAGGGTTGTTGTAAAGAGGAGAGGAAAGGTGTGTACGCAGGATGGCTAGCGCTGAGGGCACAAGATCATTGCAGCCTACTTTAAAGTGTGGAGCGATGGCTGAGACTCTAAGAAGACTGGATGACGGACAGTGAAGCCCTGGTGGTGACAGCGTCCATCACCAATGGGCGTGGCAAGGTGTCCTCTCTCTAGGACGCGCTCCATCACCTCTTCCTTCTGCTCCAGGCTGGAGGACACCAGAGCAGTGGTGATGACAAGCCTGGGAGAGGTGAGTTCAGTGCCACACAGACGTGAGCTGCTTGGAGAATGAAGACCTCCCCGAGCCTCACTTTCTTCCTTTGACACATGGGGAGAAAATGCTTCCTTGAACTACTTACTTCACATCATGGGTGGAAGAGAACTGACAAGACAGACAGGAAATAGCTCTGTAAACAGTAAGTTGCTGTACCAGTGCTAGAGATTGCTATCAGCTCCCCGAAAAGGAAGGCACAGAGGAAATCCCATCAATTACTGAGCTAATTGAGTTTTGTGTCACTCTTGCAAGGAGATTTCACGATAATGACCTGGGGAGCAATTGCCATCCAGTCTGTAGCCTCTCAAAGTGTGGACCACGGATGGACCCGCGGCTTGTTAGACATGCAAGACATCCCCATCCCACATCCACCCAATCAGAGCCTGCGTTGTAACAAAATACCTGTGAGTCATAAAGACATCGAAGTTGGCAAAGCCTTGGTCTACAAGCCTTGGTGTTAAAGAGAAAAAGTTGAGAGCAAGGAAATTAACCAGCACTGGATCAGAAGTTCTGCGATCCTGGAGGAGAAAGGATGTGTGACCTGCACACACTTTCGGTGCTTTGGGGTTGCTTGGGACAATGTCAGATACAGACGGTAAGAGAAGGGGAGAAAAAGGAAATGTCGTTACTCAGGAAAGGCTGGACTATGTCAGGCCTCCACAAAAGATGGGAGTGGTAGGCAGTCATGCCTTCAGTCACTGGGTGGTTCAGCTCCTGTGGTCCCGTCACTCCTGGAACCAGCTGTTCAGGTGTTCCTTGGGGAAAATCCAGGCAGAACAGCTGTCTCACCTGAGCCCAACTCCTTTCAAAGACCCTAATGAGCTCAATCAACATCACAAAGGCTTCTAATGAGGAGAGAGCACTTAGGAACTCTTTGTTATCAATTAGTTAATCATTAGGTCAACCCAAACTTATTCACGGCTGGACTCACTACACTTAGAGGCACCCTGACATTTTTACTGTTACAGACAAATCAGAGGTGGAGCCCATTGTCTGCCCAGGCATTTTCAGGCTTTCTTACCTTTCATCGAGGGGTTCCTATTGCTGGGAAACCATTCTCTTCTCAATTTAATGCTCAATGGGCTCCTTATCCTTTAAGACTTAGGTCAGTGGCCACCTTCTCAGTGTAACCCTGATCTCAGTGGGACTCTCAATCAGTTTGGGGTAAGAGTACACATGGATTCTGAGGGCTGGAATGGGAATTTTTCCCCTTACAGTGCTCAGGGACTCGCATTCCCCATGGGACCCCATGGAAAGTCTTGGTGTAGCAAGGAAAGGTGTTCAGCATACCCAGGGGGTGCCTCCTCTGTGGCTGGCACTTTCTAGGTGTTTTGTAGTGATCGATTTATGTCATCTTCACAAGGACCTTCCTAGGTATATATTATCATTTCCATTTTACCCACAAAGAAAACCGAGGCTCAGTGGAGCTAGGATTTATACACAACATTCTCCAACTCCCAAACTCTGCTCCTTGGACCTCTGCAGGTTAGGGGAGGGGGAGGAAGGGGCAGAAGAGGGAGGGAGACCTTGTTTATGATGGGAGTCCCCTGCATAGTGTCTTCAGGCTCCCGGATTGACCTGGAAGTTCAGCTGGAGGGAGTGTGTATGGCTTTTTCTAATACGGGCCACTGAGACCATTGGCCATCTCTCACTGTTTGGTGGATTGCTGTTGGGTGGAAATCAAGATCCTGTAACTTCAAACATCTGGATGGACTGACATGGGAGGGCCCTTCTAGTTACAATGCTTCACAGTGTCATGAGACTAAAGGGAAAACATAGCTCCTTTTTTTTTCTTTCTTGACTAGATATTCTCTCTTTCTCTCTTTCCTTCTTTTTTTCTTTCTTCCCCCTCCCATCTCTCTTTCTTTTTAAAGTGGGTGTATTTAGCCATTATAACTGGTTAGAAGCCAGAGATAGTTAGACGTCTTCTGGTTGGAACAGAAATAGCCCTGTTAGCCATGGCCTGCATCCAAGCTCCTGAACAGCACCCCCCCACCCCGGCCCACACCGCCCCCCAGAAGATCTCCATATAAATGGTTCCTTCAGGACTCCCCTTTGAATGCTTTCTTGGTCCTGGGGGTCTGAAATGGAGCCAATTTGAGAGAGTTCCAGGCATTTCCCACAGGGCCTCCTTCCCAAAAGCCTTTCAAAGCATCCTCTCTAACCAGGGGCTCCAGCCACCGTAAGGAGTTTGGAAAACTTGCCTTCAGGCTCCTGACACCTGTGCCCCTGACCCTTGAAAGTGTTCGGAACTGTCTGGCTTATCCTCCTGCGCAGAGACAGCGCCCAGGACGGTAACTGGCACACAGCAGTTTTGCAATAAAATGTTTGTTAGTTTTAACTGTGAAATACATTGGAACTGTGCTGGTATCTTCTGGAGCTGAGGCCTGTGCAGGATTCCCAAGTACCCTGACTGTAGAAGGATCTCTTGGTGTCTCTCCAGTTACTAATAATGAATGGATGAAATAAACGAGTGACTTATACATGCTCCTAAGTGTATAAGAGAACATTTCAGTCAACTCGCTCATATTCCCAGTATCCACAGCAAGGATGTGAAATGTGGGGATATTGTGTGTCTGTTAAAATAACAATAACAGAACCAAAGTCACTTCTGCAAAGCACAGTAGGGTAGAGGGATGGACTTGGCAGAAGTGAGTTTGAATTCGTGCTTTCTTTCCGTCAGGATGTCTTCAGATATGTCGTTTGGTCTCTTTGGACCTCAGTTTCCTCAACACTATTAGTTTTCTTAAAAAGGTCTTTGCTCAAATGAGATAATAAATATGAAAATACTTTGCAGAGTAAAAGGTTAATCATATTTTCATTTACTTAGGCTAATTTTTAGAGGCTGACAAACTGGGCATTAAAAAAAAAACAAATTCTAAATGACCCCAACCTGAATTAGTAATATTTTATGAATGCCTGTGTAAAAGGTGGGGTAGGCAGCTGAGGCCCAGGGAGGGCTAGTCACCATCCAAGTCCTTACAGCCATGGTAGCTGGCGCAAAGAATAGTTCTCCAGAATCCCAAGCTCTGTGTTCCTGTTTTCTTCTTCCTGTGGGCCGGAAGAGCAGTCAGTGTACACCAGCTTGCTTTCTTCCCAATGAGGTCACCATAGTGCTGTGTGACCTTGGGCAAGTCTCCTGCCTCCTCTGGGCCTCTGCTTCCCCATCTATAAACCTGAAGATCCCGAGGTCCCTGCCTATTCCAACCATTCAGAATTCTAGTTTATATTCACCAGAAGCCCTTTCAAGAAAGAGCATGCTCATTTTCAAAATCCAAATCTCCCCTTGGATTGAATTGATTTCTTCTTCCCCTGGGCTAGTAAGGACATTTAAGTTCAGTTATAGCAGATATCCTACTGTGTTGTGGTTTTCTCAAGGTTGAAGGTAGGAAATATACCTGACAAGTATTTCTTTGTATCTTCTGAAGACCCTAACACAGAACTGACACAGAGCAAGTGTGCAGGAAACGTCTGTTGCGTTGAAAACCCATCACCCAATGGGTCACCACCTTGATAACCTATTCTATCACTGTGAAAATGGTAATTAAGAAAACTCTAGAGAAAAAAAAACAAACATGGAAAAATGACTTAAGATATAAGACTGATTAAAACAGCAGACACTGAGATGGTCTCTACAGTCTGATTAAATCATAAAATGCACACAAGGGTAAGAGTGGAGTAATAACATAATAATAATATTACCAGCAGCTAATATCTATTGAGTTTATATATGTCTACTGATTTTCTCTGCTTTTCAAATATATCATTTCACTTTATTGTCATAAAATCCTCATGAGGAATGTAACATTATTATTCCCATTTTACAGATGAGGACACTGGGGCCCAGGGAGGTTAGATTACTTGCTGTGGGTCATACAGATAGTAGATGGCAGAGCTGGGTTGCACATCTCAGCACCTCCTATGTGACAGGCGTGTTAGCTACCCTATGGTGATTAATTCACTAGTCTTCACTACAACCTTCTTGGGAGTTTTTATCCCTATTTTACACTTAAGAAACCTGAGACTTGGAGACGGATTTGGTGGAGCTGGGATTTGCTCTCTATCAAACTGATGGTAACAGAATATCAATGATAGAGGCCGGGTGATGCCCAGGCAAGGGTTTGGCCTTTCAAGGTCATTCTCCCTGGATTCCAAACCCAGCTCTGCTATCAGAAGTCCTGCGAACTTGGGTAAGTTGCTTAATCCTTCTGTACCTCAGTTTCTTCATCTGTAAAATGAGGATAATTTCAGGCAGCGACTATACCTTCTAGAAAATTCAACAGGATAATGGGCTAGAATCATAAAACCACGGGAGGCATGTGGAGAATGGCATCCCAGCTGCGGCTCCCATGTTCAAGGGGTAGGAAAGCTGGGTGTACGGAAGATGGAGAGAGGGGAAAGGTGAGGAGAGTGTTCTCTAAATAGAGAGCCTGGCTCTAACTGTTACACAACATAGCCCCGGAGACTGAAGTAACGCGGATTGTGCGTAATGTTTGGTTTCTAAAGTCGTCCTTATGTTATTCGATCGGTAAACATTTTAGATGGAATTTAAATATGGAATGAAAGAAAAAAGGAAGTCGGATTCTGAAATTGGCTCACTCACTGTGGAATCTGAAAGTCATGGTTTTCTCACCGGTCAGAGAACAGCTCTATCGTATTGTTCTTGTTATCCTTTTGATGATGATCATATTAATGAAATTATTAAAATCATTATTACCATCGATTATCGATTTGCAAAAATACTTTACCAACTTCAAGGCTCTCATTTATATATAAAGGTGGAAACTCCATTAAGTAGCAGAGAGTTGGGTACTGTCAGCTGGTGCTTGGCCGTGTTAATTGCAGCTCATTCTAATCTTATTATTAAAGAACGACCTCTGCTCTGCACACAGTGAGCCTCTATGTGAAAGTCATGCATCCTTGAAGCTGATCTGACTCCATTTCTTAGAACACTCCTACAATTTCCAAAAAACTGTTTATTAAGCATCTACTCTACCCTCAGCACAACGGCCAGCTTTTTGGGAGAATAAGAAACAGTAAACTATGGGGTCCCTGATCTCAAAGCTCTTGGAGTCTAAATGAGGGTAGTAGATGCACCGCATGGAAAATATAGGGATTTGAAATTGGATGATATGACATACACCATTCTTTTCTTTTTTGAAATAGATTTTTTTTTTTTTTTACAGAAGTTTTGGGTTCACGCAAAACTGAGAGGAAGGTATAGAGATTTCCCACCAACCCCCCTATTCCCTAACATGCATAGTCTCTCCTGTGATCAGCAGTATATTTGTGACAATCGATGAATCTGCACCGATGCATCATTATTGCCCGAAGTCCACAGTTTACATTAGGGTTCACTCCTGGTGTTGGACATTCCACGGGTTTGGACAAATAGATAATGACATGTGCCCATCATTACAGCATCATACAGAGTATTTCCACTGCCTTGTAGTACTTTGTACTCCACCCATTCATCCCTCCCTCCCCCTGGCCCCTGCCCACCACTCATCTTTTAATGCCTCCATAGTTTGCCTTTTCCAGAATGTCATATAGTTGGAACCGTACAGTGTGCAGCCTTTTTTGATTGGTTCCTTTCACTTAGTAATACACATTTAAGTTTCCTCCATGTCTTTCCATGGCTTGATAGTTCAGCACTGGGTAATATTCCATTGTCTGGTTGTACCACATTTTATTTATCCGGTCACCTACTGGAAGATGTCTTAGTTGCTTCCAAGTTTTGGCAGTTATGAATGAAGCTGCTATAAATATCTGCTGTGTAACGTCGAGAAAGTTCTTTTATGTCTTTGAGCTGCAAGTTGTTTATCAAATACAGATAGTAATAGAGGTGGGATAACATAAAGTTATGCACTTGGACTGGAAACAGGCTGGGTTCTGATGGTGGCGCTGACACTTACTGGACCTTGGCCACATCATTGGACTTCTAATGAGGGTGAATAGTTCCTGCTTCATGAGTTTGCTATGAAGATTAAATTAGTTAATAGTGTAAAGTGATCAGAACAGTGTCTGAAAAATGGAAAATACTAAGGGTTTGTTAAATAAATGAAATAAATAATGCCCATCTCACAGTATTGCTTTCAATGTTAAATGAAAGAGCATATACATTACCCAGTATAGGACCTTTCATATGAAAGACATTCAATTAATGTTCTTTCTTTGTTCCTGTCCTTCCTTTCAAAGTACGGCACCAAGAGCATTTTCTGCCTGCTGCTGCATAAGTGGTGTAGACCATGGCTCCCAAACTTGACAGAACATCAGAATCATTGGGGAAACTTAAATATTCCCAATCTAAGCACACCCTAGACGAGTTAAATCAGATGGGCTGCAGATGAAATCCAGGCATTAGTGTTTTTCCAAACTCTTCTTGTGATTCCAACGTGCTGTCAAGTTGGAGAACCAGCAGCACACAGATCATTAGGGTTCTGGCAGAGGGTCCTGGAAGCGGCGAGGGAAGCTTTCTTAAAGTGGATGTCCTTTTTGTTGGCTCCTAGAGGCTGTCCGCTTGGCTCAACCCACCTCAGAAGCTGAGTTCATACCTTCAACATATTGTTATTGGCACCTGGGGTGTGCAAGGCACAGAGCATGCATCCCTGAGCAAGCTGAGCCAGTCCTGTCCTCTTGGGGCTTACCCTAGAAAGTGGAGATGGGCATACATGTAAGAGAATGAGTATTGGGACATCTCTGGTGGTCCAGTGGTTAAGAATCCACCTTCCAGGGCTTCCCTGGTGGCGCAGTGGTTGAAAGTCCGCCTGCCGATGCAGGGGACACGGGGTCGTGCCCCGGTCCGGGAAGATCCCACATGCCACAGAGCGGCTGGGCCCGTGAGCCATGGCTGCTGAGCCTGCACGTCTGGAGCCTGTGCTCCGCAACGGGAGAGGCCACAACAGGGAGAGGCCCTGGGACCGCAAAAAAAAAAAAAAAGAATCCACCTTCCAGGGCTTCCCTGGGGGCGCAGTGGTTGAAAGGCCGCCTGCCGATGCAGGGGACACGGGGTCGTGCCCCGGTCCGGGAAGATCCCACATGCCACAGAGCGGCTGGGCCCGTGAGCCATGGCTGCTGAGCCTGCACGTCTGGAGCCTGTGCTCCGCAACGGGAGAGGCCACAACAGGGAGAGGCCCTGGGACCGCAAAAAAAAAAAAAAAAAAAAAAAAGAATCCACCTTCCAACGCAGGGGATGCAGGTTCGATCCCTGGTCGAGGAACTAAGATCCCACATGCCGCAAGGCAACTAAGCCTGCGCGCCGCAACTACTGAGCCCGCGCACCACACCAAAAGATCCTGTGTCCCACAACGAAAGATCCTGCATGCTGCAACTAAGACCCGGTGCAGACAAATAAATTAAAAAAAGAAGAAAAAGAATGAGTATTATGTTGAGAAGAATAGAGACAATTGCCACAAACAAAAGAGCAACAGTGTAGAGTGACTGGTGAGTTCAGAGGGCTTTCTTCTATGTTGATATTGAGCTGAGCCCAGAGAGATGACATGGTAGGGTGGGTGCTATGAAGAGCGTTCCAGGCGGAGACCACAGCTTTGTGTGTCGAGGGGTGGAAAGGCCGTGAAGCTGGTGTACAGTAGCTAGAGCAGCAGCCCGGACAGGAGCCTGGAGAGGCAGGGGCCTGGGCTAACAGGGCCTTTTGGAGATGCTGAGGATTTTCTTTGGGTTTTATTTGAAGTGCCATAGGAAGCATCCGGAGGCTTCAATGCAGGGTGGTGATGTGATCTGATGTCCGTATTTCAAAGATGATCCCTGCTGGATGGAGTGTGGAGGGTTAAGCGTGAAGAGTGAATGTAGGGAGAACAGTTAGGAGGCTACAGGTGCAGCCCGAGCAGGAGATGCCTGTGGTTTGGGTGAGGGGACAGCAGTGAAGAAAGATGTCAGTCATCAGATTCTGGATGTGGGTTTATCATTTTTTTAATTATTTTAAAATTTTTTAATTTTTATATAATTTTTAAAGGTTAATTTCCATTTACAGTTATTACAAAATATTGGCTCTATTCCCTGTGTTGTACAGTACATCCTTGAGCCTACCTTACACCCAACGGTTTGTACCTCCCCTCCCCCAGCCCTATATTGCCCTTCCCCGGATGTGCTTTTGTGGAAGACAATGGGACTTGCTGATGGATGGGACAGAGAGGATACAGCAAAAAACACGATCAAAATGACTCCCAGATGGTGGACCTGAGCATCTGAGTGGACGGTGCCCGTCCTAGATGGGGAAGACTGTGGGAAGAATATTTAGGGAGAGTGTGGTCTGGATGTCTTGGGGTTGGTACCCGTGGCTGGGCTGGGGGGAGGGGTAGGATTATTAGCTCCTGTGCTGATATATGGGGATACCAGGCGCACTCAGAGTCTGTCCCGTGGTCCTCTGGTCCAGGAACATTTGGGAGAAACTGTGATCCCACCTCCAAACATCCATGAAATGTCCACAAATGACATTCCAAATGCTGTGCAGAAGAGTAGGTGGGAACATGTATCCTCCAGAGTGGTTTAAACCATTCCTTTTTTTTTTCCCCCCTCCTTTTCTTCAGAAGCAGAGCTGAGCTCAGTTGCCTCAGCAAATCCATCTCAGAAATCTTAAAGCTGAGCTTTGAATTTCTTTTCCAGAGACTTCCTTGAAGCAGCACAGTGAAAAGAGCCCTGGGCTGGAGCCTAGCTGCCTGGCTTTGTGATCTTGGGCGAGTCACTTAACCTCCGGGAGCCCCAGTCCCTTCATCTGCAGACGCAGGCGTTGGATGGGGTGTTCTCAAGGGTCTCTTTGAGCTCTAATGATCTGGTTTCTTAAAGCAGATTCCTTCCTCGGCTCCTATTAAAGCGAGGCAGAGAGAGGAGGGGAGGGTCCCTGCCTGCATCAAAGTGTGCCCTCCTGGAGCCCCCTCGCCGTCTGCGGTGGGACTTTCTCATCCTGCCTTTTACAAAGTCAAAGGCAGAGGAATGTGATAATGAAAGACTTCTGTGGATTCTGACATGGGAATTGATCTGTCCTCCTTGTGCACCTACTAAGAGCCTGAGCCTAAGCTGGTAATGGAGAACTAGAGATAATTAATCAAAAGAAGGAAGGAAGGAATTTAAAAAGAAAAAGAAGATGATTCATTTTCTCCTCTCAGGAAACATATTCTCATCATCCAGTAAAACATCACATTACTGAGCCCTTACTGTGCGCTAATAAATTCATATGAGATAAAGGTGTTATATCATTTAATTCTCTTTTAAGATGCTAGATTCCTCCTTTTTATCAGTTTTCGGAATGACTTTGTGCCCAAACAACATCTAAGGTGAACAACGACATTTTAAAAGTGTTTATGAACTCATAGATTTTTGTATATGTATTGATTTCCAATTTCATTCCTTTTGCTTATTTTTGTTTTTCATCCTCAAACTGTGTCTTCTTTAGTTAGGGGCAATCCTTCACATTGGCTCCTGTAACCCTTTGGACACAACCCCAGCAATCTTTGAGAGCTTCCTTGCTATCTGGTACAGCATTATTTCATCCTTACAAAAAATCCCAAAGAGATAGATACTGTTATTATTGGCATTTTACAGATGATAAAACTGAGAATTGCTCAAGGCCATAAGGCAGAGTTGGGATTTGATCTTCACTTGGATTCCAAAACTCTTAACCATTACACCCATAATCAATTTGAAGAGATAGGATGAACACAAAGGAAATGATTAGTAAATAGCAAAGGGTGTGTTAAATTAATTTAACAAGGATGCCATTTGAATGAGTTGGTTCTAATGTCTTAAGTAGCCTAGGAAGTAAAGCAAACCTAATCCTATATTGCCTCAAGGTTAAGAGATCCAAACCCAAAGACAACCAAGCATAAATAGCCACCTAGGCTCTCCTGAATAAGGCAACTGGGTAAGTTAGAGACAATCAAATAATTTCCTTGCTTTGCTTCCTTGTCTTCTTTATAAAAGTCTGGCCCCTGGCCCCTGTCAGTGGACTGCTGTCCGCTTCTTGTTCGGTGCTGCCTGACAGGAATCAGTTTTTGCTCAAATAAACACTAAAAAATTGTCATAAGCCTCAGTTTATTGTTTAACAAGTGGCATATGTCTTTTGATTGATTCATTAAACATCTATTAAGTTCCAATGATATGCCAAGTACCATGAGATGAATAAGACAGGGCTCCTGGCCTCAAGGAGCTCATGTTTCATTAAAGGCTGACCTTTGTGGTCATGACAATGGGTAGGAAAGGAATTCAGTGTGGACTGGGGAAGCCCAGGAGGCTTCTGGGATGGGATTAGATCTGGCCTTAATCTGGCTGATTAAGGACTTTTCAGGGAAGAGGCATTCCAGGCGGGGAATGACATGAGCAAAGGCCCAGAGGCAGGACCCAGCCTGGCAGAGGGGTTGGCAGTGCCCATGTGGTCTCAAGTCACTCATCTTCCATAGGCTTGACTCCAAGAAGAATGGGGATCATAGACCAAGCATGCTATGAAAATGAGTCTTTCTTTTTTCTTTTTTTGGCCGTGCCGCGTGGCTTGGGGGCTCTTAGTTCCCCAACCGGGGACTGAACCCTGGCCCCTGGCAGTGAGAGCACCGAGTCCTATCCATTGGACTGCCAGGGAATTCCCCAAAATGACTCTTAAATGGCAAAATACTTTCAAGTTCTGCATTATAGGGAAGGCCAAGGATTATGGGAAGATTCTGCCCCACCACCCCAAGCTCTTCAATGTTTTTGTTTTTGTTTTGTATTTTTTATTAAACTGTTCCCATGCACAATGAGAATGGCAGCCCATTTTGCATGGGAACTGGAGTGGTGCGTGTGCTCGTGTTATGTGAGCTCTCAGAGGGTGGAGACTGCATCTCCACTGGTCTCTGTATCTTCAGTGATCACCATATGGGTTGGCTTTTAATCATTTTAAAAATCTGAAATAAATTTTCTTTCAAAACATTTATACCATTTGATTGGATAATTCCATTATGTGTCCCTGAGAATCTACGGCAAAGAAATCATCAGGGATATGAATGCAGCTTTCTGCCAAAGATGTTCATCACAGAAGTATTTGTATCAATAAAGCATAAGAACCAACCTAGACGTGAATGTTTAATCACACCATGGTCCATTCTGTGCTATTCTAGGTATGACTGCCTTTAAACCTATTGTAGGAATTCCGTGGTGGCGGAGCGGTTAAGAATCCACCTGCCAGTGCAGGGGAAACGAGTTCGAGCCCTGGTCTGGGAAGATCCCACGTGCCGCGGAGCAGCTAAGCCTGTGCGCCACAACTGCTGAAGCCTGTGCACCTAGAGCCCATGCTCCCCAACAAGAGAAGCCACCGCGACGAGAAACCCGCACACCACAACCAAGAGCAGCCCCCGCTCGCAACAACTAGAGAAAGCCTGCGCGCAGCAACGAAGACCCAACGCAGCGAAAAATAAATAGGTAAATAAATAAATTTATAAACCTATTGTAGATGTTAAGCAGCGTGGTTGTGGGGAGTTCTTAATCACATGAGAATGTTGTTAGGCTATACTGTTGAAACATTCAGGGTATGAAACTGTGAACACAAAATGACCCTAACTGTGTAAAAACAAAGGCATAGGAAGAAGCCTGGCAAGAAATAATATACCAAGAAATACACCAAGAAATACACCAAGAATCCCCTCTCTGGGACGGTTGTTATCTTCTCCATTTTGCTTTTGTCCATTTTGTAGAATGCATGAGCCTTCCTTTTATAGCACACAAAACAAAAGCCATATAAAGGACAATCGTTGTTCTTCTTTACCTACTGACTCAATGTTTTGACAAGTTAAAAGCTGAGTGTAATTTTTGTTACCTAAAACAGAACAGGGAAGTCAGGAGGGGTGATGGATGCCTTTGGGAAGGGTGGGTGGGTTGGAGGTGGGATGGCCCAGCAGAACAATTCAGGAAAAGGGGTGAGGTCACCAAGTGGGTGAGGTGATGGCCGGGGGTCCCCACCTCGGTGGCTCCTAACCCCTGCTCTACGGCTACCTGAAGAGGTAGCTAGGCCAGTGCTGGTGGAAACTCCAATTTTCCAGTCATTAGGGGCACAGTGGGCTGGGCCACCGGTGGCGGAGGCTTTGATCTGGTTAACCTCGCTGGGGGTCAGGCGGCTCTGACCCCGGCAGTGTTCTCACTCTAAAGCCTCAGCTGGGTCACCACTCCCATTGTCCCAGCGGCCGACATTAACTCCCGGGCCAGAGAACAGGGCCGGCTCGTCACCGCCAGCCTCCCACCCAAGTGGGCCAGCTTTGTTCCCTGCCCATAGGCCCCCATTGTGCGTCCTCAGGGGGGAAAAGCCCGCGTTCATTTCCGTACTCTAATGGCTCCATCCTCTTCCAGCCCATAAGCATTTTGTCACTGTGACCCCAGAGGTTATTCAGGCCTTTTGATCTTGCCTACCTAGAGCCCGGCTTCTCAGCTGCCATCAGGGGCCTGACCCCCGACCCGGAGGGTGTGCCCATCGTGTGACTGGGGCCCGGGCACAGAGGCACTTAGCTGGCGGGAAGAGGGGCGGGAGTTGGACACCAGCGTGGAATGGATTCTCGTGGGAGGTACATCAGTCTTTCTCTTCACCAAAGTCCTCTCTTCTCAGAACGCAAAGGCCTGAGGGCCTGGGGGCTTCCTCCTTCTGGGAAGGGGCGAGAGGGGCTTTATCTAAAGCCTCTAGCCCTCCACAGTCCCACCCCTGCTGCTTGGCTGTCCTATCTCTCACCCTTGGTCCCAGCACACTCCCCAGAATTCTCTATTTGCTTCCTATCCCCTGGAATGTTCTGGCCTCCCGGACCCTCCACAAGTCGCCTGCAGCCTCCGCACTACTGTAGCCCCTCCCACCCCCGGAGCACAGGCAGTGGCAGCTCCTTCCCCTCCCACTGGGCCCCCCATGACTGAGCTCCTTGAAGGCCCGCGCACGTTTTCTTCCTTGTTAGATCCGTCTTCCCTTAGCGTGCCTCCAGCAGGAGCCTGGGACCGTGACCCGGTAACATTTAGGCACTTCAAGCCAGGTGTGGACTGACTGCTGATAATTTCAGAAGGAGCTTTATAGAAGAGACAGGAATAAATATGGCTTAGGGACCAAAGTCTCCTGAATCAGGTGCCAGGGGGTTGAGAGGTGGTAAATGTATTTCAGAAGGGTTTTGGTGAGTTTTTTAAAACATCACAAGGATCAAATCATATGCTCACTTATTCCTACAAACAGGAATTGAACACCTTCTCTGGATAATTATTAAATTGCTGTTAGCACTGGGAACACAGAAAGGAAAACAATTGCAGTCCCTGTCCTTGATGGGCTCCCAGTCTGGTGGCGGTAGCAGGTACAAGGTGGTGCCTGGTAGGGAGGACAGCATGAACCATCAGAGGTGTGATGACAGGTGGACTCATATGCATGTTGAATTCTGCATGGAGACAGGAGGAGCTGACCTTTAAAGGGAGGGTAAAACCTATTGAGACAGATGTAAAATGTTCACAATAAATTTATTAGGAGATATTGTACAGCCTGGGAAAATTCTTCTGTTTCCTCCAAAGTGAATAATGTCAATTCAAATTCCAGTTAATGGCTTTGAGGAAACTACACTGGAGCATCAAAGAGCCAAGTTAAATACAGTCTTTTCTGTCTCTGCCTCCGGACAGCCGGATGCCCTTTATTGACATTTGTCTCTGTGCCTCTTCAGGAAATCTGGGCTTGCCCATAGGCAGCCAGCCACAACTGTCCTTCCTCTGTGTAGGAATCTACCTATAGTTTCCTCCACGGCGGGGTGGAGTCTGTTGTGATTCTATCAGCTACTCCTTTTCAGCCCAGATTTAAAACTGTCCCGGAAGGTAAACTTAGGTTCTTTCATTAATACACCCATTCATTCATTCCTATCCAATCAATAATCTCTTTTTTGTCAGTCAAGTCATTTTCATTTATTCATTCCACAAATACTTTACTATGTGCTTGGAACTGTATTAGGTTCAGGAGATATAAAATGAATACACAGTGATGTCTGCCCTCAAGAACATTCTTTTAGTTAGGGTCTCTTACAATGCCACCCAGGAAGTGCTGTGATGAGGGAAACACAGTGCATTAGGGGGACCTTATCTGGGAGTATTAGAGGCAAGCAAAGCTTTGCTAGACGAGATGATACTTGAACAATTCTTGAAGGCCAAGGAAATATCCAGGTGTGGAAAAGGGGTGGGATGGAGGATTGTGTTTGAGGCCAGAAGGAAGTTGGGTTAATGAGGGAGACCCTGGAAACAGTGGAGAGCTTGGAGCAGGAACCCAGGGCAGCCCAGAGTGGGCTCTGGCCCTTGTTTCTGAAAGGCCCCGAGGGCAGGAGGTATGCACTCCCTCTGCTGGAATCTCCCACTGTGTCCTGGGGGTGGATCCCGCTCTGCCCACTACCTCCTGACAGAGGTTGCCTGCCGCGCTCTGGGTACCACCTCTGTGTATGCCGCTTTCACATAGAACTTAACTTGTGTCACTGGTAAAACACCCGCGCAACAAGCAAAAGCCTCACCGTCCTCCAAAATGTTGCATTGTTTATACAGGTGATTTCTGAGAACATTTACTGGCTTCACACTGTTCTGTATTCTGTTGGGTGGCATCCTCCACCGCCCCGCTACTGCCCACCAGATACGCGATAGATGCCTATGAACGCGCTGTCTGGATCTGAGGAAGAAAGATAATTATTTGCCTTTCTCATAAGGAAAAGCTAATTACTAGAAGGAATCCCAGCCTAATTACACAGCTAGGCTTTGTGTCTTTGTACACATCACTTCCTGACAAAGACATCCCAGTTAGCCTGTAGCCATTTGAAGGAGGAGGGTGGGGGGTGATCATTTCTGGTTCTCTCTATCTTTCCCACCCTGTCGCCTGCCCCTGACGGATGGCCCTTTAAGGCAAGTGAACCGAGTTAGGTACCTGGGTGATAGAAAGTGGAGAGTGGAAACTTACAGATGTTTGGTCCTCACAGTAACCCTCTAAGGGAGTTATAGACGGTTCCACAGGTGAGAGTGCAGCACTCAGGCAGGCATGTCACTTGCTCGGGGTCTCTGCCCATGAATTAGAGTTGAGATTTGAAGCCAGGTCTCTGGTTGGAAAACTCGCCCTTTTCCCCAGGATGGCCTCACTGTTGGACGTTGACTTGGCTGTTGGGAGGGACCCCGTGCAGAGTGGCCGTGTGGCCAGGAAGGAGAGGAGGAACTTGCTTCTCAGTGTGGCCTGGCCCAGCTGGCTGTGAGCTGGAGTTGAGGGCTGGGCTGGGGCTAGGCCAAGAAAGGAGGGAAATTGGGAATTCCCTGGTGGTCCAGCGGTTAGGACTCCACACTTCCACTGCAGGGGGCGTGGGTTCGATCCCTGGTCAGGGAACTAAGATCCTGCAAGCCGTGCGGTACAGCTAAAAAAAAAAAAAAGAAAGAAAAGGGAAAGGAGGAAAATGTTGAGCGTGATTGAACACATTGTGTGTACATGGTTAAGTGTAGGAGTAGAGAGGTAGTCACACCTCTGGCAGGGAGGGCGGGACCAGGGGTGTGGTCCTCAGCGTAAGGGGGTCTCACCAGCGGACCTTCCTTTCCCTGTTGGCCCCTCCTACTCCCAGTACAGTGGTGACCAACTGACAGGGAGGGAAACCTCCATAGAGGAGGGCCCACAGGCCTTGAAGTCTGCATGGTTTTCTCCACAAGGAGAAACAGGCCAGGAGGCAACGTGAGGATATTCCAAGGAAAGAGCAAAGAGTTGAGCAAAGGCCAGTGCACAATGCTGCTGGAAGTGAGCAAAATAAAGGGTAGGTACCATTTTGTTGAGTGAGGGGTGACTGCCGACCACGATCTCATAGACCCACTGCCATCTCTCACCTGGGAGGGGAAGGGATTGAATCAGGTGATTTTGAAGTTTCTTTCCCACTTTGACACTTTGTGAGTCAATGTTTAAATATTTTTAAATATTTTAAATGCTGTTTGGACACATCTATTGAGGATCTTAACTTTTTCATACCCTTTAGTCTAGTGACATCACTTCATGATATCTTTCTAAAGGCAACCTACAAACAAGCATGTTCATTACAGCGTTGTTTATAACGGAGAAAAATTGGGAATAAGCTAGAGATCCAACAATAGGGGATTCACTACGTAAACAATTCTTTTATACTTTTTAAAAATTTTATATTGTTTTTATACTAAAAACAATAGGCTGTCCTACAGTTATTGAAGGGATATTTATGAAGACTATAAAAACAGAGGGAAATGGTTACGTCATGACATTGAGGACTGTACAATTGTGCATTTAGCCATGATTATGAGAAAACACAATCTCACAGAGCCGCAGACACACAATTACGCATAGAAAAAAAATTAGAAAGAAACATTCATGGTGGCCTTCTTTGACTGATGGAACTCAGGGGCTTAAAAAATTAATTTCACTTTTCTAATAGAAAAGATAAACATTATAAATATGTTTTTAAAATGAAAACACAAATAATGGCAATAAAAATAACAACAAAAACTCTAGTGCCAGGGCCAGACTAGTTGCATCCGTGACTTGGAAGAAGGCAGCTTCAGGCATCAGAAGAGTGGTGGGCCGGGTGGTAAGTGGGGAAGCGCTCGAGACAGTGGTGGTTGGCGGGTGTTGGATCCCAGCCCCAAAAGCAGGTTTCTCAGTGAAATCAACTCCTCAGAGGCTCTGAAGGAGGCACCCGGGGGTAACAGCAAGTCAGGAAAAAAGTCGTGAAAGTCTGTCTCCCCAGGGTTTTGTGAAATGTTAACATGGCCTACCTTCTGTCTTTAAACTTCTTGGGAAACAGCGGAGGCTGACAGTTTTCACAGCAGAGCCTAGACTTTGGGTCAGAGATTCAGGCTCAAATCCTGCTTCTACTTTTTTTGTTTTTTTCTTTTAGGCCACGCTGTGTATCATATGGGATCTTAGTTCCCCAACCAGGGATTGAACCTGTGCCCCCTGCAGTGGACATGAGGAGTCTTAACCACTGGACCACCCGGGAAGTCCCCTGCTTTTACGTACTTCTAATTCCTTCTGGGATCTTGGCTTTCATCCATCAAAGAGGGAATTACAGCAGAGACCCCAAAGAGGTAGGCAGAGAGATTTCAGTGAGGTGCTGTCAGCAAAGTGCCCTACTCAGAGAAGGCACTCAGCCCAAAGTAGCTCACGTTTGTAAGTGTCTTCTTAGCTGACTTGCACTGCCTCCTCTTTGTGGGTGAGAAATGTGTGTCTGGTGGTGAGCTCTTGCTGTGATGATCCCAGTTTTAAATTGGCCAGTTTGGTTAATGACATCGCCTAGCAGGCAGGCCTCATTGTGTGAGCAAGCACTAAATTAGTCCCACAAAGGAAATTGCTTTACTGATGTCCAGCACTGACACCAATGAGAAGGTCCCCCTCCCCCCAAGACAGAGCTGACGGCCAATCACTTCACTCAGCTGGCCAAGCGTTTCACGAGATCTGAGGACTGGAAGGAAAACCAGCTTTTACGGTGGCCGGCAAGGCTCCTGGGAAGGCGAACTGCTGTGCCCTTCTGCTCTGGTCTTCTACCTGCCTGGTACCAGTTCAGTGAAGAGTTTTCTATTCCTTGGATATAAGCAAAACCTCCCCATTATTGCCGAGTGGGGATTTCAGAAAGGTCGATGATACATATTTTCTGACCAGATGGCTCTGAGAAGCTCTGGCAGCCCTAAGATGACCCAATAATCTGGAGGCTTAGATGGTGAGGATTTGTGAGGTTATGAGGGAGGGTGCTGTGTCTAGAAAGAACAAGCTAATTAATACCTGCCATTCCATCACGATAGCTCCAACTTCTCAGAGCCTAGAAGGATGCTCAGTCTTCACGCGTCCGTTTTTCAAAGGTAGACTGTCTTGGGAAGGTCAGATCCTATGCCGTTATTAGTTACTGCTGATAGGTCAGGTTAATAGGGACACATCAGGATAGGGTGCTGGCTAGGTTCTGAGAAGTAGGACTGGGCAAAAGTGAAACCAGATAGCAGAATAGTAGTGGAGGCACTGTAGGCCAGCCTTCTCTGATCCCCTGGGTTTTAGGTTTCACCCACTTTTAAATTTAGTGTAAGTTAAGGCGTAAAGCAAGATTATGGTTAAGGTGAGAGAGAATCGAGGAAGACATCTCGAATGAGAGATGGGGGGTATGGGATGGGGTCAGGGAGATAGAAGGCATGAAGCATGGAGGGCAGGGCACCAGCTGTTCATCCAGGAAGTGGTGTGTGTGTGTGTGTGTGTGTGTGTGTGTGTGTGTGTGTGTGTGTGGTGTGTGTGTTTGTGTGTGTGTGTATGTGGCTGAGATGACATCCAGAGCCACTTTCAGCCCCAAATAGTTTGCCTTCTTAGGGTCCAACTCCTGGGAAGGAATCCAGGGATGACTCTTCTTGAGAGTGACAGCTGTGGTCCAGGTCCTGGGCCTTCCGTCATGCCCACCAGCAAAGGCAGGCTTCGCCCTCTGCCATGGAGAGGCTGCTTCTGAGAGGCTGATCTCTTGTGGACGCCAAAGCCTCGGTTGTCACAGAGTCAGGAGGGACAGAGGAAAGAGAATTGGGAATTGCTGCAAAGTCGAATTCATTACCCCACGAATAGTCAGACGTTCACATGCGATGCTGCGATATGAAAGCTTCTCATCTCTCTGTCTCCCCACGAGTCTGAGCCATAATTCTAAGATGGCGAAACTGACGGGGGAAGTGACTTGCCCACTGCTAGCCCCAGGAAGAATTAGACTGAGTCCCTAAGTCTTTGTTTCCTTGACCTCCAGACCCGTGCTCCCCTCACTGTGTCACCCAGCCTCTGATCAGCCCCCCCAGCAGGCAGAGCTCCTTGGCGTTTCCTGCCTCATGTGGACAATTGAGAGGATTTATTGTAGCTGGGATTCTGTTTCAAGCCTTTAATATGATTAGCAAACATCAAATATCAAAAGCTTATCGAGTAAACACCTCCCGTCCGTGCTGTCGATGTTATGGTCAGCTTCGGATTGAAGTCGAGTCACATTTCAAAACAGATGCAGTTTCAAGAGGCCAGAGCCAGGCCGCGCACATCTGCTGGCTGTGATCTTTCGTGTGCAGTAAATGGCATTGTTGGAGAACTTGGCTGTAAAGCATCAGCCTGGTCAGCAGGACCTGCTTACAATGCCTGGAGCTTTCCGGGGGATTTTAAAAATGCAGTTGAGCACTCCGAGTCTGGTGTGCAGTCTGCCGGGGCAAGGATCAGTTGACTGGGATGTTCAAATCAAATAGTTATTATCTTTGACCCCAATTCAAGTGATACTATTAGGAGCATTAGGGTTTCCAGGAATGATGCTGCTGAGAGTGGAGGGAGACGGTGAGCATTTGTGAAATAAGACGCTGCTGCCCTCCGTATCTTTCCATTGAAGCCAAAGGAAGCACACTTCCGTCCTTACCTTAGACGTGAAATTTAAAAAAAAAAAAATTAGTTTTCCCATTTATGAGTAAGTGAGGCATGAACCTACGTCAGGCTCAGTGTGTGTTTTCCCTCCGGTCCACGGGTACCGTGGCTAAATGCAGTGCCTTTTCTTGGACGTATCAGGATGAGAGGTTGGGCTCTACCTGGGGCCCACTGAGCCCTCCAGGTCGTCTTCAGGGATGCCGGCTGTGTGTATCTGTGTGGGAGCGCACGTCTATGTGAGAATGTGAGTGTGTGTGAGGGCCTAGTGGTTCCAATCACTGCAACACAACCACCGACATCACCTGAGTGGCTTTTTCTCTGTCTACTGTTCAGATGGGAAGTAGGAGATACTCTATCTGGGGGACGAATGTTTCTCAGGCTGCCGCAACCCGTGGATTTGAGTGACCCATTCCAGCTGTTCTGGGGGCAGCTCCGAAGTTGGCTGTAGCCCGGCGGGTGGCAGGGTTGTTTGCACCGTGGAAAATGCGTTCCTAATAGGGCAGCAGCTGCCACCCGCCAGAGCTCGAGGAGTTGGTGTCGTGAGAGAAATTGTTCTCTGATGTTGGGTCTGGCCAATTTCACCCATAAATGAAGATTCGCTGCTTCCAACAGCGGGGGCATCTATTGTTTGGAGTCCTGGAAGCTGATCAGCAGGTGGGACTGATCTACTGAGAAGGTTAGCAAGTACTCCATGGAGAAACGTTGCAAGAGCGCGCTCAGAGTTTGAGTGGGGTCTGAACTGGGCTGACCCGGGTCCCACCTGTGGTCTGCAATGTTGCTGAAGATGCAAGTTACCTGGGTGTCTCAGGATGAACCCCACTGTAGGTACTGCGGAATCTTGGAGGGGCACGTGAGCAGAGGGGGAGGGGTGGGCTCACTGGAATGGGACGGTGGAGGTGTGGGGCAGGAAAGGATTGCCAAAACTGCAGTTTCATCCTCAGATACCGCCATGGCCAAGGGTTCAGATTACTGGCATCAGTATATGGGCTGTTATCCTTGAGTTCAGTGAGGATTTCATTTTCTTTAATTCAGTTTTCAATTTTTTATCAAAGTTATACATGCGTGTAATTTGAGAAATTCCACAAGGTTTCTTAGGAAAAGCAACTTTCCCTCAACTTCTCTCTCCCTGTTTCCTTTCCCCAGAGGGGACGACTTTTAACTCTCTTGGTTACCACACGTTGTTTTCTTCCTCGTCTTTCAGTGACGTATTGTTTCTTGCTGCCCAGACACCCCATGCCAAAGGAAGATAAAACGATTTCTCAGTTTCTTGTGGCAAATGTGGAGTTTGGGGCTGAAAGGATCCAGGTAAAGGATGCTTGGGGCTTGCAGACCCCAAAACTATATGATGTCTACCACCAGGCTGGGAATCTCTAGAAAAGCTGAGTGTTGGGAAAGTGTGTCATTCTCCAGCTTTCTATCCCTGGTGATGCTGTGTGAAAGGGAACCTAGCTGAGATTAGAAACACACTTTCCTCAGAGCTCAGGAGACCCGGGAGAGGTATGCGGGGGGTACGTAAATCATGGACGAGCTACGGCAAATGCATTCGAAGTGAGCCATCTGTTCCTGCTGCAGAACAGACCCACGAAAATGTGATTCTGACCACAAGGTCCTAGGAAAGGAAAGGAATTATTTACATCTATGACAGGCACCACACGGAGCATTGTGCTTGGCATCAAAATAGGTGCTCAAACCATATTTGTCTTCAATAAATGAAAGAGCTCCTTTGGCAGATAGGTAAACTGAGACTCAAAGAATTAGAATGACCCGCTCCAGTCCTTATAGTAGATTTAAGGCAGGGCAGGTGGAGGCACCCATGGGCCCTCCCTGCCTCCCTCCTTCCCTCGTATTGATGTACTGAGGACCACTCAGGCCACGTGCTGTATTAGGCACTAAGGATTAAAAAGACAGAAAACCAGACCCTGAGCCAGAGGAGCTAAGAGTCTTTTCAGGAGACAAGTAAACAAACAATTCAGGAGAGCACGGAGCGCGCTGTGACAGGGGCAAACTTACGCAAGGTACTTTGGGAAGAGAGAGGAGGGTGGGTAGAGCTGGTTTGGAGGATGTGAAGCCCCCAAGTACTGGTGTCAGGCTTTGTGGAGGGGTGTACGTGACTTTTCTTATTCAACTGTTTCATTTCACATATGGCAACACTGAGGCCAAAGAGGTGAATACATTTGCTCAGTTCTTCCTCAGAGGAACTGAGGAAGGCTTCCTAGAAAAAGGGATGCTTGAGCTTGATCATAAAGGAAGAATACACTTCAGCTAAGACCATGGTCAGCCTTCCATTACGTGATCACGTGACAGAATGTGCAAGGATCACAGGACAGAGCCGGGCAGGGGGCCAGGAGACTTATGCATCTATTCACATGAGAGATGACATGGGCTTCAACAAGCGGGACAGTAGCCAGGGAATGAGAGAGGGAAGATGTAAGAAACACTTTGGTACAAGAACTGACATGACTCGGTAGTTGGCTGGAGGTGAGTGGAAAAGGGAGGATGTAGACTGACTCCAGGATCCCTGACTCAGCCCTCCCGGACAGTGACACCATTCACAAGCAGAGGGAACACAAGAGATGAGGGAGGTTGCTGGGTAAAGAGGATGAGTTCAGGTTTGAACTTGTGGATTTGACAGGTAAACCATCTAAGCGGAAACGTTCAGTTGGCAGCTGGGGTTGAAGGGCTGCAAATACAGAGAGAGGGCTGAAGAGGGGTCAGAAGTTACGTTGATTGTTGATGCTGTAGAAAGAAAGAAATATCAGCCGGGGGCATGCGCAGTGAGAGAAGAGGTTTGAGGACAGACCCTGAGGAGCATCAACACGTAGAGGATGGTGGGAAGGGAAATGCGTGAAGGTGTCTGCAAAGGAGAATCCAGAGATAAGAGGAATTTCTCTCAATGAGAGAAAATCGTTTTCAGGAAGGAGATGATAGTCAGGGTGTCTAATATAGCAGGAAGGTCTGGAAAGGAAATGCCTGAGAAAGCCCATTGGGTTAGGCAATATGGCGGCAGGTGAGCTGGATGAGGGCGGTGTCAATGGGATGGTGGATGGTAGAGGCCAGAATTCAGTAGAATGATGAGCCCTTGGGAAGCAAACTTCCATGCCACTTAGGAGCGCTGGCTGGCCTTGGGATGAGCAAGATTGGTGTGCTTGAGGATAGCAGTCTGCAGTCCTAGCTCCTTGAGAGCCGCTGAAGAGCCGCCCTAGAAGACCAGAGGATGGTAAATCCTTTCCACGTGATTCCAGCCCAGACTAAAGCCAAGCCAGTATGGTGGAAGAATAGGGCCCATTTCTGCTTTCTGGTGACACTATGCTCTGGTCACTGTTTTTTCTTTTTACTCTGACTGGTATATACATTTATGAACATCCAATGGATAATGTTTGCTGCTGCTTCTAGGTGGAATTCACCCAGCATGAGACATTGCAGAACCAGAATCCAAGGATCACATACAACAGAATTTATTTTAACTCAGGAGGTCTCCTTCTTGCTGATGTGAAGACAGGTAAACCAGTTTTATTTCTATTCTTTAGTAAATCAATGAGCAAATCCTCTTGTATGTAGGGTCTCTAAATCTTGGAAGAGGAGCTTGCATTTACTCTTGGTTGAGAAAAAGAAATGACATAGACCTAAGTGGGGGGTGGCTATGTTATAAGGATTTCTGCTTGTTTATCTCATAAGACATTTAGATACCAAGTAAATGAAAGATTCCTGTTTTCCACAGATTGTTTCCAGATTTTTGCTCACTTAATAGCTTCCATGATGGGGTGGTTGGAGAGTCAGTTCTGAATTGGGCCCAAATGGCACTTATACCTTTTCATGAAAACTCTGCATCTTCCAAAAATATTGGAGAGTGCTTATAGTATTCATGTCAATGAACCAAAACCATTAACAAATAAAAAAGCAAAGGAGGGCTTCCCTGGTGGCGCAGTGGTTGAGAGTCCGCCTGCCGATGCAGGGGACACGGG
>NW_006798979.1:1076553-1117318 GCF_000442215.2 Lipotes vexillifer | reverse complement strand
CCCCCCCGCCCCACCTCGGGGCTCGAATGCTTTCTGGGAGTTAACGCTGAGTTTTGTCAATACAGTAGCTAAATCTCCATGGAATCATTGGACCTTTCCCTCTGGCTTCTGTTTGTGCAGTGGGGAGGCCAGCCCTGGGGGGGGGGAGGGGTGTGGCAGGCTGGGGAGCTTTAATGCTGCCTTTTGGAGGACGTTCCCTGCAGGACGTATGATTCAGCTGTAGCAGATTGCTCTGGAGCCAAACATTCTGAGTTCCAGCATCTTATCTGAGGGCTGTATTGACGGAAGCAGCTGAACCGACTCAAAGAGGAGCTACCAGGCACACAAGGCTTTCAGTGTGTGCTGTCTCCCCAGGAACAGCCTCAGAAATCTCGCAGTGGGGAGCAGGGAGGGGACTTGTCTGAGGGTGGAGGCGGGAAGCAGTGGGGTCTGCAGGGAGGGACTCAGTGCGGTCCGAGAGCCTGTCCTTCTCTGGGCTCTGGAGGGAAAGACTGCGTCAGTGGTAGGCACTCTGGGCAGGCAGAATTCAGCTCATCCACATGGAGGAAGGTGTTGCTGACCATTAGAACTGAACAGAGAGGGACGGGCTGTCAGATGAGATCATTTGTTAGACTTTATTAAGCAGCCAGTCTGTTTCAGGCCTATGTGGGGCATTTCATCTACTATTTCTCTGAGCTCCACAGCATCTCCAAGGAAGGTGAGAGACAAGAAAACGGAGGGTTAGAAATCTTAAGTGACTTGTTTGGGGACCAAAGCGGATACGTGGCGGAATCAGGATTTGAACCCAGATCATTTTTTACGCTTGCTCTTTCCACTGCCCCTACTGCCCTCCCCCCCACCCCACCTTGAGCATTGCTGGGATTCTGCAGAGGGGGTTCATGCACGGAGGATGAGTCATGCATCCATGGTGGCTGGACTAGATGCTTTCTTCAGCAAACTTTCTCCAGGAGAATTGTGAGAATTGAGGATTGAAAAGGTCAGATTTCTTGTTCCCAAAGAATCTGAGGGAAAAATCCTTGGAAGCAATTTGAGGGCACCCTCTCCCTCACCTCGCGCTTGTCCAAATCTCAACTTTTCAGCTCCATCTCTTTTGGGCAGCTTTTCCTGCCATCTCAGGCCTGCAGAGCCTCTTGTCTGGAGCATACGTAGTACTGACCGGGCAAGTTTCTCCCAGGGGACTGAGATCTCTGGGTGCTGGGCACTCTCCTTCCTTGGCCAAAGGTCTGGTCTCCCTGAGGACTGGCCTGAGTCCTGGACATCCGAGTCCCACCCGGCAAGAGGCAAAGGCTATGAACACGTAATTGGTTTTTGAGGACAAACTGGGTATCACCTCTCCAATTCTACAGAGCAGGAGGAAATGTCTCCCAAACAGAGCTTGGCATTTGGAGACATAGGACGGTTCTAGTTCAAATTCTAGTTTATCCTCTGCTTCTTCCCGTGAACCCTTGACCGTGTCACTTTCCCTGGACCTCCATATTTTCTTCCTTATAAGGGGGGTAATAACATACATCTTACAGAGTTATGGTCAGGATCGTATGAGACCACACATGTAAACAGGCTCAGTGGGCTGTAATGTGCTGGGTAGATGTGAACAATTCCCCTAGGGTTGCAAAAGCCAACTCGAGCTAGCTTAAGCAAAATGGGGAAATTAAAGAGAGGGCTCTCTTAAGCCTCAGGAAGAATTGGAATCCAGAACTGTGAGGCCTTGTGAAACCTGGGCAGTCTTCTCGTTCCTTTACCTCTGCTCTTCCCTGGGAATCTGCTTCTTTCAAGAGAAAGTTCTGTTTGCCAGTCTCCATGGCATAGAAGAGGGCTGCCCCAAAGCTCCTGGATTTACATGTCACAGGACCCAGTCACAGCAGGAGAATCCATCTCTCTCTGTTTTTCTCCCTCAATTCCAAATTCCCGAGATGGGACCTGGATTGGCCCAACTTGGTCAGGTTATTACTCCTAATCCAATCATTATCTGTGGCCAGAGGGGTGGAGTTACCTTGTACAAGCAAGATGTGGGGGACCTCCCGCCTGTGGTTTTGTAGAGGGAGTTCAGGAGGAGAGGGGGAGAGGCTGATAGTTCCTGGGCTGGACAGGCACCTCGTAAGCATCCATCACACTTGCTCTGGTTATCTAAAGCTGCATAACAAAATACCCCATAAGTCAGAGGTTTAAAACAACCATTTATTATGCTCACTGATTCTCTGGGTAAAGAATTCTAACAGGGCACAGAGCGGATGACTTATTTTTGCTCCACAATGTCTGGGGCCTTGGCTGCCAGACTCAAAGTTTGGGGCTGGAATCATCTGAAGGCTTGTTTTATCATATGATGGGCAGTTGATACTGGCTGTTGGCTGTGGGGGGGGCGGGGCTTGGTTCCACTCCACATGGGTTTCCCCACGTGGACTCTCCATGTGGGCTGCTTGGGCTCCCTCGCAGCATGGTGGCTGGGTTCCAAGGATGAGCATTTCAAGAGTCAGGGTGAAGCTGCATCACCTTTTTGACCTGGTCTTGAGAGTCACACAGAATCTCTTGTACACACTGTATCCCATAGCATTCGTTAGAAGGAAGTCACTGAGCCTGATTCATGGTCAAAGAGAAGGAAAATTAAACTCGACCTTTTGATGAGAAGAGAGGCAAGATTCTAGAAAAACACATGGGATCAGAAATATTGCTGTGCTTTTTTTGAGGGGAATACCATTGGCCACAATGTTCATAATCATTAACACTGTGTTCTAATATAACTTTATTAGTAAGAAGCTGACAGATCACCTGATAGGGTTGTAGAATTAAACCAGAAGTTTCCCAAACCAATTTGGTTCATGGTGCCCCTAGGCCAGAAGAAATACCGAACAGTTCTGTTTATTAAGTAGTTATATCTAACGACTTAATAATTATTTATCTCCTCACAAATTAGGTGCCCTTTGAATAATTCCCATCAAGTGAAAGAAAAGTATTATTTTAATTTCATTCTTAGATAATGACAGCTAACAGGATGTGGGAGGTACCCACACAACTTCTCAGATCTTGGGCTCTGATTGGACACCATCACCTTTACCTTCCTGTTCCACATTGATCTTCTCACCGCATGTGCTTGTTATCACTGAAGCCACCCCAATCTCAGCTTCGCAAGGATTTGGCGTCCTCGAAAGGAATGGAGCACAATCTAATGCTGAAACACCGAAAACCTCGAACTCATGGTTTGTGTGGACTGATGAATGTCAAAATGTAAAATGCTCTTCTGTGCTCCTAAGACTTTGCTGTGGGCCTCTGGGTACCTCAGTCCGCGGTTTGGAAATCATGGGCTTCAACATAGTAGATCCAGAATTAGGGCCTGATTAATATGCCAAAGGTGTAGTTTCTTAGTAGATATTCATCTTCCTGACAAGAGCATTTAGACTTCAGATTTTTAGGATACATTGAATTTGGGTAATTCTGAGTCCTGGGTGGTTTAGCTGATTTGTCTAAACTGATGAATTTTAGGGAACCACTTTGGCTTTCTTTCATGTGTAACAGGTGAGAAACAATCTCTTCCCCTTCTCTCAAGGATGGTGAGCTATGAGTTACATATTACATTTAAGACATTGACAATTGCCCTGGAAATGTCATACATAGAGACTGAGGGGATGGCATAATATGGGAAGGGGTGCAGAGCTATGTGACAAGACTTGCCCGAGCCAGGCCGTGCTGGTGGATAAAGGCCCAGCATCGCTTCTCTCCAAGCTTAAAGCAGTGTTGTTTCCACTACCTTGTAGGGCTGCCCAATATAAGGTGAAATCTTATATGAATTGTAAAAAATTAAGACAAACCCACCCCATCTCCAAACCAAAAGTTTCTGAGGCTACTGAGGCTAAACGAACCTAGGACACCGACATATTCTCCAAGGCCACTTATTTAGCTCAGAACTTTCTATGTGACCCCAGTGAGGTCATTTTATAGCTCTTTGTTTCTCCTGAGCAACGAGGTAGTAAGAAGTCATTTTTCTCTAAAGCTACTTAACCAATTTCAAATGAAAGAGAAAATATTCGTGCATCTAAAGAGTTCATTCCTGATCTAGAAAATACGGCCCGATTTCTTTCTCTCTCCCCTCCCTTCTCTCTCTCTCTCTCTCTCTCTCTCTTTCTCGGCTTCTCATAATTCTCAGCCAAGACAATAGGAGTCATGTGATGTGACCGAGAAATTGGGCCAGTTAAAAATAGAAAGCGCACGCCACCGAGTTCATTAGAAAGTTGAAGTTTCATTGTTGATTGCCGTTAATTTATCTCTGCCTGCCACATGGGCTGGGGAGCAGAGCAGCAGACAATCATGGATTGTGAAAGCCAGAGCCCCATACCTGCCCCTCCGAGCCCCATCCTCTGTTCTGTTACCTCTCCTGGCTGAGCAGCGGCACTGATCCTCGCTCACCTGGCCGCGATAGCATCCTCACCGGCCCCAGCGAACTCTCTCCTCTTGGAGAAGCTGTAGTTGTTTTTTTTTTGCGGTACGCGGGCCTCTCACTGCTGTGGCCTCTCCCGTTGCGGAGCACAGGCTCCGGACGCGCAGGCTCAGCGGCCACGGCTCACGGGCCCAGCCGCTCCGCGGCATGTGGGATCTTCCCGGACCAGGGCACGAACCCGTGTCCCCTGCATCGGCAGGCGGACTCTCAACCACTGCGCCACCAGGGAAGCCCGAAGTTGTAGTTTTGAAGAAGCTTGGTTGGCTTCTCTGTTCTCAACATCAACTCTTCTAAATGGGAAATGAGGGTCCCCTGCCTCGTAGGTTAGACATCTCACCTGTACCTTGGCACCTGCTGAATTCTAAGACAACTTGTCCAGCCCTGTCCAGCTGAAAGGTGTTAGAGGTACGTGGCCACAGTGAGACCCACTGGTGCATAGACAGAATCAAGTCCTCTCCGCACTCGGCCTTCACAAATGCACGAGCCCCCCCCCCCCAACCCATGGGTGTCAGGCAATGCCTCCGCCCCATCCTCCAGGGTTCACAGCAGAGGGTCCAAGGAAGGCCCAGCCAGGCCCAGGGCTCTCAGGTCCGGCTCCCTCCGATGTTGGGGGAATATTCTTCACAGTATGATTTGCAAAGTGTTTCATCAAACCTGCTATTTTCACCCTTGTTTTCTGGATAAGCAGACTGAGGTGCTGAGAGGGGACGTGGAAAGGCTGGATCTCGAACCCTCTGTTTCTAGGTTGAGTGATCTGTCTGTTGTCTGGATCCCTCCTCCTGATGTAGGAGCAGGGCGCGCCTTCTAAGCCTGGGCTCTCCTGGGCAGAGAGAGCACTAGAGTTTCGGGGGTAGGGTGTAAATTCAGGACGGGTCATTCTTCCCGATGCTGAAATAGTAGCAGACGTGTTTCAGGGGTGGTCCCCGCACATCTGTGTCTCCCTGAGTTGGGGCCAGTTGGGAAGCAGATGCAGCAGGGACTGATGGAGAGTCCAGCCTTGGCCTTCCTACCGAGGAGGTCGGCCTGTGGAGCACGGCCTAGCCTCACGGCTGCAGTCTGGCATCCTCACAGCCCTGCCCCGAGTTTACACCTCAGGACCCACCTGAGAACGAGTGGGGGCCGCTGAGCCGTGGCATTTTCCCCTTTGATGTCTCATCCCATCAGACCCACAGAAGGGCTGGCGCTCCAGTTCTGGATGTGGCAGGCCAGTTGGCCTGACCTTGAGCATTCAAGGTCACCTTCGGGAACATGGTGGATTGCACCAGCTGACCAGGCTGGCCCAGGGAAGGGCTGAAAGGTAATCTTCCTCCTTCTTTAGGGAGGTGAGGGGCCCAGTGTCTCCCCTGCTCACTCCTTCCTGTCAGGGAGGGTGCTTGCCTTCCCCTAATGTGCAATGAGTAAGGCTTGCCTCTTGTTTTAGCTTTAGTTTGCCCGAAGCAGTGGGGCTTAATGTCACGTGCCTCCTGGCCCTGGTCTCCCCGGGGCTGCTGCACACAGGGGGTCCCGACAACTTGTGTTGAACCAGCAGTGGTGCTGAGGTGAGCTGTGCAGGATGCCCAAACCACAGGTGACTCCAAGCAGGTCCCCTAGTTGGTGTCGAGGCTGCAGAAGGCTGGGCCTCAGCACCCACGCCAGGTGAGGCTGACCCCACCTGCTCTCCAGGTGAGTTTCAAGCCTCCACTAACCACAGGGCTGTGTGCCAGTGGGACTCACCCCCTTCACCCCCACCTGGGTCTTTGGACAACTTCTCTGAAAGGAGCATTGAGCGGGGAGGCTGGGAGGTGGAGACCAGCATCCATCACTTGTGAAGTTTTGAGATCCTGATGTCCACCACCAGTTCCCTCCGCTGCCTGGAAGTTAAGCTAGAGCTGCTCGTGTTAGAGTGTCTGGGAAGGGGTGTTCTGAATAACATGTTTTGCCTGCTGGAATCGAGAACAGAATCTTGGGGGGTGATTCTGGTAGGTTAGAATCACTTAGGAGATTCTGACAGGTTTCTCCTAGTTTTTCTTTTACTGCTCTTTCTAGGGTCTTCTCTGCCCATTTCTAAAATATGGGGAGCTGACAGCCAAATGCTTCCTGTAATTCTACCAACTACATCCCCTCCCTGCCCTTTCTCCCTGTCTTCCCTTCTCTTCTTCCTTAGACCTCAGCTGAAAGTAGGACCCTCTGCTAGAGCAGGAGAGGATCTCAGAGTTCTGCTGTGGCCTCCAGAGAGGAAAAGAGACTCCTTGGACATTCTCGGTGTATATCAACAGGTCCCAAATGAATTTGTTGAAACGGCATTTCTGTATAGTGAGAAAGAAGCACTTTCTGAGCCACGGTCTCTGTGTGTATAAGGCAGCATCTTCAGTGTGGTCCCAGCCAAGCTATGGCGCTTGTGACACTTACCCTATGGAGGGGGTGGCATGGTGCTTCACCTGTCAAATGGGGACTTTCGCTTGTGTATGTCACAGGATGGTCGATGTTGGTGGGTGAGCTAACATCTGGGAAAGGGCGAATAGAATATCTGGTACCCTGGGCATCATAAAAGTCATTCACTCATTTCTACTGGGTGGCAGAGTGTGGTAGTCAGGATGTGGGTTCTGAAGCAAGATTGCCTGGGTTCTGATCCCAGCTCTGCAATTGACTAGCTCTGTGACCTTGGGCAAATTATTTCACTTCCCTGGACCTCAAATTTCCTGTCCATAAAGCGAAGAAAATAATCATGCCACTTTATTGGGTTGATGTGAGGATAAAATGAGGCATTTTAGTGCTCAATAAACATTGGCTGCTGTAATGAACATTGCTATTAGCAAACCATGATTGCTACTGTTATTCCATCATCTAGAATCTCAGGGCCCTGGATGACAAGGAAGGCAGAGAGCCTAGCTTACCATCACTGGGGATGCCTGGGGAAATATTGAACAACTATTTTTTTCTGAGATATTGAAAAAAGGATTCTTTTACTTTGGGAGAAGTTAGAGCTAATGTCCCCTTCAAAGACTCCATGTTTCAAGACAACACTGAATTTTTAAGGTACAGTCATACCTTGGAGACATCGTGGGTTCAGTTCCAGACTACCACAAAAAAATCAAATATCGCAATAAAGCAAGTCACACAAATTTTTTGGTTTCCCAATGCATATGAAAGTTACGTTTACACTATACTGTAGTCTCTTAAGTGTGCAAAAATATTAAGTCAAAAAAAAACAATGTACAGACTTTAATTAAAAAATGCTTTATTGCCGAGGCGACCCAGCACTGGAGGCTACAGGATCTTTAGTGGGGCTAATGGCGGACTCCGGGAGGGCTTATGCCAAGGAATGCTCCCCAGAACTTCTGCTGCCAGTGTCCTTGTCCCCATGGTGAGCCACAGCTGCCCCCCACCTCAGCAGGAGACCCTCCAGCACTAGCAGTCATGTGGCTGACAGGGTCATGGTGCTCCAACCAGCTGTCAGGCCTGAGCCTTTGAGGTGGGAGGGCCGAGGTCAGGACATAGGTCCACTAGAGACCTCCCGGCCCCTCGTAATACCAATCGGTGAGAGCTCTCCCAGAGATCTCCATCTCAACACTAAGACCCAGCTCCACTCAACGACCAGCAAGCTCCAGTGCTGGACACCCTATGCCAAACAACTAGCAACACAGGAACACAACTCCACCCGTTAGCAGAGAGGCTGCCTAAAATCATAATAAGTTCACAGACACCCCAAAACACACCACTGGACGTGGTCCTGCCCATCAGAAAGACAAGACCCAGCCTCATTCACCAGAACACAGGTACTAGTCCCCTCCACCAGGAAGCCTACACAACCCACTGAACCAACCTTACCCACTGGGGGCAGACACCCAAAACAATGAGAATTATGAACCTGCAGCCTGTGAAAAGGAGACCCCAAACACAGTAAGTTAAGCAAAATGAGAAGACAGAGAAACACACAGCAGATGAAGGAGCAAGGTAAAAACCCAAACAAATGAAAAGGAAATAGACAGTCTACCTGAAAAAAAAATTCAGAGTAATGATAATAAAGATGATCCAAAATCTTGGAAATAGAATGGAGAAAATATAAGAAATATTTAACAAGGACCTAGAAGAACTAAAGAGCAAACAAACAATGATGAACAACACAATAAATGAAATTTAAAATTTTCTAGAAGGAATCAATAGCAGAATAACTGAGGCAGAAGAACGGATAAGTGACCTGGAAGGTAAAATAGTGGAAATAACTACCGCAGAGCAGAAAAAAGAAAAAAGAATGAAAAGAATTGAGGACAGTCCCAGAGACCTCTGGGACAACATTAAACGCACCAACATTCGAATTATAGGGGTCCCAGAAGAAGAAGAGAGAAAGAAAGGGACTGAGAAAATATTTGAAGAGATTATAGTTGAAAACTTCCCTAATATGGGAAAGGAAATAATCAAGTCCAGGAAGCACAGAGAGTTCCATACAGGATAAATCCAAGGAGAAACATGCCAAGACACATATTAATCAAACTATCAAAAATTAAATACAAAGAAAACATATTAAAAGCAGCAAGGGAAAAGAAACAACATACAAGGGAGTCCCCATAAGGTTAACAGCTGATCTTTCAGCAGAAACTCTGCAAGCCAGAAGGATGTTACAGGACATATTTAAAGCGGTGAAAGGGAAAAACCTACAACCAAGATTACTCTACCCAGCAGGATCTCATTCAGATTCAATGGAGAAATTAAAACTTTTACAGACAAGCAAAAGCTAAGAGAATTCAGAACCACCAAACCAGCTTTACAACAAATGTTAAAGGAACTTCTCTAGGCAGGAAACTCAAGAGAAGGAAAAGACCTACAATAACAAACCCAAAACAATTAAGAAAATGGTCATAGGAACATACATATCGATAACTACCTTAAATGAAAATGGATTAAATGCTCCAACCAAAAGACATAGACTGGCTAAATGGGTATAAAAACAAGACCTGTATATATGCTGCCTACAAGAGACCCACTTCAGACCTAGGGACATGTACAGACTGAAAGTGAGGAGATGGAAAAAGCTATTCCAAGCAAATGGAAATCAAAAGAAAGATGGAGCAGCAATTCTTATATCAGACAGAATAGACTTTAAAATAAAGACTATTCCCAGAGACAAAGAAGGACACTACATAATGATCAAGGGACCAATCCAAGAAGAAGATATAACAATTGTAAACATTTATGCACCCAACATAGGAGCACCTCAATACATAAGGCAAATGCTAACGGCCGTAAAAGGGGAAATCGACAGTAACACAATCATAGCAGGGGACTTTAACACTTCACTTTCACCAATGGACAGATCATCCAAAATGAATATAAATAAGGACACACAAGCTTTAAATGGCACATTAAAAAAGATGTACTTAATTGGTATTTACAGGGCATTCCATCCAAAGACAACAGAATACACTTTCTTCTCAAGTGCTCATGGAACATTCTCCAGGATAGATCATATCTTGGGTCACAGATCAAGCCTTGGTAAACTTAAGAAAATTGAAATCGTATCAAGTATCTTTTCCGACCACAACACTGTGAGACTAGATATCAATTACAGGAAAAAAAGTGTAAAAAATGCAAACACATGGAGGCTATACAATACACTAATAAATAACCAAGAGATCATTGAGGAAATCAAAGAAGAAATCAAAAAATACCTAGAAACAAATGACAATGAAAACACAATGACCCAAAACCTATGGGATGCAGCAAAAGTAGTTCTAAGGGGGAATTTTATAGCAATACAATCCTACCTCAAGAAACAAGAAAAATCTCAAATAAACAACCTAATCTTACACCTAAAGCAATTAGAGAAAGAAGAACAAAACAACCCCAGAGTTAGCAGAAGGGAAGTAATCATAAAGATCGAATCAGAAATACATGAAAAAGAAATGAAGGAAACAATAGCAAAGATCAATAAAATTAAAAGCTGGTCCTTTAAGAAAATAAACAAAAATGATAAACCATTAGCCAGAATCATCAAGAAAAAAAGGGAGAAATCTCAAATCAATAGAATTAGAAATGAAAAAGGAGAAGTAACAACTGACACTGCAGAAATACAAAGGATCATGAGAGACTACTACAAGCAAATATATGTGAATAAAATGGACAACCTGGAAGAAATTGACAAATTCTTAGCAAAGCACAACCTTCCGAGACTGAACCAGGAAGAAATAGCAAACATAAACAGACCAATCACAAGCACTGAAATTGAAACTGTGATTTAAAATCTTCCAACAAACTAAAGCCCAGGACCAGATGGCTTCACAGGCAAATTCTATCAAGCATTTAGAGAAGAGCTAAGACCTATCCTTCTCAAACTCTTCCAAAATATAGCAGAGGGAGGAACACTTCCACACTCATTCTAAAAGGCCACGATCACCCTGATACCAAAAGCAGACAAAGATGTCACACACACACAAAAAAACTAGAGGCCAATATCACTGATAAACATAGATGCAAAAATCCTCAACAAAATACTAGCAAACAGAATCCAACAGCACATTAAAAGGATCATAGAGCATGATCAAGTGGGGTTTATCCCAGGAATGCAAGGATTCTTCAATATATGTAAATCAATGTGATACACCATATTAACAAACTGAAGGATAAAAACCATATGATCATCTCAATAGATGCAGAAAAATCTTTCAACAAAATTCAACACCGATTTATGATAAAAACCCTCCAGAAAGTAGGCATAGAAGGAACTTACCTCAACAAAATAAAGGCCATATATGACAAACCCACAGCCAACATCATTCTCAATGGTGAAAAACTGAAAGCATTTCCTCTAAGATCAGGAATGAAACAAGGATGTCCACTCTCACCACTATTATTCAACATAGTTTTGGAAGTCCTAGCCATGGCAATCAGAGAAGAAAAAGAAATAAAAAATACAAATTGGAAAAGAAGAAGTAAAACTGTCGCTGTTTGCAGATGACATGATACTGTACATAGAGAACCCTAAAGATGCCACCAGAAAACTACTAGAGCTAATCAATGAATTTGGTAAAGTAGCAGGATACAAAATTAATTCACAGAAATCCCTTGCATTCCTATACACTAATGATGAAATATCTGAAAGAGAAATTAAGGAAACACTCCCATTTACCGTTGCAACAACAACAACAAAAATACCTAGGAATAAAACTACCTAAGGAGACAAAAGACCTCTATGCAGAAAGCTATAAGATGAAAGAAACTAAAGATGATACAAACAGATGGAGAGATATACTATGTTCCTGGACTGGAAGAATCAACATTGAGAAAATGACTATACTACCCAAAGCAATCTACAAATTCAACGCAATCCCTAACAAACTACCAATGGCATTTTTCACAGAACTAGGACAAAAAATTTCATAATTTGTATGGAAACACAAGAGGACCCGAATAGCCAAAGCAATCTTGAGAAAGAAAAATGGAGCTGGAGGAATCAGGCTCTCTGACCTTGGACTACACTACAAAGCTACAATGATCAAGACAGTATTGTACTGGCACAAAAAACAAAAATACAGATCAGTGGAACAGGATAGAAAGCCCAAAGATAAACCCACACACATATGGTCACCTTATCTTTGATAAAGGAGGCAAGAATATACAATGGAGAAAAGACAGCCTCTTCAATAAGGGCTGCTGGGAAAACTGGACAGCTACATGTAAAAGAATGAAATTAGAACACTCCCTAACACCATTCACAAAAATAAACTCAAAATGGATTATAGACCTAAATGTAAGGCCAGACACTATCAAACTCTTAGAGAAAAACATAGTCAGTACACACTGTGACATAAATCACAGCAAGATCCTTTTTGACCCACCTCCTAGAGAAATGGGAAAAAAACCCCAAAAATAAACAAATGGGACCTAATGAAATGTAAAAGTTTTTACACAGCAAAGGAAACCATAAACAAGATGAAATGACAACCCTCAGAATGGGAGAAAATATTTGCAAATGAAGCAACTGACAAAGGATTAATCTCCAAAATATACAAGCAGCTTATGCAACTCAATATCAAAAAAACAAACAGCCCAATCCAAAAATGAGCAGAAGACCTAAATAGACATTTCTCCAAAGAAGATATACAGATTGCCGACAAATACATGAAAGGATGCTCAACATCACTAGTCATTCGAGAAATGCAAATCAAAACTACAATGAGGTAACACCTCACACCAGTCAGAATGGCCCTCATCAAAAAATCTACAAACAATAAATGCTGGAGAGGGTGTGGAGAGAAGGGAACCCTCTTGCACTGTTGGTGGGAATGTAAATTGGTACAGCCGCTATGGAGAACAATATGGAGGTTCCTTAAAACACTAAAAATAGAACTACCATATGACCCAGCAATCCCACTACCGGGCATATGCCCTGAGAAAACCATAATTCAAAAAGACACATGTACCCCAATGTTCACTGCAGCACTGTTTACAATAGCCAGGACATGGAAGCAACCTAAATGTCCATCGACAGATGAATGGATAAAGAAGATGTGGCACATATATACAATGGAATATTACTCAGCCATAAGAAGAAATGAAATTGAATAATTTGTAGTGAGGTGGATGGACCTAGAGTCAGTCATACAGAGTGAAGTAAGTCAGAAAGAGAAAAACAAATACCATATGCTAACACATATATATGGAATCTAAGAAAAAAAAAAAGGTTCCGAAGAACCTAGGGGCAGGAAAGGAATAAAGACGCAGACATAGAGAATGGACTTGAGGACACGGGGAATGGGAAGGGCAAGCTGGGACGAAGTAAGAGAGTGGCATGGACATATATACACTACCAAATGTAAAATAGATAGCTAGTGGGAAGCAGCCGCATAGCACAGGGAGATCAGCTCGGTGCTTTGTGACCACCTGGAGGGGTGGGATAGGGAGGGTGGAGGGAGATGTAAGAGGGAGGAGATATGGGGATATATGTATACGTATAGTTGATTCACTCTGTGATACAGCAGAAACTAACACACCATCGTAAAGCAATTATAGTCCAATAAAGATGTTAAAAAAATACTTTGTTGCTAAAAAATGCTAACCATGGGACTTCCCTGGTGGTGCAGTGGTTAAAAGTCCGCCTGCCAATGCAGGGGACACGGGTTCGAGCCCTGGTCCGGGAAGATCCCACATGCCGTGGAGCAACTAAGCCTGTGCGCCACAACTACAGAGCCTGTGCTCTACAGCCCGCGAGCCACAACTATTGAGCCCACGTGCCACAACTACTGAAGCCCGTGTGCCTAGAGCCCATGCTCCACAGCAAGAGAAGCCACCGCAGTGAGAAGCCCATGCATCGCAACGAAGAGTAGCCCCCGCTCGTGGCAACTAGAGAAAGCCCACGTGCAGCAACGAAGACCCAATGCAGCCAAAAATAAAAATAAATAAATTAATTAATTAAAAAAAGAATTTAGAGAAAAAATTTCCAGCCGTCCACTGAGCCTTCAGTGAGTTGTAGTAGTTACATCAACGATTACGGATTACAGATCACGAGAACAAATATCATAATAATGAAAAAGTTTGAAATATTACCTGATTTACCAAAATCTGACATAAAGACATGAATTGAGCCAGTGCTGTGGGCAAAATTGCGCCAACAGACTTGCTACATATACGGTTGCCCGAAACCTTCAATTTGTAAAAAATACATTATCTGTGAAGCCTAATAAAACAAGGTATGCTTGTGCCTAAATAAATGTGGAAGAAGAATTTGCAACTTCTTTTTAAGAAGTTGATGTCCGTCTTCTCTCACTTATTCATTCAGTGCTTCCAGAGCCCTTTCTACGCGGCAGATACTGCATCAGTTCTGAGGACCCAGAGACGGGTAAGGCATGGCCTTTGCCCACAGGAGAGACAGGCATAATAAGTCCACGTTTCAGGACAGTGTGTTGGTTACAGTGAGCTCACACGGTGCAGCGTATGGCAAAGGGGACGCTGGGACCACCTTGGGGGAGTTCTGTCGGAGAAGTCTTCAGAGAAGGAAAACCATTTGCCCTGGGTCTTGCAGGATGGTTGAGTACGGGCGCCCCAGACCGGTGAGTGGGAAAGGCCGTTCTCAGAGGAGGGAACACCTTCTCTATTCCTTCCTGATGGTATCATGAGACAGAGAGCATATGGCTATATAAGCGCTTTGTACAACAGCAAATGAGGAAGGTTACTGACAAGCTAATCAGGGTGCCTCTGAATTTGCAAGAAGCCTCCTACCCCTGCTTTGGGACTCACCACCATATCTGAGCTAGTCTATTATCAATACCAACCCGAGGGTTATGCCTAGTACCAGACAGCCTTCCCTGGCCGGGAGATACCAGTCAAGGGGATCTCTCTGTATTTTGTTTGATTGTTTAGTTTATTGTTTTTTATTGAAGCATAGTTGATTTACAATGTTGTGTTAGTTTCTGGTGTACAGCAAAGTGATTCCGTTTTATGTATTCTATATATACATTCTTTTCATATTCTTTTCCATTGTGTTTGATTACAGGATGTTTCCCCCCTGTTTTTGAAACGCAGATCAAATGTAGCAAACTTTGTTTCCATCTTTACCTCCTCTTTCATAAATGTCAAGAAAAGGCCCAATATCCTCCTCACCATCACCCCCAGATAAAAAGAGGGGATCAAGACCCCCACCTCGAAAAGCTCCGGAACCCTGCAGCCTCTACCCCGTGTGCATCGCCACGTCCATTCTCACAGCACAGTCAAGTCAGCTGTGGGTTTCAGTTTACCTGGGATCAGGTTTGAAGCCTGAGTACCCGCCAATTACCTCCATAAAGGCAGGGCCCAGACCGGAAAATGGAAGCAGCCATCACATCAGGCACGTGTGGTTATAGCTGAAAGGGGAATTCAGGTGGGAGAATTGTGGGGAGCGGGGGAGAAAGCAGAGCCCGAGGGATTATGTGACCCTGTGGGCCCTGCAGGATGCTGACTGATCCTGTTCACCCTGATCTGGTGACAGCAAGAGGCTGTGCCCGCAGGGCTCAGCACACACCGAGGGCTTCGGCCTGGGGTGGCAGAAAGAGCAGAGCGCTGGGTGTAACTGAGACCTGGGTTAGAAGCAGGACGGTGGCTCCAGTCAGCTGTGTGACTTTGCACATGTTGCTTATTTAAGTCCCAGTTTCCTTACTGGTAAAATGAGGCTAATAGAACTGACCTCCAAAGGTAATGCGAAGTTAACAATACAATGAAAATAAAGATGCAGGCCTGGGATTAGCTACATAGCACATAGCAGGTGGTTAGCAGATTTTTTTTTTTAATTGAAGTATAGGTGATTTACAATGTTGTGTTAGTGTCAGGTGTGCAGCAAAGTGATCAGTTATACATATATTATATATGTAATACCATAGGTTATTATAAGATATTGAATTTAGTTCCCTGTGCTTGACAGTAAGTCCTTGTTTATCTATTTTATATATAGAAGTGTATATCTGTTAATCCCAAACTCCTAATTTATCCCTCCCTCTGTTTTCCCCTTTGGTAACCATAAGTCTGTTTTCTATATTTGCGAGTCTGTTTCTGTTTTATAAAGAAGCTCATTTGTATCATTTTTTAAGATTCTACATATAAGCGATATCATATGATATTTGTCTTTCTCTGTATGACTTATTTCACTCTTAGATGATAATTTCTAGGTCCATCCATGTTGCTGCAAATGGCATTATTTCTTTTGTATGGCTGAGTAGTATTCCACTGTATATATGTACCACATCTTCTTTATCCATTCATCTGCTGATGAACATTTAGGTTGCTTCCATATCTTGGCTGTTGTAATAGTGTTGCTATGAACATTGCAGTGCATGCATCTTTTTGAATTATAGCTTTTGTCTTTTCCAGATATATGCTCAAGAATGGAATTGCTGGATCATATGGTAACTCTATTTTTAGATTTTTAAGGAAATTCCATCCTGTTCTCCATAATGGCTGCAGCAATTTACATTCCCACCAACAGTGTAGGAGGATTAACAGATGTTAAGTGTCAAACAACAGATATTTATTGAACGCCTGCTAAGAGCCTTCCATGTTGGACTGATGTCCCCGACCATCACTGAGTCATTCATTCACTCAACAAACATTTGAGATGAACTATATGTCAAGCCCTGAGATCTGTCCCGAGAATGCAGAGAAGATGGCAAGTGTCCTCGGGGGGATCACACACCATATACTGTCTGCAGCTTCTTCCAAAAGGTTGAAATATTGGAGACAACATGAAGGCCCAACAATAAGGGAAGTTAAGAGGATGACAGTTTGTCCACACAAAGGGACATTATTATATAATGATATTGGCAAGTGTTTATGATACAATAGTAACTGAAAGAAGTTGGAAATGAAATCATGAGTACAGGTGATTTTCGATATTTGCAGTCGTCACGTTTACTATAAAGTCACTGTGGACACTGAATTAGTGAACAGGAACCATGGCTCCTAAGAAAAAAACGTGGTTAGGTTCCGTGGAGCCTCCGGTTACAACATTTTCATCAACTGATAAATTCATAACCTTATTTTTTGTGTGCTTCTGTTTAAAGACACTTTATTTATATATATTGTTGGTTCTTTAATATGGAACTCACGGGCAATAGCGCTAGAGCTCTTGCCCAAAGAGAGCTTTTCTAACACATATTTTTTCTGTAAAGCACGTCACAGCCTTCCCGTGCTTAGGCAGTGCTACAGCTGGGGACTATTTTAGACAGTGAAATCATCAACAGAAAGCACAAAAATATGAAAACCATGGCACTAAATAGACAGACACTCGGGTACAGTACGAGAGCTGAAACAAGAAGGCAGGGCATCACCACATTTGTCCCCGGCTTGGGAGGTGAATGTGGGCGACGCAACCTATCCACCACTTTATGCAAGTCTGTGAAAGACCAAGAAAGCATGGCAAGCATTGGTTTTGGGGTTACAAATACATTTCAGTGAGGAAGCAAGTTCACAAATAAGGAATCTGCAGATAATGAGTATGTGCATGTGGATAAAGATTGGAGGTAATGGAGAAGAAAATAAAATAGGATTACTATCGGTGCTTTCCTGTTTTAAAATTTTCATCAATGTCATCAAGGTTTTTTTTTTTTCTTCTTCACCTTATCATAAATACATCTCCAGGAAAACAATACAAGTCTGCGTGTGGTCTCCTACACCCTCTTTCCCACCCACCTGGCTCCCACAGCCTGGTCAGTGGGCTCAGAGGTGGTGGGAGTGACACTTGGGTGTCAGTGGTTCCCAGCCTGGGCTCTTCCACAACAGAGGTTTCTGGAATGGCAGTAAGAGGAGCCGAGAACACTTAAAAGTCTTTCTCAGTGTGGAGGCAATCACGCCGTGACTCGGGACCCCTCCCCGGAGCGCACAGCATCGACCAGTTTCCCTCTGGTTGTCATCATGTCCTTTCTGTGTGGCAGCTCTAGGGACCTCAGTCCCGTCAGAAACTCCAATATCAATTTTCCTGTGTTTTGATGACTGGGAAAACAAATTCATTAAAATGGTGCAGTTATTTTAAAAGAAAAAAATTTTCCCCAAACTTGGGTTCTTTGGAGGAAAGATTGAAAAAAAAAAGGGGGTGCCTGTAATGGAAGTATTTAGAATTATTGCTCGAAATTATGTAAAAGGCACCCTTTAGGTTCCTTTAAAAAGGTATTTGGCAAGAAGCCAGCTCACCCATTGGTGGGACCTAGCATGTGTCATTGGATTATTCTAGGCGATTATTTGAAGGGAAGATCCAGAAACTCCTTCATCAACCCTTGCAGAGGTTAGGACAAGTATTATTCTCATTCCTGCCTATGGAGACAGGAAATTCCGGGCCACAGAGGTTGCTAACATATTTACCTGATTTGCCTCTAGATTCGGAGTTATGTGAATGGCTTGTTTGTCTAACTCAGCTCTGCTCAAATCAATCTTTCATGGATCCCCCCCAAGTAAAGATCACCTTGGGTCAAAGGTCACAGGTCATCATGGTTCTCAAATACCTACCCACTTTGTACCAGTTCCAAAGTGGACAATTACCCAGAAATTAGCGAGGAACAAAAGCAAGTATTTCAAAAGACTAATTGGGAAAAAATGAGTACCGCATGTGCCGGGACGTGTCAAAAGTTGTCTTTATGGCTATCCCAATTAATTCCCAGTTTTTCTCCAACCTGACTCGTAATAACATAAAATGTGATAGAAAGTCCCTGCTGTTGACATAGAGAGTTCCTTTGTGTTATACCCGCTGCACAATGTCCTGGCCGTTATGATATTCGTCTACGCTGGGCCTGTGTTGCGCTTATACACATGACACATTCTTAATGTGTCCTAACAAAAAGATTCCCCTCAAGCAATTAATTCAGAAAAAAATCTTAGAAGGACTTTCCAAAGGTATCGTAGTTTTGCATCTCATTCCTGATTTCTTAGGGTGCAAAGTTATCAACTTTGATTTAATTAAAAGTCAAAGGTGTTCACAGAAGCAAGCCAGAAATAAAGAGGGACATTCAGATTATACAGAGAGGAAGAAGCTGAAAGGTGAGCTAAGGATTGTCCAAAGACAGATTAAGGCAGTGTGGGCAATGTGAACGGAGCAGGTTGGTTAGCTACATGCATTTTTAAAGGGTAGGTGGTCGTGCATACAACTACGCACAGCCTTGGCCTCCTGGAGAGCCAGGGAACTGCTTCTGGATGAAAGGAAATTATTATTATTATTTTCTACACGGGCAACGAGAGGGCTTTTACACTATCGCTTCTTACAAGTGTGACCTCCAAATGTTAACATCAAGATGCCTCGTATTTGCCTTTAAGCCAGGCTTTAAAATCAATTTTTGGCAAACTTTAGCATTTTATTGTGAATTTTGGGGCAAGGATTATAAAGAAACCCATCTGTTCATATTTATTTTTATTGTCCGTTAACCAAAGATTCTTCGGAACGTTCCAATTTAAATTAACGACTTCCATCCATCTTCGTTTGGGGGCAGTTTCTGCAACTCGGGCCCTCCTAGAGAAAAGGACATTTAGAAGGGGCAAAATTTGGCAACCCCTGCCCAATGACCTGTCCCTTCTCAAGTCAGTAGAGTGAGATTCCAAGGAGTACAGGCCTGGCTCCAGGATCCTAAATGGACTCACTCCAAATGGCTGTTTATTCTCTTTGTGTTGAAAGCGAGAGCAGTAGCTTCTGGAGCAGCTACTGTACACTGAGCTGGGTGCCTTGTCGATCTCCTATCATCTTTATAATCATGTAGCAAAGTGGACATTATAAATTTCCCTGTTGAAATGAGGCTGCACAGAGAGGTTAAGTAACTTACCTGAAAGCACCCAGCTAAATGGCTGAGCTGGGATTCAAGCCAGATGTGTCTGTCTTTGTGGCTTCTATGGGGGTCACACTTCCCAGAAGCTCTGAAGTCACCATCCAGGAGAGATGGCGTCCCCTAAAGCCCACCATAGGGGGTGGGGGATTTCAGCTCGTTTGGCCCAGACGGAGAGGAGGTGGGACGGACGAGCAGCCAGATGCCACAGCCATCTCAGGTCAAATGAAGCCTGCTCCTTTCTCAGCTTGATTTGACCTAGAACTGGGAAACAGATGGGTCCAAGCTGCCCGAGGGTCTGAGGGAAGCTGAGCTGACAAATGGGGCCAGGCTGCAATTGCTCCCGTTCTGAGGGCCTGGGGCTGGGGGCTGCTTTGGGAACCAAAGCTCCAGCGTGGACCTTTTGACTTATAAAACCTTAGATAAGAATTCAACGGTGAGGCCAGAGGGCTCATCCTTTCGGAGGGAGGCAGACCCAGGGAGACCCAGGGCAAATCCGGGAGATAAGACAGATGTCAACAGATGCATTATAAACAATGTGGCTACTTGCCGGAAGAGATAGCCAGGAAGATAAACAAGGGCCAAGGAAAGGTGCCTGATGGACTTAATGCTCATTCAACAGCAACGACTCATCCCTTTGGGATGTTGAGCAGTGGGGCTGTTTGGAAGGGATGCTGGGTTGTTTAGAAATGCCCTGCAATGGAATGAGCATGGGGCCCAGTTCACAGTCTTACTATATGAATGAATGAATGAATGAATGGTAACTCGGGCATTTGTTCATCCACTACTACACTAACAGGGGGACAAGTAGTCCTGGTTTGCCCAGGACTGGGTTGTTTTCTGGGACGTGGGAATTCCAGCGCTGAAATGAGGACGGTCCTGGCACACCGGGGCTAGCTGGTCCCCTGCTTCTGGAGAACCCATGATGGAGCAGGCCCTGGGCCCCAACTCGGCATATGAGGCTAAATCAGACTCAGTCCCTGCTCTCAAGGAGTCCGTGTATGGTTGGGACCGATAAATATAACATTACGGGGCTTCCCTGGTGGCGCAGTGGTTGAGAGTCCGCCTGCCGATGCAGGGGACACGGGTTCGTGCCCTGGTCCGGGAGGATCCCACATGCTGCAGAGCGGCTGGGCCTGTGAGCTGTGGCCGCTGAGCCTGCACGTCCGGAGCCTGTGCTCCGCAACGGGAGAGGCCACAACAGTGAGAGGCCTGCGTACCGCAAAAAGAAAAAGAAAGAAAGAAAGAAAGAAAGAACATTACAGTAAATGTCACAATAGGGCCATGTACAGAGGCAAGGCCATGGAGTCAGAAGCATCATGATGGCTTTTAAGAGGAGGAACAAACACTGGAGGTGAGTCCGGAGGGCAGGAGCTCTTCAGATCTCTACACGAAGCTGGGGAAGGGCCTCGGGACAGCAGGGACAAAGGCCTAGGGGCTCACACAGTGCTTTGGTTCAGGAAACAGTAGCAGAGTGTACGTATGCATGCACGTGTGTGTGTGTGTGTGGTGTGTGTGTGGTGTGTGTGTGTGTGGGGTGTGTGTGTGGTGTGTGTGTGGTGTGTGTGGTGTGTGTGGGGTGTGTGTGTGGTGTGTGTGCGTGTGGTGTGTGTGTGTGTGGTGTGTGTGGGTGGTGTGTGGTGTGTGGTGTGTGTGTGGTGTGTGTGTGTGTATGGTGTGTGTGGTGTGTGTGGTGTGTGTGTGGGTGGTGTGTGGTGTGTGTGTGTGTGGTGTGTGGTGTGTGTGGTGTGTGTGGGGTGTGTGTGTGGTGTGTGTGCGTGTGGTGTGTGTGTGTGTGGTGTGTGTGGGTGGTGTGTGGTGTGTGGTGTGTGTGTGGTGTGTGTGTGTGTATGGTGTGTGTGGTGTGTGTGGTGTGTGTGTGGGTGGTGTGTGGTGTGTGTGTGTGTGGTGTGTGGTGTGTGTGGTGTGTGTGGGGTGTGTGTGTGGTGTGTGTGCGTGTGGTGTGTGTGTGTGTGGTGTGTGTGGGTGGTGTGTGGTGTGTGGTGTGTGTGTGGTGTGTGTGTGTGTATGGTGTGTGTGGTGTGTGTGGTGTGTGTGTGGGTGGTGTGTGGTGTGTGTGTGTGTGGTGTGTGGTGTGTGTGGTGTGTGTGGGGTGTGTGTGTGGTGTGTGTGCGTGTGGTGTGTGTGTGTGTGGTGTGTGTGGGTGGTGTGTGGTGTGTGGTGTGTGTGTGGTGTGTGTGTGTGTATGGTGTGTGTGGTGTGTGTGGTGTGTGTGTGGGTGGTGTGTGGTGTGTGTGTGTGTGGTGTGTGGTGTGTGTGGTGTGTGTGGGGTGTGTGTGTGGTGTGTGTGCGTGTGGTGTGTGTGTGTGTGGTGTGTGTGGGTGGTGTGTGGTGTGTGGTGTGTGTGTGGTGTGTGTGTGTGTATGGTGTGTGTGGTGTGTGTGGTGTGTGTGTGGGTGGTGTGTGGTGTGTGTGTGTGTGGTGTGTGGTGTGTGTGGTGTGTGTGGGGTGTGTGTGTGGTGTGTGTGCGTGTGGTGTGTGTGTGTGTGGTGTGTGTGGGTGGTGTGTGGTGTGTGGTGTGTGTGTGGTGTGTGTGTGTGTATGGTGTGTGTGGTGTGTGTGGTGTGTGTGTGGGTGGTGTGTGGTGTGTGTGTGTGTGGTGTGTGGTGTGTGTGGTGTGTGTGGGGTGTGTGTGTGGTGTGTGTGCGTGTGGTGTGTGTGTGTGTGGTGTGTGTGGGTGGTGTGTGGTGTGTGGTGTGTGTGTGGTGTGTGTGTGTGTATGGTGTGTGTGGTGTGTGTGGTGTGTGTGTGGGTGGTGTGTGGTGTGTGTGTGTGTGGTGTGTGGTGTGTGTGGTGTGTGTGGGGTGTGTGTGTGGTGTGTGTGCGTGTGGTGTGTGTGTGTGTGGTGTGTGTGGGTGGTGTGTGGTGTGTGGTGTGTGTGTGGTGTGTGTGTGTGTATGGTGTGTGTGGTGTGTGTGGTGTGTGTGTGGGTGGTGTGTGGTGTGTGTGTGTGTGGTGTGTGGTGTGTGTGGTGTGTGTGGGGTGTGTGTGTGGTGTGTGTGCGTGTGGTGTGTGTGTGTGTGGTGTGTGTGGGTGGTGTGTGGTGTGTGGTGTGTGTGTGGTGTGTGTGTGTGTATGGTGTGTGTGGTGTGTGTGGTGTGTGTGTGGGTGGTGTGTGGTGTGTGTGTGTGTGGTGTGTGGTGTGTGTGGTGTGTGTGGGGTGTGTGTGTGGTGTGTGTGCGTGTGGTGTGTGTGTGTGTGGTGTGTGTGGGTGGTGTGTGGTGTGTGGTGTGTGTGTGGTGTGTGTGTGTGTATGGTGTGTGTGGTGTGTGTGGTGTGTGTGTGGGTGGTGTGTGGTGTGTGTGTGTGTGGTGTGTGGTGTGTGTGGTGTGTGTGGGGTGTGTGTGTGGTGTGTGTGTGTGTGTGTGTGTGTGTTGGTGGGGCATGTGGGGGAGAAGAGGGGGGATGGTGAGATTGGAGAGATATTTGAGGGGCCAGGTGACAAGTTGTAGGTGATGTTAAGAAAAATGAAATTTATACTCTAGGCAGTAGGGAGCTATTGGAGATTTTTTAAGCAGGGAGAGAGAATCAGATACTATGAAACTTTTCATTCATTCAACAAATGGTTCCTAAGCACCTACTGTGTGTCAGGCATTGTGCTAGCCGAGTGAATGAATGAATGAATGCTTGGCTATTTGCCCAAAAGAGTTTAATTTTCCAATGGCAGTGAAGGGCCTTGGAATCCAGAGACCAGCTGACATGACGTTCAGGCCTGTGGCCTCTGTCAGAAAAATCGTTCTGCAGTGAGCAAATCTAACGAAAAGGCTGCCAGCGCCGGCTGGCTCCAACCTCCGCCCCCTTATCTGTTTTCCTTTTTCCAAAAGACCTTGAGGACTTTAGTCGATTCCACTACAAAACGGTTACACAGTTTCCCCGGAGAAAGCGAGTTTCCACCTTAGGGGGATGAATACGCCCTTTCTTTTCTGGAGAGCTGGCTGATGGAGGCCCAGGCTGGGTACTGCAGGAGGGGCGGTGTGGGGAGCCGCCGGCTGCGGTCTCATTTGGGGGTGACTGTTTGTTTTTTCATTAAACAAAGCCTGCAGGGCAGGGGCTGTGGCTGCAGGAGCCTCCGGAGGCTGATAAAGCAGGTAATGGGAGCTGGCCTGCAGCAATGGCCAGCTAAGGACCCTCTGATTCCCGCCGCTGCCGAAGCATCCATTTTTCTGGGGCTGCGCGTCCTATAAATGGTGCCTTTGAAGAGGCTGCCCTGGTGACAGCAGGACCCTCCCTGCAGCACCCACTCGGCCACTGGATTCTGAAAGCTGATTGTCCCTTCTCAAGCCCTTCCCTCCTGCGACATTCCTCACGCTGACCATTGTCTGCAGAAAGAGGCCATTGTCTGAGGCTGACATATCAGCTGACGGAGGCACAGGAGACAAGCAGAGCTTTGGGAAGAAAGAAATCCACCCCAAACAACAGAGCAGCGGAGCCTCGCCGGAGGGCAGGGCTTAGCCTGGGCTTGTTGAATTGCCCGATGGGCTGGTGTTCTTCCCAAGAGGAAATGCCCCCCATTATGGGAGGATCAGAGTTTTATCTCTGGGCTGGAATGACACCATTTGTGCCTTTGTGTCAACAGCACTGAGAGGCCTTGTTTAGGGTTATGTGGCCAGCGCTGGGAAGGGCTTGTTTGAAGAGAAAAAAGAAAAAACGCGGAACAATGTTTACCCAGAAGGCAGCTCCCACCAAGGAAGCAGCCGCCACCCTCTGCGCTGGGATGTCAGCTGGCTCGCCAGTCCCGCTTGTCTGCTCCTTGGCCTTGAGTGCAGCCGGGTGGACGGGCAGCTGGTGGGGACAGGTATGCCATGCCAGCTCTTAAAACGTGGGTAGACGGCTAAGTTCCCATCCTCCCTTCCCCTCCGCCATGAGCCCCCGTGGCCCTGACTGCCCAGCCCAGCCGCCACCGCCCTCCCAATCCAGAACTAAAGGTTAGTGCCTGGGAGAGCAGAGTCTGCGCCCATTGCCCCTGGGTGCAGGCAAGATGCTGAGACCTATTGACTTGTTCCGGGGCTTCAGCCTCAGAGACTCTTGCCACTCAAAGTGTGGTCTCAGGACCAGCAGCACTGGACTTACCGGGAACTTGTTAGAAATGCAGAATCTCAGGCCCTGCCCCAGACCTGCTGCATCTGAAGCTGCACTTTAACAAGATCTCCTGGATGGATTTACACACTGAGAAGCATTGTTTAAGTCAGAGGTTCTCAAACATAGCTGCGCATTGGAATCACCTGGGGAGGTTTTAAAAGTGCCAGTGACTAGACAGCATCTCAGCCAATGACATCAGGATCTCTGGGGATGGGACAGAGCATTGGTATTTTTCAAGACTCCCAAGAGATTACGACTGGTCTCCAGGTTTGAAGCAGAGGAGTAAGAATGACACCTTTTGGCCCCTGTCCTAGAACTGAGTCTGCATCTCATATGATGCAATTGTTTCTGAGCATCTTCTCGGTGACAGGCATCACCACAGTCTCTAAGACTTCATCAGTGAAGATGGAACATGTTCATGACTGCAATGTCTTTCCGGCCCAAAGAACTCCTATTCATCCTTCAAAACCCAATTGAAAAGGCTCCTCCTCTGTGATGCATTCCTGGATCTCCTGAAACAGGGAAAAATGCTTTCTCCTCTGAACTTTCACTTCCCGCCGCATTTTTCTATTATCACAGTTGGAGCCCTGAGGACAGGGACTGTGTCTTATTTATCTTTATATCCTTGGGAACTAGGTGCTCAGTAAATGCTGCTGACTGAATAATACATGGGTGAATACCTGAATGATGACAAGGATAAGTGAAGATACATTTCCTGCCCTTAAGAATCTAAACTAGTAGTTTAATTTTTGCACAAAATTATCAAAGGGTTAACCTCTGATGATGGGGGGCCTGCTGGGGTCAGAGGGTGGTCCACACTCTTTGCTCATTGTTGCATCTCCTCTTGGGCTCCTTTCCTCATTGAATTTGGAGACAAGAAGATCCTCCAGTTGATGGAAGGTAAAGTTTCTGTTTGCCTTCCTAGCTGATGCTGTTACTGTTACCTGTAGGACAGGTGACTGTCTTTGCGTTGTCGGGCCCCAGAACTCAAGCCTGGAGAGGAGAGGGAAGAGTCTAACGAGACCAGGGGACTGCTGGGCAGGTGGCGAGGTCACGTTGGCTGCTGTGGCTCTGCGGCAGCTTGGGCTGTGGGCTGGCTGGTCGTGGCTAAGGTCAGGGCCCTGGTTGGCTGAAGGGCTTCCTGGTCAGAGGCAGAGCAGGCTGCCCAGTCTGCATGGTGCTGGAAGCTGGCATGCAGAGGCCAGGGGTCAGAGGGCCCAAGGTTTGAGCCAAGGGACAGCAGGCAGACATATGCCATGTGGAGGGGGTCTGAGATGACACCTAGGAGAGGTGATTTTTAAGCCCTCTTATAAATCAGGGTGGCATCATAAGGAAGGGAAGTGCTCAGCGAAGGGAGGGGAGGGGAGGGAGAGAGCTGTGTGGTCTATTTGCTGGGCAGAGGGAAGGAGAAGCTGGGCAGGCTGAACAGCAGCATTATTGATTGACAGTTTGGCTGGAATCTTCCCGGGAGGATCCTCCGGAGTTCTCTCCAGGAGCCCAGTGGAGACACAATTCTAGGGCCTTACCTGCTCTGCTGCTGGCAGATACTCTGGGACCCTGGGACATTTGGGAGAGAAGTTTCCATCTCCCAGTCTTTTCTCATTTTCCTGCGCAGGCTTGAGGTTCAATTTCTGTGTCAAGGAAATCAGTTCTATTCTTTATCAATGTACCTCTCTATTCCCTGGGCACCGTGCACAGACATCTCCCGTGTCAGGAAGTCAAGAAGATTTGCTCAAGTGAAAATCACCTAGAGGTCATCGGTTCTCACAAGCAGTATCCCCAAAGGTTCCTTTGGGAAATTAGCCTCAAGAACTGAAGTGTGAGGACTTAGACGACCGGCAAGCGGGCCATCAACTTCTAGGAGAGGAAGGAAGCCCAGGGGTGTTTGGGGCACATTCTGGTCTTCAGTTCTGTCCTTTCCAATCCCTCCGCGGCTGGGGTCGGCTCCCAGGACTTGGAGGGAAGAGTCAGTGAATTCCAGTGGGGTCCCTGTGTGGTCAAATTCGGGGGGCCTAGTTCAGACAGGTCTTGGGGCTGGAAAAGGGACAGGGCTGTCGTGGAGAAATTCTGTGTAGACTCTGGGTCGAGCCGAGAATGGGAGTCAAGGCTGAATCAGAGAGAGGGGGCTGGGTAGAGGGCCTCCTTCAATAGGCCAAGGAGGCTCCTGGGTGGGAGGTGTGGGAACGCGGGGCTCAGCTAGGAAAGTGGCAGGTGCATTCTGCTCGAGGGAGACTCCCTGATGACCCCAGAAGGAAATGACCACACCCAGGATTTACTCTGCCTCTTTCCTTCCCCCTGGTTACAGATAGGAGTCTCCACACCCAACCTCCACCCTGCCGGCCCAGCACCTTCTGCAGAGCTGGCCCAGTCTTGTCCCTTCTTGGTCTCCTGGGTGCCTAGCCCAGGACTTAGCCTGGCTTCATGCAGGGCCAGTGTTTCCTGAATGAAATAACTTGCCTCTTGGCAAGGATGCACTGTTCCAAGGTTTGGGGTGAGAGGCCGGGGAGGAGTGCAGAATGCTGCCCAGAACAGCTGGCTTCCTCCATTTCCCACCTGCAAGATGGACGGAAGAATCCTCTCCCTGTCTGCCCCTCCACAGGGCGCTCCAAGGAGCCCGTGAGGACCGGAATGCCAAATGTGAAGTTCCAACACCAGTATGAGGCGGGAGGCAGTGTAGAGTAATGGTCAGGGCCTCAACCCTGTCACCAGGCTGCCAGGCAGTGAGTCTGGCTCTGCTGCTCTCAAGATGTACAGCTCAGGGCCGAGGACTTGATTCCTCTGTCTCTCACATTCTGCATCTGTAAAAGGGGTTCTTGTGAGGATCCCATGAATGAATTTCTGTAAAGCTCTTGGAGCAGTGCCTAGAGGCTGGGGATGGGTGAAGGCAGAGGTATCTGTGCTCCAAAGTTGGGGACTTTTCCCGATTTCAAAGGTCTCACATTCCCAGTCTTTAGGATGGTAAGATTGACTTCTGTGGATGGTCTTGGTTAACTGAGGAACAAAGATGGGAATGAGGCTGCACAGTCTCCAGAAGGGAGTTGGGTTGGCCTGGATCTGGCTACTAGTTGATCTAGTTGATTTGAAGACCGATCATCACATAAGGCTTGATCATTATTAATCACCCATCAAAGTAAGCTGAGCCTCACTGCAAGAATCATAACAGCCAGGCACAGAGGGCTTTCGTGTAGGCCTCCCAGAGCAGAGAGCACCAGAAGGTGGTTCAGAGGGGATGGGGATCTATCATACGATCCCTGTTATTTTTCTTAAATTTATGGAACATCTGTTACTGTGTCCCTGGCACTTGATAAACTGCTTTTAATTTTTTTTTTTTTTGTGGTACGTGGGCCTCTCACTGTTGTGGCCTCTCCCGTTGTGGAGCACAGGCTCCGGACGTGCAGGCTCAGCGGCCATGGCTCATGGGCCCAGCTGCTCCGCGGCATGTGGGATCTTCCCGGACCGGGGCATGAACCCGTGTCCCCTGCATCGTCAGGTGGACTCTCTCAACCACTGTGCCACCAGGGAAGCCCTGCTTTTAATTTTCACAACAATCCTGCAAGAGCGGCCCTATCAGTCCCGTGTTATAGATGAAGAAAAGCGGTCTGGAGATGCTGAGTCGCTGTCTGGAGTACCTGGAGGTGGGTAGCGGAGCTGGATTCGAGCTCTGGTTGGCGATGTGAGGCGAAAGCCTGTGTCATCCCACGGTGCCCTGGCTGAGTTCCATTCATTCATTCATTCATCTTCCTTGGTGCCAGTGTATATTCTAGGTGTGGACGAACCTAGAATAAGACATTTCCTTTTTCTTCAAGAGGCTCAGAGACCCAGAGCAATAATGAGATGGCGAGACAGTCCTGTGCAAAGAAAACACGGAAGCGCAAGAAACTATTCTCCCTGGGGTTGTGCGTTGGGGGAGGGTTGGTGGTTTCAGTAAGAGAGTGTGTGGCAGAGCTCCGGGCCCTGTGCAATGAAGGGGACCGTTGGTGGCACTAGAGGAGGAGCCAACCAGGTGGAGCGGGGATCCCAGAGGGCACAAGGACGTTGCAGGGGGAGGAACAGCACGTGCAAAGGCCAGCGGGTCACTGAGGGGGCGGGCAGGGGGCGCGGAGCCCGTGCCGGTGGCGAGGCTGCTGGGAACGTGAAGAGTCGAGGGGGTAAGGCAGGAAATGCAGGCAAGAGCTTGGAAGGTGGGCTGAGCAGCTTGGACCCAGCCTCCATCCCAGGGACCACCTGGGGCTTTGGTTTGGGCGGGATGAAGGTGAGGAGAGGTACTCACCTCGGATGCAAAATTTAAGTGGAGGCCGAAAAACTCAGTCACCACGACACGTCATATCAGAAATCAGGGCAAAAATACCCATGCTGGACAACAGGACCAACTTGAAATAAAGACGACCCTCCTCCCAGCCCTGCTTTTGTTAAAAACCCAGATTTCTGGTGTTCCTCCCTGGATCTACTGACCCAGTCTTTCCATGGAAGGGGCTCTATAATTTCCCAGTGTCCTGGGTGATTTTTACGGTTGTGTTTACTCTTTTTTTTTAAGATTTTTTTTGATGTGGATCATTTTTAAAGTCTTTGTTGAATTTGTTACAATATTGCTTCTGTTTTCTGTTTTGGTTTTTTGGTCACAAGGCATGTGGGATCTGAGCTCCCCGACCAGGGATCGAACCCACACCCCCTGCATTGGAAGGCGAAGTCTTAACCACTGGAGCACCAGGGAAGTCCCTGTTGTGTTTATTCTTTTTAAACTTGTCTATGATTAATAACCACCTGAGGGCATCTGGTAAAAATCTAGATTCTCACGTCCCTTCTGGACCTTCTGCATCCAAACGGGCAGCAGAGGGGCCTGGGAGGTTGGAGGCTCAGCAAGAGCCTCGGGAGCTTCATGTCATCGGGCAAGATGGCAAATAGCAGTGAACGGCAGGGTGCGTTTTATGCCTATGGGTTCCAGCTTTGGGAAGACCCTCCAGCAAGCCCAGGCAACAGGCCCTGTTTGGGCTGAGGTTTTTTATTCTACTGTTCAGTTTCCAACTGGGAAAGTGTCTCAGTTGTTAAAAGCTGCACCCATATTATCTCCCTACAGTAGGTACTCTGGGAGATTCTGGAAGAAAGCCTGAACTCCTAGCCGGACATCAAAGCCCTACACAACTGGCCCCTCGATCTCTCTCCAAGCTCCTCCCCCATTAAGGGCTGCCGGTCTGCCAGCATCCATGGACCAACCTTGCCACTGTTTCCGAGCAGACTTCCCACTCCGAGCCTCTTCCCAGGCAGATCCCTCTGCTGAAAGACCTTTCCTGTTTTCCACTACCTGTCTCTTCATGCTGCTCGGTCCTTGAGGCTCTGATGAGGCCCTTTCGCTCCAAGGAAGCCCCCATGCCCCTGAAATGCTGCAGCCACCGTTCCTCCTCCCTCCTCTCAAGTCTGACCTCTATCACTCCCTCTGGCCACCGCAGCTCTGTCGGTGTTTTTATGTTTTCTTGGGTGTTTATCAAACCTTGGAGGCCTCCTTCCTTTTGCATACTAGGAGAGCTCCTCCTGAAGCAAGCAGATGCTCCAGAAGGTTCATGTGCTGCCAGGTCTGAAAGCTTGGCTCCAGGTCTCAGCTCTATCACTTCCGAGCTTGGGTGACCTTGGACGAGTCCTTTGCCCTTTGGTTTCTTGGGACAAAATACAGTTACCTTGGTGGGGGTGTGAAGGGCAGGAGATAGTATAAATTGCAAGGGGGAGCATCACACAAACGAGGATGTTATTTTGCATAATACGACACAGAGAGCATTCACTGAGGGCGGGAGGGCATCTCCTAAGGCTTCCTGTGGACTGCAGTCCCCAGTGAGCCCCGAGTGACAGCCTGGCCACGGACTTGCCTCTCCATCCAGCACCCTGCTTCTTCAGCGGTTGACCGTAGGCGTGATTCTGGCCATCTGCTCCTTCCAGGAGGAGGGCAAACCTAGGGTGGAAGCTCTTTGAAGGGGCTTATCGGTCACCTACTTTATTCTAAAATAAGAAATTTTACTAAGATGCACGATGAGCTGGAGAGAGTTTCTTTTAAATTCTTCCACATTCAGTTTTTAGTATTTAAAGAAAGTGTGGGAAACATGATTTTGCAGAAGGGCACCTCCTAAGGTGCTGCTCGGGGTGAATGCCTTTCGGGGAGCCCGGCCCTCCCCCGCAGCGTTGTGTTAGGAGGAACAAACGCTTTTGCAGCCAAACGGCCCCGTAGGGACGTGGGAGGCGCCGGGAGGCCCCGGATAGAATCGGTGAGCCGGGCTCCCAGATACGATGCCTCGCGTGTGTGTTCTGGTGCCGGATGCTGGAGTGAGCTGAACAGATTCGGCTCGTGGTTTCATCTGGGCAAAGACAGAGTCAGGAGGGGCTTGTTTCTTTGTGTTCAGAGCCTGCTGGTGAGCACGGATGGAAAACTCATTTATCAGTGAGGTTAGGGCCAGGGCGGGAGGTCAGGGCCGCCCTGCCTGCTCTTCCTCTGGGCGCTGAGAGAGCCGGTCTCCTCGCTGCGGCTCCGGGAGGAGGATGCATTGATCAGGGTCAAAGGTCATGTGTCATCAAAGGCAGAACAGGAATAAAGGGAGCCCTTCCCCAAGATTCTAGAATGGGCCCCGAAAACCCAAGATGGTTCACTCCCTTGGGAAGCTCAGATTGCCTTATACGCAAGAGGTCCAGAATTCTGATTACAAAATTGACAAGAAAACGTTGCTTTATCTTGGGATGGCTTTCAAAGACTTAGGATTTGAAGGGGGAGGGGTTGGAAGCATTCTGTTTCTATCCTCCTCAGCCAAGAATTCAGAGCCCTCTGGAGCAGACACTACACATGTCTTCCTTTTTTGAAGAAAAAACAATTCATTAAAAAGTTCTTTGTATGAGTCTGGACACCTCAAAGATAGGACCCTAGCCACCCTTGTTTCACACTTATCTTTTCCCATGGGAATATTTCCTTTCTAGATGGAGGCGGGCGGGGGGGGGGGAAGCAATCCACACACAGTAATTTGCAAGTTGGAAGTTAAATTTGAATGATCACGTGGCCAATGGATGACGTAGAAAAACCATAAAGATGGAAAGAAAAAAAGAAAGACAGTCTACCAAAAAGACAGACAGAAATATAAAAAGACAGATGGAAAGAAATTCAGAGAGACAGAGAGAAAGTTCATGCCCAAAACTAGAGGAGAGAAAGAATTCCATATAGACAGACACAGCCCTAGCCAATCATCATCAGCTGATTTAAAATATAACAAACATCCCCAAATGCATGATTTGGAATTGGAGGGGAGAAGGGAGTTTCTCAGCAGATATACCTATGTATTTTCAGCAACAATTTCTTCTTTACAGTAAAGTGTGGAAAATGAACAAAGGGCCCAATTGTGATCTGCCTCACTTTCCAGTTGTCAAAGCAAATTGAACTCAGAGAGCACAGAGTTGACAACACAGGAAAACAAGTTTGCATTTCAAGAGCAGATCTGAGGCCCAGCTGAAGAATGGGGCTGCCAAGGCCGAGGCATCACTTAAACAAGCAACGGGGTCCCCCCTGCATAGATGCTACCGTGTATAAATAGATATACAAATGCACCAAGGTGTTAACAGGAATCTAGCCAGAGAGAGGTGGCCTGTATCCCATAAATGAGCCCAGAACCTACTTCTAGATTCCTGAAAAACTGAGCGCCAGGATGACGTGTGTAAGGCACTGTGTTCCTGGACCTCTCTCAATTTCTCTTAATGTAGGTTAACTTTAAGAACGCTGGTGCAAATGCCACCTCCTCTAGAAAGCCCTCCCCATCTGCCCTGTTCCAGTGACCTTTCTCTCCGTGGCTCCTTTACAGATGGGCTCTGTCTAAGACTGCTTGGTGCCAATCCCTCGGCGATGGGGCTGGTCAGCTCTCGATAAGTCCCTTGCTGGTGTGTTATCGCTCCATCCAACAACCAGCTGTTTGATGCATTTTCTAATTAAAAGTATGAACTTGGGATACTTGCCCATTAAAAATGTAACACCACCCATGAAATCTCATGTTTTTCATTTTCATTTTTTAAGAACACAAATTAGTCCAACTGAATCGTTTAAGTGACTTTTTTTAAAAGCAAAATAAGCCATATGCGGGAACCAATAGATCCCTTACAAAGATTTGCTTTTTCCCGGGACAGACATGTCAAAATAAGCCTCTTTGCAGTTTTTACAACCAAGGTTTGGCCACACAGAAACCTCTCACTGCATGCCATGGACCTGTGAGTACTTTCTTTCTGCTCCAACTTCCCGCCTAAGTGCTAGTGCCCAGGGTGCCTGCGGTGGGGTCTGTGACCTTGGGGTCTTCCTGATGCCCATGGCTGACTCTTGAGACCTAGTTAGTCATAATGAGTTGAGCTGACATGGTTGATAGGCCTGCATTTTCTTTCCTTTTTTCCCCAGGAGACCTGAGGACTCCTAAGGAATGAAGTCTGGATTTTCTGGAAGGACACTTAGCTGAGTATAGTCCATTGAGAAGGATGGGGAAAATCTGTGCTTTCTGAACCTGTAATTTCTCGGATTTAAGTGCCCAACAAATACGATCTCTCTAAAAGCAAGTCTTTTGCATCCAGTTTGGACTGTAGCTGAGAGCTGAGAATTCCACAGTGGAGAATCCTGACTCCAATTTGTACAGTGCTGTGCAAATTCAACTCACAGATCCTCAAAAAGATTTCATGGTCCACTGCTTCCGGGATGAAGACAAAACTCCCTGGGCTGGCCTGGGTGGGGCAGAAGAGGCGGCTGGATCTTGGCCCAAAGCTTGACTAGTTGCCCCTTTCTTGAGCCTATTCTGTCATCTCTTGAGATGAGATTCACGAGAACATCTAAACTCTTGTGGTTACGTGAAGATTCAGGGACATGAAGGACAGAGCATCTGACCGCCTCAGCCCCGAAGACTTCATTCTTCTTGTCCTTCCCCCACCCCACTTGTTTTTAGTTATTATTTTTTAATTGAGGTATAAACTTCCTTCTCCTTTTTATTCCCTTTTCTATCCTTTTTCTTTCCCCTTAATTTGGTGACGGCATACTCAGGGGCCAGCCCTGTTGTAAACACTGGGATTCAGTGTTGGAATCTGTGGGGTCCCTGTCCTCAAGGGCTCACACCTGCTGGGACACACAGACAAAGGAATTAATGATGACAGGACACACGGTGTGTGATTGGCTCAGAGAGGGTATGTGTAACTCAGGCGGTTTGCCCTGTCCCTCCAGGTCTAGGCGACACCTTGCCCAGCTTCAGGCCTGTCTACTGCTTTATTTAGTGGCTCGTGGTCTCCAAGGAGAATGAGAACAGGAAACAGGCAGCAGCCCCTGGTCTGCTCCTGGACCACATCCTCGAGGAAGAGCTAAGAGTAAGCGCATGGTGGCTGTCCAGAGAAAGTGACAGGGAGGCCCTGGGGGTGACGACATGCAGCTCCCGAGCAGGGAAGGGAGGCAGGCAGGAGAGCCACCACCACATGTGGGTCACTTCACTGCGAACTTGTCAGAAGGGAAGAGGATTGAACTGCGTCTGTCCGGGGGAATAAGAGTCCAATAGGCTGGGGCCGTCTGAAGACTCGAGCCCTCCTTGGGTCCTCAGAAGGCTGTTGTTGGACAGGCGGGGGTCCGCAGCGGTGGAGGCAGTGGCTGAGAATCGGAGGCCCTCTGTCCACCCAGTTCATGGAGCCTTCGAGTGCTCCACCCCCCAGTGGATACAGGTTATCAAGTGTCCCCAGCCCCCCATCTCTCTCCTGAGCACAAAAGCCTGTTGTTTGGGAGCTCAGAGAGCGGGACACAGACCATCCTGTCTTCTCTGGGTCATTAACGTAATCTGTTTGATCTTGAGGGTGGTTTTGTTTCAGTCTCTCAAGGGATGTGGGGAAGGGAAGCGGGTGTTTCTTCTGATTTTGAGGAGTAGAGAGTGAAAGGGTTAAATATGAAAATTAAGCTCAGGAGGAAATCTCTCTCGGGGCCCTCTTCTCCTTGTTGGAAAAGAGCTGGTGCTTATTTTATGTCTATGGGAGATTCACCTATTCTGTGGAATGAAAGTGTTTTTGTGATCATCGCTGCTGACAATATTACACTTGCTTACACTTATATATGTACACCTTGCCTCATTTTCAGAAGGATCTTGGCACACCAGTAAAACAGGTTTGCAGCGAATAAAAGAATCATGGCTAGGACAAAATAAAGGTAGAAGAAATAAGATGTTAACAGAGAAAATGTTAGAAGACTGAATTTGCCCTCGGAGGGCCTGGTCAATAGCTGGATGTGGGCCAGGACTCAGTTCTGAGCTTCCTAGTGGCCACGGTAATGAGGGAAAGACTCACACACATGCTTCCCAGCATGAGCAAGAAACAACGCTGCCTCAGTAGAAGAAGACACTGTATGATATATTGAAAAATACCCATAAAATCCTCCCAAAGATTTAGATATTTATTAAGACACATAGCCCTCTGGGGACTGTCAAATTTCTAAATACTCCTAGGGCAGCATTTCCAAATTGTGTCCTATGAAACACTGATTCTGGGCAAAACATCAAGAGGTGTTCCTCAAGAACAGACCCCGTGGTTAATATTCACGCTCGTTCCCGTCTTGAAAATTTGCGATGCGTCCATTCTCCCGAGAGCTCGGAGGAGTCTGCAGAAAAGAAACCTGGTCACTTTGGTTCAAACAATCATTTCCCAAAGGCTCCGCTCAGCAAGAGCACCCAAAGGTCACCCAGGATCTGACCCCAGCGCCTGGTCTCCCCTGGGAGAGACCACACAGGGCCTTCAGAGCTGAGTATCTCCAAGACAGACAAAGCTTCCATTGCCAATACTGACCACTCTTGTTGCGTAACATATCTGCCAGCAAACCACGGTCTCTGTTTTACCAAAGACGCCCCAGTGCACCCGGGTGGGTGGTGGGAGATAGAAGGGGGGAAGGTGGGAAAACGCTGTTGGCCACCTGGGTCCCGGCACTTACAACACAGCGTGATGGATACATGATGCGGTCTATGGGGTCTCAGGAGGGACAGAAGGCTAGCAGTTCCAGGCAGCCTTCTTGGAGGAAGTGACACTTCAACAGAGATGTAAAGGATGGTCAGGAGTTACGTGAAGGAGGAGGTATGGGGTCGCATTTGGGGTCTGGCTGGCTGGAGCAAATGGTCAGAATTGGCTTTGAGTGGGACAAATGGCCGGGGAGGGAGGCAGCTGGTGAGAAGCAGGAGATAGCAGGCCTGGCTAGCCAGTTTGGGGTTTCTTGTCGAGAGACCCTAAGGGAGGCACGGCAGGACACCCAAGGAGGATGGCAGGACTTTCCTGTTACAAAGACCCCCCCTGGTGATGATGTGCTGTGGCGTGGGGGGACTCTTATGGGCTGGGGCCAGGATCCTGAGCGACCCATCCAGGGCAGCGGCTGTGGAAAATGGGCAGAGCTCTGGCCCTCGGTTCCAGTGGATGATGGGGGACATGACAAACTCTCCCTGCGCCCTGGAGGACTGGTGTTTCCTCTGGCTGGACGTCAGAACAAATTAAGGGCACCAGTCTCACAAGCCCCACCTGGCTGGCAGCACGGTCAGGCTGGCCTGGCAGCAGGGATATGTCCCCAGCAGCATACTGGACCATGGCCATTGGCCTTGGAGCAAGAAATGCTCTCTCTGCCCTGGCTTTTAGTGAACAGTACACAGGAGTACAAGAGACTATGCAAACAAAGACCTATGCTGGGGTCACGGTTCGAGGTTTTCTGTGCTCACCAATGTGGAAAACAGAAGCCTCACGCCCAATCAGAATCACGGCTGGTGTACAGAGCAGCCAGAGGCCATGGGGGAAGGGGATGGGCCACCACGTCTTACATTTCCATTCTGCTAAGTGTGCTCACAAGGATGAGCTCGTTTGATTTCTTAGTCCATCTCGGTTGCTATAATAAAAATGTCATAGACCTGGGGAACTTAAACAAGTGTTTATTTTTCACGGTTCTGGAGACTGGGACAATAAAAATGAATGCACTGGCAGATCTGGTGTTTGGAGAGAGCCAGCTTCCTTGTTCATAGACGGCCCAGCCAGCTGTCTTCTTGCTGTGTCCCTACGTGGCAGGAAAAAGGAAGGGACCTCTCTGGGGTCTCTTTTTCAAGGGCACTAATTCCATTCATAAGGGCTCCGCCTTCGTGACGTCATCAGCTCCCAAAGGCCTGACCTCCTGGTACCATCACACTGGGGGGTTAGGATTTCAACATAAGACATTCGGGAGGACATAAATATTCAGTCTATATCACACCTCACAATACCTTATGACGTTGGGATTCCTTATTGTCCCATTATTATCTCCACACCTGGGCCAGGTGCACCCTCTCTGTTTCTGCCTCTGGGTCATCCCCCCTCACAGCACGTATGCCGCATTCAGATCACTTGCTTCATTTGTATTTTTCGCCGCATGAAGACAGAAACCTTGCGTCAGCTCACAAATGTGTCCCTAGCACCCAGCCCTGTGCTTGGCACACGTAGGGCTTAATCAATATTTGATGAATGAATTTCATCTTGCCGTAGTAAAGGCAATAACAACGACAACAAGAAAAACCAAAACAGGTGCTCAGGCCTTAGGAAAGCTTGCTCCATGCCTGAGGCAGCCGGGCTGGTGGATCTAACTACGGTAAACACGTACATTGGATCCACTTGTCTAGAATGAAGTGCGTGGTGGTTTCTGGCATCTGGTCACCAGTCTAAGCCTGTCGGGATTCTGGGGCAAGCAGTTATTTTGTTGACTTGTGCAAAGGGTCAGTGGTTGGAATTCAGTGTAGGTATTAGCTGAGGCCTGGTGAAGCTTTGAGAAGGTGGGGATATGAGTGGAATTTTTAAAAAACTAACTTATTTTGCAAAAAGTGATCTATGTTTGCTATAGAAATTTTATAAATGCAGATAAGCAAAAAGGATAAAATAAATGAATAACATTATTATTCTACTACTTAGAGCATCAGCAGGTGGGCCTCTTTGGGCATCCTCTCTCTCTCCTCTGGGTCCTCCCAACACTGTGGCTGCAGGGTAGCTGGCTGCTTACACGGCAGCTCAGGGCCTCAAAGGTCCAAGTCCCAGGAGACTCACCTTGGAAGTCACTTGGCTTCATTTCTGCCAGATTCCATTGCTGGAGGCAGTTACAAAGTTCCACCTGGATTTGAGTGGTGGAAAGCGTGGACCCCACCTCTCAGTGGAGGAAGGTTGTCATCCCATGGCAGGAAGAGTACGTGGGGTGGGAGATGCGCTGATGTGACCATCTTTAGAAAATATCACTGCTCGCAATGACATCTCAGTATCTACCGTTAAAATGTTAAGTGAGGCAACAGTTGTTTCAGTTGGGAGTCTTTATCGTCACAACGTGGGGTGGGAGATGCGCTGATGTGACCATCTTTAGAAAATATCACTGCTCGCAATGACATCTCAGTATCTACCGTTAAAATGTTAAGTGAGGCAACAGTTGTTTCAGTTGGGAGTTTTTATCGTCACATTAAAGCAAAAAAAAAAAAAAAAAAATCCTTGGCCAAATGATGCATAACCACATCACATGTGTTTCTCAGGTTTCTAAAATCTTAGCAGAACCCGTTTCATTGGTTGCTCACAATTTCCTGGTGAAGATCATCTCCCCCGTGGAAACTGAAGTCTACAAGGGAATAAAAAAGCACTTCTGCAATATCAGTACCTGATGGACGTGGAGTAGCTATAGATGGATCTAAGTATCCGTCTTCCATCCTGGAGGTCTGGCCCCTCCTCCAGGTAACACCACTTGTGATCAAAATCCCCTCCCAGAAAACTGTACCCAGGAGGTCAGACCAGCTTTTTAATGTTTTAACTTTAGTGTGGCCTTCAGCCTTTCACTCTAGAACGGTTTATACTGAGTAAATATTAACCCAGTGCTGGGTGACCAGTGTTTTATTAGCTGGAGGAATGCTTGGCAGAAGGGGCTGGAGAAAAGGGTGGGTTGGCCGGCCCACCATTTGGAAATGGTAACCAATTCTTGGGTGAACAAAGATCTGATAGTCCTTGAAACTTGTTGGGTGTTCTACGGGGGTGCCTAGCTCTCGGTAAGAATATCAGGATGGATCAGACGATGATTTGGACTCTTGAAAGATTTCTGAAGGACCTTATACCCTTATTCTTGGAGACCCTGCCCAATATCATATCCAATATATTACCACACCTACATTTTATATTACAGGGTTTTTGTTTATTCGTTTGCTATAAAAAAATTCAAAAGAGCTCCCACAATTCTGCCTTTGAAATTATTTCGCTATGGGTAACTTAATTAATTTACAGTAGGTTCTGTCAGCTCTGGAAGGGCCCTTGGAGGTTACATATTCTTATTCTCATGTTTTAGAGAAGAGTTTTCTGTCAATTAAGAAGGAACTTGATTGAGGGCATAAGACAGAGCCAGTTTCGGAATTCTGTCTAGTTTCCTCAACTCAGTGGAAGTGACTCTCTTCCAGGACATCTCTGGAGAAAGCCAGTGGTCCTCGCTGGGTCTCCACACTAGGCCCTGAAGGAGCATCCTCATCTGATTATACCCAGCTCTGCTGAGATTGTTTGCAAGTGCTTCCGGGTACACCCTTGCCCAGGCCCTCCAGAAGGGACATGCACAATGGATGTTTTCACAGTCCAGTTTCTGGTGGGAGCGGCCAGTGGCTAGTGTGGCCCTGGTGCTCCGCAGTGTGTGTGGAGGGACTTTCCTCCCTTCCCCAACCATAAATGCATCGGGCCTCGGGAGAGGATGGGTATCCTGGAGGTCAGGCCTGAGAACAGTGGCTGATTGATGGCCAGGAGTGGTCCCGGATGGCCTGTGCAGGGCCTTGATCTGGAACACACAGGGGTTACTGGCGGCAATCACAGATTAGTCAAATTCCCAGCTGGCGTCTCTGAGCGGGGAGTTATGGCGAAAAGGCCTGTGACTTCCTTCCTCCTTCACTAAAACAGGTCTGGAGAATGAGGCCCTTGCACTGTAATTATACAGAGGCAGGAAACAAATAACTAAGACTTGTCTCTAAGTGAAAAAGGAAGGAAAACATCCAGGGCTCTGCGGATCCTTCATCTTCTGCTCTGGAGGCCCTGGAATAATGAGAACTGCTGTCACCTCTGAAACCTTTACCAAGCCCGGTGCGTTGGTATTATCAGCCTTAGTCTACAGATAAAGGGATGGCGAGTTATCCGCGGCTGCAATGCCCGCAAGTTGTGTCAGGAAACGGGACTGAATTACACCTCTGCCTGACTGCAGCCTCCACTGGTCTCTCTATTTCTCTTATCAGTTCAAGGTGCCCAAGGATGCCCGACCAAGGAGGCTGCAGTCCAACGCGTGCTTTCCTTGTCAGTTTGTGTGCCCCGGTGCACCTTTGCATCTGTCCAGAGAGAAGGGCGCCTTCTCCTTTGCACAAAGGCACAGAAGCCCAGTTCCCACAGGCTGCATCCACCCTGCAGGGGCTCCTTTTCCACTTCACCAGATAGGCTAGTGGTGGCCTGATATTAGCCACCTAATATCATTGTAACACCTCCGGGCCTCAGTTTACCCCCTGAGAAGTGGGAATCCCACTCTTACCATCACTGCACACTCTCTGACAGCAGGATTATCTCCACCAACCTGTGGGCAGAGTCAGGGTTAGGGTGTCTTGACCCTTAGGTATTTGTGTCCTGGCGGGTGGCACGGTGACCCGTCCCCTAGACTCTTACCTCCCTGGGTCCGGGCTGCTTCCTCCTGGCCATTTTAGTACCTGGGTGGGTGTCAGTGAATATAGGCTGCCCCTGCCTGAACTGTGTGGGTGAGGGGATGCGTGACTCAGGCCCTCTCCGCTTGGCTTCTCGGGACCACCAGATGGGAAAGAGCTGTGCGTGTAATGTCTCTGGTTTAAGCACAGGCCAGGAGGCAGCTATGGAACAGCCAATGCCCCTTTCCTCTCTGAGTGTGAGGCTGCCAGGAGAGCCCATGCCCTGCCCCGCCCTGGCCCTCCCCTTCCTCTCTGGCATGGCTGGCACCATCTGAATGCACCCTGTCTTCTGTGCGCACTCTTTC